>NC_132786.1:8288636-8591666 GCF_048418805.1 Vulpes vulpes | reverse complement strand
AAAAGACTGCTGATACGGAAAACAGTATGGCAATTGTTTAAAAAATGAAATACAGAATTACCACATGATTTAGTAAGTCCACTTCTGGGTTTACAGTCAAAAGGAGTAATATCAGCATTAATCATGATAACAAAAAGGTAGAAACGATCAACCACTGGTATCCACTGATAGATGAACAGATAACAAAATATGCAATATTATTTAGCCTTATTTAGCAAGGAAATTTTGACCTATGCTACAACGTGGATGGACCTTGAAGACATTATGCTAAATGAAATAAGCTTGTCACAAAAGGACAAATGTTGTATAATTCCATTTATTTGAGGTTCCTAGCGCAATCAGACTCCTAGAGAAAGAAAGAAAGAATGGTGGGTTTCAGTGGATAACGAGGAGACTTGGTTTCTCACTGAAGGGCCTTTAAGTATCAGTACCCAAAGGTCTTTCCTCTGGTCAACTTTCCTCAGGGAAAAATACCGTCATCTCCAGGCGGGCTCCTCTTCATAGGGTATTAAATGATGTAAGTTCAATGTTTATTGCCTGTAATTTCATCCCCTGATAAAAATACAAGCTGCTTAAAGACAAAGTGTTTTTTCTGCTATATTCCTAAAGCCTAGAAAAGCATAAATATAAACAAGTACTCAATAAATATTTGAATGAATGAATCAAAAAATTATGGAGCACTCAATATGTCAAGAATGATGTTATTTTGCAATTATAAACTTAAGTAAACCTTAAATTACTACATGTGTGACAGTACTCCAATTTTACCAATGAGGTGAGGTACAGGAAGGTTAGGTAACCTATCTGTATAAACTAAGGCACAGCTAGGATTCAAACAAAGGGCCTGTGTAACTCCAAGGTCACTTATATATTATAGCACCTTCTACAGAGAAATTGTGTAGTGTTTGTCACTGAGAATAAGGCTCTAAATGCTCATGATAAAATCTATGAGGTATGGTTTGCTGTATGTTGTCCTCATCAAATGTAATTTCAAGAGTAAAAAGCCTGAAAGAGTGAGTTTGGAGGGGGAAGTGAATCTCTGCTATACTCAAAACACAGGTACTGATGCAAATGTATTACAACTAAGCAGGAGGAAAATCTCCCAAGACAAAGAAATGGCTGGCAGAAAAACAGCTGGTTAAGTTGTCTAATTCTAATTAACAAAGAATTACTATTTTCACCAGGACTCTGCCTCTTTATGACTCCTGTACTTACGCTCCTCAGACATAAAAGTAAATCAGCAAGGAATATTAGAAAGTACACTAACTAGTCTTTAGAGGTATGAATTCGAGTCCTAGTACTGATATCTGGCAGTATGCTCTGGGATAAGCCATATGAAGAAGACAATAGTTTATTAATGGTTATTATCAAATTTCCAAATTTATTTTAGAAATGCAAACTTAACTTTTAAGATTTAATGTGCCCTTTAAAAGCAAGTAGATTACAAAATTAGAAATTTAGTTTAGGAGTCTATCAAAATACATGCCTAAAAAACTGGCATTTGAAAGCAAATGGTAACCTGACCATTTGTAATTTAGGGCTAGATTCCTGTATGATTAGTGATTACAGCTGAAGCTAGCTTTTACAGAGACAGGCACTATGTGCAGTGGTGAGCAGCATAGGCTGTGAAGCCTGACTACTAGATTTCCTACCAGCATGTTCATCATGGAACCTGAGTGACTTACATGAGGAAACTGATGCCAGTAGTAACTACTACGTCATAGTATTAAGAACAATTACTAACTACTCTCTAAATTTTACAATGATGCTCAAGGTTTGATACAAAAGCCTAAAGGCACTATTAAAACAGTAGAGCTAAGCAACTTTGAACTATTTATTTATTAAAGATTTTATTTATTTATTCATGAGAGACACAGAGAAAGAGGCAGAGACATAGCAGAGGGAGAAGCAGGCTCCCCACCAGGGTGGGGGGGAGGTGCGATGGGGGACTCAATCCCAGGGCCCTGGGATCACTGCCCTGAGCCAAAGGCAAGGCAGATGCTCAACCACTGAGCCACCCAGACTTCCCTGAGCTATTTAAGTATTATAAATTACTATTAAGAAAGCAAAAACCAATCTGGGGCGGGGGGGGGGGGTTGTTCTGGAAAAAATACATTTATAAATTTCACCCCATTTCCTAATATGGTAACTAGTTTCCTAACCTCCACAACTAAATGTTTTCCCTCTCTCTCTTTTTAAAATAAGTTTTTTATCAGAGTAGTATTTTTAAGTTTATACACCTCTTTTCCTTTACTCTGGATATTTTCCAACTTACAAAATACCATATACTACTGTAACAAGTGAAACAAAATTAAGAAGTATAATAAAGACAAATGTAATTCACCTTCCCCTTTCTCATCTCATCCTCTAAGAGAAACAATATTACCAGTACAAATGCTCATGATAAGTTCATGTTTTTATTCTCAAAATTATAACAGATATGATACTCAAAAGCTTACCTCCAGATATATTGATGGTGGATTATGCTCCCCACCAAACTTGTCCAATAGGGCTTCTATATGTTCCTGTGTCAACTTAATCATTTGTTTGATATTCCACACCTGAAAAATATTTTAAAGGAATATAAAAAAAATCATTTAGGATATGAATTAGAATATTTTTATTAAAATATTACAGTAACTGCCAATGTTCCTTGAAATTTAGGGCTTAGAGACCTGTGAGATCATTTAATATAGTAATTTTTCCTATTTATTATTAAACATCTTAAAACTCTTTTCTATACTAGAAATACAATAAATTCTCAACTGTAAAAATTCAAATAATACATAAGTATTCAGAATAAATGATGAAAATCTCTTTTTACCTACCCCATGTTCCTGGGTCCCTTGCCAAAAACTTAAGTGCTATTTTTTTTAGTGCTATTTTTTTTTAATTAGGATGTTTGTTATGCATCCTTTCCACATTTTATCTCCTTTTAAGTAAATATCATAATTCACACACATATAAAATCTACAAATACATATATGTACAAATTTATTATATGTAAGAAATATTTTTAACATTTGCTTTTTTCACTGAACAACATGCCTCAAAAATTCTTTCAATGTCAATACATACATATTTTACTTCTTTAAAATGACTGTTAAAGGATAAAATAATAAAGTGGTTAAGTACAGATACATTCATTTGGTAATATTACGACACTGCTTATTTTGATGATCTTCAAACTTCAACAGCAATCTAATAGTGGGTGGACATGGATGATTTTAGGAGAAACAATTTCCAGATTCTCAAAGTCTTTATATATTCTTCCTAACTGATCTGTTTGAAAATTAGTTCTCTTTTTCTCCTTTCCCTTTAAAATCACATTATAATTCTCCACTCTATAAAAGAAAGGCAAAATTCTTAACCATCTCAAATCCTACTAAGGTGCATTGTTCTGAGACCTATAAACTTCAAAGTAACTGACAAACAAGAGGGAAAAATCGTTTGAGAGAAAAGAAGAGGGGAGGGGATAATTAAAATCAAGACTTTATCAATGAAACAAATTCTTGGCAGGATTCCAAGCCTCATCCATTTACTTATCCAGCCAGCCAGCCAGCCAGCCTAGAATTCAGAAGTTGAATGGTTATAGAGTATAGGCACATATTACATGTTTCTTTTATAAGTCAGTTTTTTTTCGCTTTGGTGAAGAATGAGTCCCAATTTATCTGAGTGGTTAGAGAACATGTTTTGCAATTACACTACACGCTAGATACTCTATGAGCTGCATAGAGTATGCATTTAGATTCCAAATCTAAATCTGGAATCCTAAGGTATGACCAAAAATGAACAGCATAAATATATACTAGAAACTATGGCCTTTTAAACTACTGCTATAATTTAAAAATGTACAAGAGAGAGTAGATAGGTGAACAAGGGGGCTTCAAGACGTTTGGCTTAATAATTCTCTTACTAGAGGAGATTTAGTTTATTCCATTTTTCTCCACTTCCAACAATGTTTCAATGAATAGTCCTGAGCTGCCTTTCTGGGCAAGGGTACAAGTTTCTCTTTTAGATATCAAGGCACAGGATTCCTGAATTCAAAGTTACGTGCCCTAAAATGTTTAATAAATGTGTCAAATCGTCTTTCAAAAGAAGAAAAGTACTAAGCCACACTCCCATTAAGAGGGTGTAAGTACATCCTTATGCCCTTTTCCTCATAATTCCACCAACACTGCATATTACCAAAAGTTGAAACTTTGGCCAATCTGAAGGGGAAAAGGTGATCTTGTTGTCTACATTTCTATTTTCCAGAAAACTGAACATTTTTCATTTTCATTGGACATTTACATTTCTCTTTGGAAAATTCCCTATCCATATTTTTTATTCTATTTTTTTCTTGTTAATTCATAGGTACCCTTTTACTCTAGATATTTTAGATTATTAATCTTTATTCTCCTCCAAATGTTACAATCTTTTATTGCTTTTCACTTTATGTCTCATTTGTCATACAAAATCTAGCTACTCTAAGTTTGGTCTATAGACGATTAGCAGCATAATCTTCGGGAAGGATGTTAGAAGCCCCATTTCAGACATACTAAACTTCGACAAAATGATTCATATTAAAATCTGAGAAGCAATGATAGAATTTTCCTTTTCTTTCTATGGTCAGAGATCACAACATTTTCCTTTATGACTCCATGGCTAACTTTTCATATTCCCCCAAAAGTGTTAGTTGCCTTCTTTTCTGTAGGTATGCTTATTCCCCAGGTGATCTTATTCTATCTTGTGGTTTTATATGTCAAATATGAACTGATGAAGCCCAAATTTTTAAAGCCAGCTGTCCTCTCAACTCCAGATTCTTTTTGTCCAAATGCCTACTGAACATCTCCACTAAGAAAACGAAAAAGACATCTCAAACTTAACATGTTCAAAGACTAACTTCTGATCTAACCCACAATACCCCATTTTTTTCCTGTAGTCTCTTTAGCTCAGAAAATGATAAACTCTTTTTTTTTAATGATAAACTCTTTATGATGAGTTCATTGCCTACTTAGGCAGAACTGCTTTTGATATCCTAAAATTGATTATGTTTTTTCATGTCTATTAGCTGCTTTAAGATCAGAAACATGCTCTATTCATCTTTTGTTTCCTTGTCATCACTTATCTTGGGTCTTACTCATAAAAAGTATTCAATTAGTGTTGATGCTAAGATTCAAGCTGTCTCTTTAGGGGAAGAGAGAAAAAACTAATCCTAGTTTAGTGATTCTTTCCAGGCCAGCAAATTGAAGACTTTATAACCCACAGCTCTGCCCCCCACCTTTTTAAAGTTCCATAGATAAAACTCATGTGCAGTTAGTATAAAGAATCACTCCCTCAAGGGATGGAAGAGAGAAAGGAAAAAGAAATTGGATTAGAGAAGGAGAATGAGCATGAGAGAAATGAGGGAACGGAGCTGACTAAAACTGATGAAAATAAATTTTTTTTGCGGGGGAATAGAAAATGATAGGTTTAGTGAGAAGGCAGGGTGAGATCATTAACATCCAGAAATAAGATTTCTTACCTCTTCAAACAAAAGTAATTTAATATCCAAAAAATGAAGAAAAATCACTATGAGGTCTGGTTGAAATTAGAGAAGATGAGTCTGGGAGAAAAAATTATTTCAGATTTCCCCAGAAGATTAAGAGAAAGAACTCTGATGATACTTATAAAATCAAAATACATTAAAAAGTAGAATAAGGGGCACCTAAGTGGTTCAGTCGGTTCAGCATCCAATTCTTGATTTGGCTCAGGTCACAATCTCAAGGTACTGAGACTGAGTCCTGCAACAGGCTCTGTGCTCAGAGGGTGTCTGCCTGGGATTCTCTCTCTCCCTCTCTTTTGCCCCTCTCCCCTCGCTGTACTCGTGTGTGTATACCCATGTGTTCACTATCTAAAAATAAATTTTTTAAAAAGGTAGAATAAGATATTGTAAAACTAAGAGGAGATCCATAGTTTTGGCCTTAAAATGTTTTCTTGGAAAAAACTGAAGAAAATCTGTTTCAACAAATTAAAAACAAAAACAATTCAAGAAACGTACTAGAAGGGACGCCTGGGTGGCTCAGTGGTTTGGCGCCTGCCTTCAGCTCAGGGCATGATCCTGGAGTCCTGGGATCGAGTCCCACATTGGGCTCCCTGCAGATGGAACCTGCTTCTCCTTCTGTCTGTGTCTCTGCCTCTCTCTCTCTCTGTGTCTCCCATGAATAAATAAATAAAATCTTTAAAAAGGGGCGGGGGGGGGGATACTAGAAGATCTCCTGTCCTATTTCATCTCTTTAGTGGACCACAGCAATTAAAACCACGTAATCGGGCAGCCCGGGTGGCCCAGTGGTTTATCACTGCCTGCAGCCTGGGGTATGATCCTGGAGACCCAGGATCAAGTTCCACGTCGGGCTCCCCACACGGGGCCTGCTTCTCCCTCTGCCTGTGTCTCTGCCTCTCTCTCTTTCTCTATGAATAAATAAATAAATAAATCGTTAAAAAAAATAAAACCACGTAATCTTAGTAAACAATTGACCATTTCTAGGGACTTTTATTATCATTTTATTATTCATTATTATTTTATTATCAACAGGTGATAGTATATAAAAAAGGAAAGTCTCCCAAATTCATTTTATGAAACTAGAATCTAGATGTCCAAACTTGACATAGAAAATATACAAAGAAAAAAAGAACACAATAATCCAACCTGTGAGGATAGAAAAAACTCTTTTTTTTAAGAGAGGGAGAGAGACAGAGAAAGAGGCAGAGAGAGAGAGAGGGGCAGGGCAAGGGGAGAGGAAGACAGAGAATCTTAAGCAGGTTCCATGCCCAGCACAGAGCCCAATGCCAGGCCTGATCTCATAACCCTGAGATCATGACCTGAGCTAAAAACAAGAGTCGAATCCTTAAAAAAAAAGAGTCAGACGCTTAAGTAACTGAGCCTCCCAGGCGGCCTGGATAGAAAAACTCTTGTTTTTTCCTTTTCCTATCACTCCGTATCTCCCTCTTGCTCTTTCTCTCAAATTAATGCTAGTCATTCATCAGGAATCCAGTAAAATAATACTTTTAACAAATCAAAGGAGAAAACTACAGGACTAGTCTAATAGATGCCAAAAAAACAAATGACTATTATCAAAGATAAATAATTCAATAATTGAAAATTAATAATTCAAACAGAGAAAAATGGAGATGCCTGGGTACCTCAGTGGTTGAGCGTTTGCCTTTGGCCCAGGGCATGATATTAGAGTCCTGGTATTGAGTCCCGTATCAGGCTTCCTGCATGGAGCCAGCTGCTCCCTCTGCCTATGTCTCTGCTTCTCTCTCTCTTTCTCTCTCTCTCACGAATAAATAAAATCTTTAAAAAAAGAGAGAGAGACATGGTTCTAAAGTTTCAGAAGAATTGCTACAAGAATCATCGTACTAGAAGCAAGAAGGCTAGAACATCATTTAGTGGAAAAGATTTGGAGTAATTCCTCTAAAATAAAAAACAAATACACCATCAGCTTGAGAAAGAAATCAAAGCTAATAAATCGTAGACCAAAATACAAAAAGAAGTTTCTATTGAGATGAGTCTAGAATATCTCAAAGCTTTAAGACAACACATATAAAAAGGAAGCATAAAAATGATAAAGATCTGAATTTTTAATCATATAGTCATTAAAATAAAACTTCAGTTGAAATAAACAGATTAGAGCTGAAGAAAGAATTAAAGAACTAGAAGAGAATTTAAGAGAAAATTAGCCAAAAGGTAGAGAAAAGTGAATGGAAAACATGAAAGACAACAGAATTAGTAAGTTCAGAAGGTAAATAGACAATGGGAGAGATGTCTGAAGAGAAGATGGCTGAATTTCCCAAAACAACTGAAAATAAAAAATACTCAAGAACAGCACAATGAGTCCTATGTCCTAGCTATGACAGATAAAACTAAATCCACAACCATGAGGGTTGAAGTCAAAGCGCATAAAAGTTCTTAAAGTCAACCAGAGAGAAAAGAAAAATAAATTGGATAGCATATTTCGTAACTTCTGGCTACTTAAAGAAGCCAGAGAATAATGAAATGACGTCAAGATGCAAATGAAAATAGCTGACAACCTAGAAAAAGGAAATTGAATCCAGAATAATGTAAAAGAAAGAATGACATGGCAGCCTGATCAACAACTCCCCAAATATGTACGTTCTAAACCTCAAAACTCATACACATTACCTTATATACAAAAATAATTTTGCAGATGTAATTAAGTATCTCTCTCTCTTTTTTTTTTTTTTTTTTCCAATTAAGTATCTTGAGTTAGGGAGACTATCTTGGATGGGCCCTAAATGTTATTACAAGCATCCTTATAAAATGGAATTGGAGAAAGATTTTATTACAGAGGGTTAGGTAATGTGAAGCTCTACCAGAGAGATTCGAAGATGCTACACTGCTAGCCCTGAAGTTGATTCCATGAATCAAGGAATCCAAGGAATGCAATTCTAGAAGCTGGAAAAGGCTAGGAAATGTACTGTAGAGGAAGAACACTGTTTCTGACACCCTGATTTTGGTCCAGTGAAACCCACTTTGGACCTCAGACCTTCAGAATCATTAAGAAAATACAGTTGCAGTATTATAAAACACCAGGTTTGTGATCATTTGATACAGCAGCCACAGGAAATTAATATAAATGGGGAACCTAGAAACTAATAAACACATGGGTAAATCTAAATAAGCACAGACTATTAACAACAAAAACAATGGTAACAACTACTGAGGGTAAATGGCCTACACTAAAGCATTCTAAGACCCACCTATTATTCAAGAAGAGGGATCCTGGAATATCATGTGCCAGTCAGCTTAAAAGGCCTCCTATTGGCTAAATTTGGAAGATTATCAGCAAAAATAGTAAAAACTATAATTAGCTACACTAGATTGCATGCATAAAATCTCACTAGTCCATAAATGTAAGAAGTGTGTATTGGGTGACATTTGCTACCACTGTAGGTGACTGTTACATCTTTAGAAAATTAATAAAAAAAGAAAAAGAAAATTAAACATTAATGGAAAAGAATTATGTACTTTTTTTTTTTTTTCAGGAAAAATTCTACTTATTCCTATTTGGGAAGTTCTTTCTGCAAAAAAAAAATCCCAGCTAATAGAAAATCAGGAAAGGATCACAAGAGGCTATTAGTTGAGAAGTTGATGAAGAAGAGTATATTCATATAGTGTCAAAGCATTTCCACACAGATTAAAGACAAAGGGAAACACACACCTTTACAAGGAGATGTGGCTTAGAATCATTAGTAGAGGGACAACCCAAAAAGTCCTCTTAATGTGATGTGACATAAATGACACATTATCTATCACTCATGAAGTATACAAAAAAAAAAAAAGCAAAACATTTATATAGAATTAAACCAAACTTTAATACTTAGCTTCTAGTTTAGAATAAATAACCAGGATAAAAAAAATATGCTAAAAGCACCACATTCAAATAATCAGGGAATTAGAATATGGGACATTCTATAGAACATTTACCTTTCTCTCAGAAAGTCAAAGCCATAACATTCAAAGAAATTCAAAATGTGGGACATTGCAGGACAAGGGTCCTGGTATCTTTAATAAATCATGTCACGGGAAACAAAACTGTCAGTTGAAGACTCTAAGATAACTAAAAGATAACAACTAATTCACCACATGTTCAGGGATGGAGGATAAAAGTCATTCTAAGGAAAAGTGTGGAAATTTAAATATGTACTACATGTGATTATGGAATTGTCAATCTCCCTAAATATAATATTTTAGACAGGTGAAATAATTTTCCAGGACCTATAAATGTAGCAAAATGTTAATAACTGTCAAAACTAGTTAGTGTAGATATTAGTTAGTGTAGATATTATCCAAACCTTTAGGTTTATTGTACTGTTATTTCCACTTTTCTGTAGGTTTGAGTTTTTCCCTACTTTTTTCCCTTTAATTCTCCCCAACAATGCTTTTCTTTTAAAGTCTATTTTATTTTTTATTTTTTTTAAAGATTTATTTATTTATTTATGATAGACATAGAGAGAGAGAGAGGGGGGGGGGGCAGAAACACAGGAGGAGGGAGAAGCAGGCTCCATGCCAGGAGCCCGACATGGGACTCGATCCCAGGACTCCAGGATCACGCCCTGGGCCAAAGGCAGGCGCTAAACCGCTGAGCCATCCAGGGATCCCCTAAAGTCTATTTTATGATACAAACCTACCTACACAGCATTTTATCACTATTTGCCTTTTTCCTTTCTTTTTCTTTTTTAATTAAGTAGACTCCACACCTAGCATGGAGCCCAAAATGGGGCTTGAACTTACAAAACTGAGCTTGAGACCTGAGCCAAGATCAAGTCAGACACTTAACTGACTGAGCCACCCAGGTACCCCTCATCCTTTAACTTTCAACCATGGGTATCTACTATAAATGAATTATGTATCTTTTTTTTTTTTTTTTGCTAGCTTGTTCTGTTTAAACATATTTATCTGTATTTTAATTAGAGAATTTAGCACATTGACATTTTCATACCTGATTTATTTCTACCATCTTATGTGCTTTCCTGCTTTTTCTTGATTTTCTGACTTTTATGGAACTGATCAAGTTTTGTTATTCTTTCTTTTTATCTCTATGTAACAGTTATATTCTAGGCCATAACATACCTCATAAATACAGAAAACTATTACCAGACAAACCATATTTCTTTATCATGATGCAATTAATTTAGAAATTAGTATCAAAATTTGAATATTTTGAAAAGCTCAACATTCACTGATTCTTAAAATCTCAGAATAATAGAAATAAGGATCTTTTAACTTATTAAAGTATATCTACAGGAAACCTGCAGCAAAATATCATGTGAAAGGTCACGTGTAAGACAAGGGTACCTATATCACTGATATTATATACAGGAGGTTAAATAGTATGAAGATAAGAAAAAGGACATAAAAACTGGAACAGTAGAGATAAAAATTATTTGTAGGAAACATGGTATCTATAGAAAAACCCAAGAGAACCTAGAAAATATCAGGGCTAATAACTAGTATCTATAAAGACTAATAATGTAAGAGTTTAGCAGGAGAGCTGGATATAAGATCAAGGATACAAACCCTATATAGTATTCCATTGCCAGACCCAATTAAAAAGAATGATGCCCTTCGGGGTGTCTGGGTGGCCCAGTTAGTGTCTGACTCTTGACACTGGCCAAGGTCATGATCTCAGGGTTCTGAGATCAAGCCCCGAGTTGGGCTCTGCACTGGGCATGGAGCCTGCTTACGATTCTCTATTTCCTCGCCTCCCTCCCTAAATAAACAAACATATAAACAATAAAATAAATAAATAAATAAATAAATAAATAATAAGAAAAACATGCCCCTCATAACAGCAACAAAAACTGTTAGGAATCTAGGAATAAATTCTTTTTAAAAAATTACTTATTTCAAAGTAATCTCTACATCCAATGTGGGGGCTCAAACTCACAACCCCAAGATCAAGAGTCACATGCTCTAACAACTGAGCCAATCAGGTGTCCCTGAGAATCAATCTAATAAAAGATCTGCAAGACCTCTGTGGAAGGAGCAACAAAATAATACGAAGTGTATAAAAGATGATGGAGAAGAGAAACTCAGATGATTCCAGAGGTTTATTTCTTCCTCTTGGTAGCCTATCAATAAGCTGACTCAGCAGGTCTGAGTTTACTCAATCCAAGAAAAGACTGATGAGAGACAGAGAGCTCCCCTTTCTATTTTTTTTTTAAGATTTTTATTTATTTATTTATTCATTCATGAGAGACACAGAGAGAGAGAGGCAGAAACACGGCAAAGGGTGAAGCAGGCTCCCTCCAGGGAGCCTGATGCGGGACTCCATCCTGGGACTCCAGAATCACACCCTGGGCCGAAGGCAGGCACTAAACTGCTGAGCCACCTAGGGATCCCCAGAACTCCCCTTCCTAATAAAACCATTTCATCAACCTCAATGTTCCAATTATTACTTAGGAGCCCTTTCCCTGGCATATTAATTCTAGTTATGTCTACCCTAAGTACACATCTATGTAAAGATACTAGAATTCAGGGGATTGTGGGTGCTCTGGCACGTACTTACTATTTCCCACTAAATCCTACTTCAAATTTATACCATGTAATATGTGTACATAAATGCCCTAACCCTTCGCTTGATAAAGACTAACATAAATGCTCTTTAATGTGAAGACATGATATCGTAATAATCTCCATTTTCCCCAAATTAATTCAGTGCAAGACAATGAACAAATTCCTGAGATATTTTCATGGAATTCGGCAAACTGATTCTAAAAAAAAATTTTTTTTTATTTTAAAGGTTTTTTTAAAATTTATTTATTCATGAGAGACACACAGAGAGAGGCAGAGACATAGGCAGAGTGAGATGCAAGCTCCTTGTAGGGAGCCCAATGTGGGACTTGATCCCGGAACCCTGGGATCATGTCCTGAGCTAAAGGCAGATGCACGACCACTGAGCCACCCAGGTGTCCCTGATTCTAAAATTCTTATCAAAGTACTGTAAAATGATATAGCCTTTTAACTGTTTTAAATAATAAAGAGAGTAAGACTGTACCATATATACAATAAGACTGCCCATGTATTATGGATCATATAATAAATAATGCTGGGGTAACTGGTTATCCTTATGGAAAATGTCAATTAATCCAAAAGAAAAATGGGCAAAAGATATATGAACAGGTAGCTGAACTAAAGAGAATTCAGACTATCCAAAAGACACATGATAAAATAAATGACTTCATGGAGTGCGTGGGTGGCTCAGTTAAATGGCTGCTTTCAGCTCAGGTTGGGATGGAGCTCCATGTACGGCTCCCTGTTCAACAGGAAGACTGCTTCTTTTTCTCCCTCTGTCCCTCCTCCTGTTTGTGTTCGCTCTCTCTCCTCATTTCAAATACATAAAATCTTAAAAATAAATAAATAATCTCATTAAGTAATCAAAGAAATGCAAATAATAAATCATTTCATAAGCATGAGACTGGCAAAAAATTTAGGTCTAACCATATAAAGCAATAGGTGCTTTTCTATTCTACATGTGGATAGAATATAAATGCACGAGAGCAAACTGAAAATATCCAGTACAACTGGTAATTGGCATTATACTATCATCTATTACAATATTAACATGTATAAGAAGTATTCATTGCAGCCATTTTATAATAGCAAAATACCAGAATCAACTAAAATACTCCCTAAGAGACTGACAAATCAATGGCCTCCACCTTAAACTAGTAATACATGTTAATTAACTGAATTTAAACAAATAAATAGTAAATAAACAAATCAAAACTACTAAACTCTGAAAGATTTTTAAAAATATTTTTGGTGAGAAAAAAATAAACAAAACACTAAGAAAAACAGACCAAAAAAGGGGAAATACTATATATAAGTCAAAATGAAGAACAAGAGCTAAATATATCAACTTGGATACATCTCAAAAACATAATATTGAATTAAAAAACCAAATTCCAAGATAAATGCAGCTTTAAAACATGTAATTAATAGTTTAAAGATATATACCCATGGCGAAAATTTAGAAGCAAGGGGAGGTGCATGGAAGAATGGAGTAATTGGGTATTGGGCAATAAGGAGGACACTTGATGTAATGAGGACTGGGTGTTATATACAACTAATGAATCACTAAATCTACCCTGAAATTAATACTACACTATATGTTAACTAAGTTGAATTTATTTATTTAAAGATTTTATTTATTTACTCTAGAGTACGAAGAGGGGGTTATGTGGAGCAGAGACAGAGGAACAAACAGATCCTGCACTAAGCACAGAGCTGGGTGTCAGGCCGGATCCCACAATCCTAAAATCATGACCTGAGCTGAAATCAAGAGTCAGACACTGAACCAACTGAGCCACCCAGGCACCCCTTAACTAAACTGAATTTAAATTAAAAAATTTTTTTTAAAATTTAGAAGCATGCATGGGTATGATAAACACTAAATTCAAGATAATGGGTGTCACTGAAGATGAAGAAAAGAGGGAATAGGGTCAAAGGATAAGCTTTATCTTTGATGATCTATAAAGTCCTTTATCTGTGCCTAATTCTTGTTTTAAAAAAATCTGAAGTAAATATGATAATAGACATGATTCAACAAAATTGGGTTATTAAGACATGGATGATCAATTTTATTATTCTCTATACTTTTCTTAGATGCTTGAAAAAGGAAAAAAGACAATGAAGGAAATTGAGGTGGTGAGTTGGTTAACTCCTTCTATACTAGAAGCTGTCCTTACATTTATAATTAGGGTAGCCCAAAACCTGCCGACTTCAATCCCTGTGCTCTAGGAAAAAAAAACAACAACAAATAAAAACACAAAACTTAGAGAACTCACAGACTTCCCATTTAGAAGTCTAGACCTGTGTAATTACAAAACTCTTTACTGTAATCAACTTAGTCCTTTGTTCATGAATATGAATACAGTCAAGAATCACAAGATATGAATAGCATGGTGCGTAATAGTTAATGATATTGTACTACATATTTGAAAATTTCTTTCTTTTTTTAAAGATTTTATTTATTTATTCATGAGATAGAGAGAGGCATAGGCAGAGACAGAGGGTAAAGCAGGTTCCTTGCATGGAGCCCGATGCGGAACTCGATCCCGGACCCAGGATCATGCCCTAAGCTGAAGGCAGACAGATGCTCAACTGCTGAGCCACCCAGGCATCCCTCAAAATTTCTAAGAGAGTAAATCTTAAGAGTTCTCATCACAAGAAAAAAAAATTATGACCATGTGTGGTGACAGATGTTACCTAGACTTATTGTGGTGATGATTTCTCAAAATATACAAATAGCAGATCATGTTACATACCTAAAACTAATATAGTATCTCCATTTTATCTCAATTTAAAAAAGAAGGGGCATGTGGCTGGCTCAGTTGGTAAAAGCATGTGACTCTTAATCTCGGGATCCTGAGTTTAAGCCCCACATTGGGTACAGAGCCAACTTAAAAAATAAATGAAAGAAAAAAGGGAAGAAAGAAAGGAAGAAGAAAGAAAGTCAATCTCTGTCTTTAAAAAAGAGAAAGAGAGAAAATAACAGACGCCATGAAAATCCAACAGAAGCAAAGTGAAAGTTCACAACAAACAACAATGACTAGACAAGGAGAAAGTAGAAATATGTTATCAGGAAAACATTTAAGAAAGGGTAAATAGCAGAATAAGCATTGGTAAACACCATGGTAGTGATCTGCAAAATAAAGAAAAAATAGTTCAAGAAAATTCCCAGAGAACAGAACAAAACAAAAAACAGGGATGGATAATGTAAGTAAAAATTTGATATGTTAAAGAACATTATCTGGGAGGATCAAAATTCATTTAATAAGAGTTCTAAATACCTAGGAGGGTGTTGTGCTAAGTGAAACAAGTCAGAGAAAGACAAATACCATGATTTCACTTCTATGAACAATCTAAAAACAAAACAAATGAACAAACAAAAAAGCAGAAACAGGGACACCTGGGTGGCTCAGCAGTTAAGCATCTGTCTTCAGCCCAGGGTGTGATACTGGAGTCCCCAGATTGAGTCCCACATAGGGCTCCCTGCATGGAGGCTGCTTCTCCCTCTGCCTATGTCTCTGGCTCTCTCTCTCTCTCTCTCTGTGACTCTCATGAATAAATAAAATCTTTAAAAAAGGGGGGGGGGGCCAGAAACAGACACATAAGTACAGAGAACTGGTGGTTGTCAGAGGGGAGGGGATGGGTGGATGGGCAAAATGGGTGGAGAGGAGTAAGAGGTTTGGGCTTCCAGTTTTGGAATAAATAAGTCATTGGGATAAAAGATACAGCACAGGGCATACAGTCAATAGAACAGCACTGTCTGTATGTTGACAGACGGTAGCTATACCTGTGGTGAGCAAATATAACACACAGAGTTGTGAGTCACTATGTTGCACACCTGAAACTAATGTAACACTGTGTGTTAACTACACTTCAATAAAAAAAGTTTTTAATTAAAAATAAATTATTCTCAATCTGGAATTTTACATACAGGCAAAACTACAAGTATGAGGGTAAAACATAAATCTTTCTGGATATGTAAAGTCTCAAAAACTTACTTCAATAGAACTCATAGGTTTAAAAACATTCCTATCATTTCACTTAGCAATTCCACTTCAAAGAATTTTACAAATCTCCCACAAAATTGGAAAAACGTAGTAGGTCCCTGGTCCTAGCAGTTAAAATGATAAGTAAGTTACCAGTTTAAAAAACACCAACTAATTTTTTTAAATGGCACTATCTTTACGTACAACAAACAAACACAAAACAAGAACATGAATAAACTGGTCTTAAAAAAAAAAAAGGAAAATATATCCCATCAAAAGTTGTGTTTCAGAGTAAAGGGTTAAAAGATAGCCCCGAATAATAAGTGTGGTATGGTAAACAAGAGACACCTAAAAACAAAAGGTGGTCAGAAAAATTAAGGAAGAAGCCAGATTATGAAGAGTCCTGACAGCCATGGTAAGTAGTTTGGTTTTACTCTAAATGCAATAAGAATCCAAACTTTCAAAATCAGGTGTGTGTGTGTGTGTGTGTGTGTGTGTGTGTGATATAATCTGATTGATATCTCATTATTACTGACAATTATCATTCCGTTTTCTAGATGAGAATATTGTGGCACAGAGGTATTAAGTATTCTGCTCAAATCCACAGAGCTGGTAAACAATAAAGAGCCAGAATTTAATTCTAGATAATGTAAATCTAGAGCAGTTAATATTATAATGCCTCTAAGTACCACTCCAGTGAAGAATGGATGATAGGGAGGCAAGAGTGCATGCAGAGAAGAACAATTGAGACTATGGTTATAGGCTCAGGGAGAGATAGTCGACTTTTTTGGACTAAGGTAGAAGCAGCAGTAGGGATGGAGATAAATTGGTGAATCTGGGATATATTTTAGAAGTAGAGAAAATAAGACTTGTTAATGGATTAGACATGGGGAAGAGGTGAGACAAAAATAAGAGTTAATAGCCAAAATTTCAGTAGAAGCAACAGGATGGACAGTGATGCCATTTACTCAAGTGGGAGAATCAAGCAGGAGAGAAAGCAAGCATTATGCCATCAACAAGAGAGGTGAATAAAACGATCAAGGAGGCAAGCTGGCCACACGTTTTAGAACTCAGGAAGAGAGAGAAAGCAGCAGATATATTTAGGTGTCACAGCATACTAATAAGCACACTTCCAAGAGTGTGTAGGCAAAGACTCAACCCTAAGGCCTACCAATATTTAGAGGACTATGTAAAAAAGAGACCACAAAGAGGGTTGAGAAGAAACAGGCATTGAGGTAGGAGAAAAACTATTCAGAGAAGAAAATTTATTGCATAAAAACTGGAACAAGACTAGTGGACAGAAGACACTAAAGAAGGACAGAATTTTATATATCTGGTCATCACATTTACACACGTTTGCATATATTCCAGGGCTGGGAGATTACAGAGCATATTTGTAGACTTAAAGGAAAATCTAACAGGGAGAAATTGATGATGTGAAAGAGATACTCACTACAGGAAAGAAGCCCCAGAGACGGTAAGAGATGGACCTTAGTCACAAAAAAGGAAACAAACTGTCAGGGAAGGTGTGTGATAACAAATGAAAGGAAGACAGAAAACACACACAGCCCAATGCAGATAGATTTGTAGATATTTGGTGGTGAGATGTGAGCTGCATCTAACTTCTCAATAAAGTTTGAGGTGAAGTATACAGATGAAGAGTGGGAGCTGAGAGAGGTTTGCAATGAGTGGAAATGAAGTCTTAATAGGGAAAGTGAAGCAGCAGCAGCACTGCCAGCAAACACTGGTGAAGGCCTGTTGAGGTTTATGGCATAAATTTATAGTGGTACATTCAACTGCCTGAATGTGGGCAGAGAGATGATGCACAGTTGGTATTTTGTTAGGCCTCTAAAATGAAAGGAGAGAGTGGCGAGGATATTAGTAATTGTTATAGTCATTCCTCAGTCCTAAAGTCAGTGGGCTGTGAAGACAATTTTACTTAAGAAGGCTGAAGAAGAAAAAAAAAAAAAAAAAAAAGAAGGCTGAAGAAGTGCAATAATCAGGGGCCAGACAGGTGTCCGGAATCTTTTTAAGATTAAAAAAGAGGTTGAGGATTTAAAAGTTTATTGATCATAGTTCCACAATAACTTTGGGCAGGTAGAGTGAGAAATACAAATAGGGAAATGGTATTCATGAAATCAATAAGCAGAAAATATCTGGACTTTTGAGTTAAACTTGGAAATTAATCTAAAATTATCCCAAATAGAATAAAAGGAGGGGAGATTTTTTTCTGCAAATTTACATCAGGTAGGTCTTATAGTTTCAGGGATCCTGGAAAAACAAAACAACACAACACAAAAATAAACTTTTATTATCATTATTTTTAAAAGATTTTATTTTTAAGTAGTCTCTACACCCAACATGGGGCTCAACTCACAACCCTAAGATCAAGAGTTGCACGCTCCACTGACTGAGCCAGCCAGGTGCCCCCCAAAATGAACTATTTAAAACTGTCCATAAGACCATGCACTAAATTTATGTAACTATAAAAACAAGTCACTCTCAGTTCTCCAAAATCCTAGAACACCATTCCAGAACACTGTGCCTTACAATTCTACAATAAAAGATGTGTGGGTAAACATAAATAAGTAACTAGGGCATAATGACGTATTAGGACTGTAAGCTCAGTGAAGGTAAGATCTATACCATATTGAACACTATTTTATTCTTAGCACCGAAGAGAACTAGCATGAAGCAGGTAGTTTACAGATCAGAGAAGTAGCGCCACCTTAGTCAAGATATTTTCCTTTTTTCTCAAGTGGAGGTCCAGGAGAGAATTAAGTCCTCATGCACCAATGTGAGTCCAATGTATCAAGAATGATGCTTATACAACTCTCAAAAGACAGAGTTAAAATATATGTTCACTAATTTTAGGTATTTTTTAGTAAATCCTAAAATAACCAACAATATTTTGTGAAGAGCACTTGATGGTATGTGACTGTTTTCAGATACAATGTTACCACACACATATTGGAAAAATATCACCTATTTCTTTTACTTCCTGGGCTTTTCCTCTTCAAAAAAAAAATACTGTCCAGTTTTAAACAATCTTGTAATTTCTCCTCAGTATAAGATCTCTCCAGCTTCTAGTTCCATTTTCCCTGTGCCATGTACTTTAATAACAAGTGAGCTATAAATATATTATGCCAGAATTATACTTTTCTAGCACTTACTTTGAACCAGACCCTGTTTACACACTTTGCATTCATCAAACTGGTTCAAATCCTCTCAACAACTCAAGTAGTTTGGAACTATTATTATCCTTACTTTATACAAGAGGAAACAGGTGAAAAAAATAAACCTGGTCCTGGTCAGAGAGCTAATGAGTGGTAGAACAATTCTGATGTACTATATGTCTATGAGAAGGACAGTGCCTCCCTCCACCCCACCCTACTCCCCCCCCCCCCCCCCCGGCCGATCTGCCAGGTCACTTCCCCCAGTTTCAGTTACCTACGGTTGACCATGGCCTGCAAAGAGCTGTTCCTCTCCTCCTGATAGAATGTCAGAAGGTCATTAGTGGCCTAATGCTACATCATAGTGCCTATGTCATTCACTTCATCTCACCATATAGGCATTTTATCATCTCACATCATCACCATGATAAATATAGTACAATAAGATACTGTGAGAGAGAGAGAGAGAGAGAAAGAAGACAACACATAATTTTTATTACAGTATTTTGTTATAATTAACAACTTAACTAATAAAACCATCTCTTCCTGCACCTAATTTATAAATTTAACTTTATCACAGGCATGTAGGTACAGGAAAAAAACAGAGTTAATATAGGGTTCAGCACTATTCACAGTTCCAGGCATCCATTAGGGGTCTTAGAATATATCCTATCCCCCCATGGATAAGGGGAAGTGTACTACTAGAAGAAAAATTCCATCATCAGATAATTAGACCAAAATCCTTGACCTCATAGAGCATACACTGTAGTTGAGAAAAGACAAGCATAAAACAAACATAATATGTCAGATCGTGATAAAAAGCTATAAAGAAAAATGTATCTGGAAAGCATGGGGTGGTAGCTATTAATTCTATACAATAGAGTTGAGGGACTCACTGATAAGTTAATACATGAAGACTGTGGAAGTGAGGGAGCAAATTTACCATGCAGGTATAGAAAAACAAGACCACATGAAAAATAAATGCAAGGCATTAAGATAGGAGAAAAACTGGTGACAGTCTGACTGTATTCATGACCCCAATTAATGGCTTCCCTGTAGGCATACCTTCTCTCCAATAATTTACAATCCCTTTCCACTCTAATCCTAGGCTTCTCCAAGTGACTTGCTTTAGGCAACAGGATATTAGGAAACACGACCCAAGCAGAAGCTTAAAATGCAAACCCAAGCTTCTAGTTTTCCTGCACAATTGAACTTGCTTGCTCATATATCTGTGCCTTGCTATGAAACATGTTTGGGCTAGCCTCCTAGAACCAACTTGTGTCATTCAAGGTCATCCTAGACCAGGTAGCATACCTAGAACCACCAGTTTGGTCAGAGACATAAGAAAGCCTAGCCAAGGTTAAGTTAGTTAGTTTGGCCCAGAATAGCCTGTTCACAGACACATAATGGTTGTTTGAAGCACTAAGCTTTGCAGTGGCTTGTTACACCACAAAGAATTAATACACTGTGCTACAAGAATAGCATAACATATAATAGAACATACAAAAATGTGTACATTAATCTTTAGAGATGCATTATGCACAATAACCAAAAAAGGGAAAACAACCGCAACCACTCATCAACTAATGAATAAATAAAATGTGGTATACCCATTTAATGGAATATTACTTGGCAATAAAAATAAATAAAATACTGATACATGCTATAATAGGAACCTTGAAAATGTACTTTGTGAAAGACGACAGTCACAAAGGATCACATATTGAGTAATTCCATTTACATGAAATGTCCAGATTAGGGAAATCATAAAGATAGAAATTTGTGATTGCCTAGGACTGAGGAGAAAAAAGAGATTGAGGGATGATGGTTACAGGTATGCTGTTTCTTCTTTGGAGTGATAACAATATTCTAAAACTGGGGGGAGGGGCAGGAAGGCGGAAGAGTAGGGTCTCCAAATCACCTGTCCCCAACAAATTACCTAGAAAACCTTCCAATCATCCTGAAAATCTACGAATTCGGCCTGAGATTTAAAGAGAGACCAGCTGGAACGCTACAGTGAGAAGAGTTCGCGCTTCTATCAAGGTAGGAAGACGGGGGAAAATAAATAAAGAAACAAAAGGCCCCCAAGGGGGAGGGGCCCCGCGAGGAGCCGGGCTGAGGCCGGGGCGAGAGTCCCCAGGACAGGAGAGCCCCGTCCCGGAGGAGCAGGAGCTGCACCAACCTTCCCCGCGGAAAGGCCTCCCGGGGAATTGGAGCAGGATCCCCAGAAAGGCGGGGATGCCCTCGGGCTCCCTGGGACACTAACAGGCACCTGCGCCCCGAGAAGATGCGCCGAGCTCCCTAAGGGCTGCAGCGCTCGGCGGGACCCGGAGCAGCTCCGAGGGGCTCGGGGGCGGCTCCGCGGAGGGGGCTGCGGGGGGGGGGTTGCGAATCCAACAGCGCAGGCCCCGGAGCACAGGGCGCCGGGACACAGCCCAGGATCCGGCCTCCCCCGGGACAGGCAGAGGCCGGGAGGGCCCAGGACAGCGAGGACGCTCCTGCCCCGAGCTGAGCAGATCAGCGGCCCCGCCCCGGAGCCCCCAGGCCCTGCAGACGGAGAGCCCCGGAGCTACTGCGGGGGCTGACTCCAGGGTCCCAGAGCTGCCCCGCCACTGTGGCTTCCTCCCGGGGCCTCACGGGGTGAACACCCCCCACTGAGCCCTGCACCAGGCAGGGGCAGAGCAGCTCCCCCAAGTGCTAACACCTGAAAATCAGCACAGCAGGCCTCTCCCCCAGAAGACCAGCGACACGGACCAGTTCCAGGCGAAGTCAAGGGACTTAAACTATACAGAATCGGAAGATACTCCCCCGTGTTTTTTTTGTGTTTGTTTTTGTTTTGTTTTGTGCTTTTTTTTCTTTCTTTCTTCTTGATTTCTGATTGCTTCCCCCACCCCACCCCCTTTTTTTTCTCCTTTCTTTATTTCTCTTTCCCCCCCCTTTTTTTTTTCTTTCTCTTTTTTCTTTTTCTCTTTTCTTTTCTTCTCTCTCTTTTTCTCCTTTTCCCAATACAACTTGTTTTTGGCCACTCTGCACTGAGCAAATGACTAGAAGGAAAACCTCACCTCAAAAAAAAGAATCAGAAACAACCCTCTCTCCCACAGAGTTACAAAATCTGGATTACAATTCAATGTCAGAAAGCCAATTCAGAAGCACTATTATACAGCTACTGGTGGCTCTAGAAAAAACCATAAAGGACTCAAGAGACTTCATGACTGCAGAATTTAGATCCAATCAGGCAGAAATTAAAAATCAATTAAATGAGATGCAATCCAAGCTAGAAGTCCTAACGACGAGGCTTAACGAGGTGGAAGAGCGAGTGAGTGACATAGAAGACAAGTTGATGGCAAAGAGGGAAACTGAGGAAAAAAGAGACAGGCAATTAAAAGACCATGAGGATAGATTAAGGGAAATAAATGACAGCCTGAGGAAGAAAAACCTACGTTTAATTGGGGTTCCCGAGGTCGCTGAAAGGGACAGAGGGCCAGAATATGTATTTGAACAAATCCTAGCTGAAAACTTTCCTAATCTGGGAAGGGAAACAGGCATTCAGATCCAGGAAATAGAGAGATCCCCCCCTAAAATCAACAAAAACCGTTCAACACCTTGACATTTAATAGTGAAGCTTGCAAATTCCAAAGATAAGGAGAAGATCCTTAAAGCAGCAAGAGAAAAAAAGTCCCTGACTTTTATGGGGAGGAATATTAGGGTAACAGCAGACCTCTCCACAGAGACCTGGCAGGCCAGAAAGGGCTGGCAGGATATATTCAGGGTCCTAAATGAAAAGAACATGCAACCAAGAATACTTTATCCAGCAAGACTCTCATTCAAAATGGAAGGAGAGATAAAGAGCTTCCAAGACAGGCAGGAACTGAAAGAATATGTAACCTCCAAACCAGCTCTGCAAGAAATTTTAAGGGGAACTCTTAAAATTCCCCTTTAAGAAGAAGTTCAGTGGAACAATCCACAAAAACAAGGACTGAATAGATATGATGACACTAAACTCCTATCTATCAATAGTAACTCTGAACGTGAACGGGCTTAATGACCCCATCAAAAGGCGCAGGGTTTCAGACTGGATAAAAAAGCAGGACCCATCTATTTGCTGTCTACAAGAGACTCATTTTAGACAGAAGGACACCTACAACCTGAAAATAAAAGGTTGGAGAACCATTTACCATTCAAATGGTCCTCAAAAGAAAGCAGGGGTAGCCATCCTTTATCAGATAAATTAAAATTTACCCCGAAGACTATAGTGAGAAATGAAGAGGGACACTATCTCATACTCAAAGGATCTATCCAACAAGAGGACTTAACAATCCTCAATATATATGCCCCGAATGTGGGAGCTGCCAAATATTTAAACCAATTAATAACCAAACTGAAGAAATACTTTGATAATAATACACTTATACTTGGTGACTTCAATCTAGCTCTTTCTATACTAGATAGGTCTTCTAAGCACAACATATCCAAAGAAACGAGAGCTTTAAATGATACACTGGACCAGATGGATTTCACAGATATCTACAGAACTTTACATCCAAACTCAACTGAATACACATTCTTCTCAAGTACACATGGAACTTTCTCCAGAATAGACCACATACTGGGTCACAAATCGGGTCTGAACCGATACCAAAAGATCGGGATAGTCCCCTGCATATTCTCAGACCATAATGCCTTGAAATTAGAACTTAATCACAACAAGAAGTTTGGAAGGACCACAAACACGTGGAGGTTAAGGACCATCCTGCTAAAAGATGAAAAGGTCAACCAGGAAATTAAGGAAGAATTAAAAAGATTCATGGAAACTAATGAGAATGAAGCTACAACCGTTCAAAACCTTTGGGATGCAGCAAAAGCAGTCCTGAGGGGGAAATACATCGCAATACAAGCATCCATTCAAAAACTGGAAAGAACTCAAATTCAAAAGCTCACCTTACACATAAAGGAACTAGAGAAAAAGCAACAAATGGACCCCACCCCCAGCAGAAGAAGACAGTTAATTAAAATTCGAGCAGAACTAAATGAAATCGAGACCAAAAGAACTGTGGAACAGATCAACAGAACCAGGAGTTGGTTCTTTGAAAGAATTAATAAGATAGATAAACCATTAGCCAACCTTATTAAAAAGAAGAGAGAGAAGACTCAAATTAATAAAATCATGAATGAGAAAGGAGAGATCACTACCAACACCAAGGAAATACAAACGATTTTAAAAACATATTATGAACAGCTGTACGCCAATAAATTAGGAAATCTAGAAGAAATGGACGCATTCCTGGAAAGCCACAAACTACCAAAACTGGAGCAGGAAGAAAGAGAAAACCTGAACAGGCCAATAACCAGGGAGGAAATTGAAGCAGTCATCAAAAACCTCCCAAGACACAAGAGTCCAGGGCCAGATGGCTTCCCAGGAGAATTCTATCAAACGTTTAAAGAAGAAATCATACCTATTCTACTAAAGCTGTTTGGAAAGATAGAAAGAGATGGAGTACTTCCAAATTCGTTCTATGAGGCCAGCATCACCTTAATTCCGAAACCAGACAAAGATCCCACCAAAAAGGAGAATTACAGACCAATATCCCTGATGAACATGGATGCAAAAATTCTCAACAAGATACTAGCCAATAGGATCCAACAACACATTAAGAAAATTATTCACCATGACCAAGTAGGATGAACATGGATGCAAAAATTCTCAACAAGATACTAGCCAATAGGATCCAACAACACATTAAGAAAATTATTCACCATGACCAAGTAGGATTTATCCCCGGAACACAAGGCTGATTCAACACTTGTAAAACCATCAATGTGATTCATCATATCAGCAAGAGAAAAACCAAGAACTATATGATACTCTCATTAGATGCAGAGAAAGCATTTGACAAAATACAGCATCCATTCCTGATCAAAACCCTTCAGAGTGTTGGGATAGAGGGAACTTTCCTTGACATCTTAAAAGCCATTTACGAAAAGCCCACAGCAAATATCATTCTCAATGGGGAAGCACTGGGAGCCTTTCCCCTAAGATCAGGAACAAGACAGGGATGTCCACTCTCACCACTGCTGTTCAACATAGTTCTGGAAGTCCTCGCCTCAGCAATCAGACAACAAAAAGACATTAAAGGCATTCAAATTGGTAAAGAAGAAGTCAAACTCTCCCTCTTCGCCGATGACATGATACTCTACATAGAAAACCCAAAAGCCTCCACCCCAAGATTGCTAGAACTCATACAGCAATTTGGTAGCGTGGCAGGATACAAAATCAATGCCCAGAAATCAATGGCATTTCTATACACTAACAATGAGACTGAAGAAAGAGAAATTAAGGAGTCAATCCCATTTACAATTGCACCCAAAAGCATAAGATACCTAGGAATAAACCTAACCAAAGAGGTAAAAGATCTATACCCTAAAAACTATAGAACACTTCTGAAAGAAATTGAGGAAGACACAAAGAGATGGAAAAATATTCCATGCTCATGGATTGGCAGAATTAATATTGTAAAAATGTCAATGTTACCCAGGGCAATTTACACGCTTAATGCAATCCCTATCAAAATACCATGGACTTTCTTCAGAGAGTTAAAACAAATTATTTTAAGATTTGTGTGGAATCAGAAAAGACCCCGAATAGCCAGGGGAATTTTAAAAAAGAAAACCATAGCTGGGGGCATCACAATGCCAGATTTCAGGTTGTACTACAAAGCTGTGCTCATCAAGACAGTGTGGTACTGGCACAAAAACAGACACATAGATCAATGGAACAGAATAGAGAACCCAGAAGTGGACCCTGAAATGTATGATCATCTAATATTCGATAAAGGAGGCAAGACTATCCATTGGAAGAAAGACAGTCTCTTCAATAAATGGTGTTGGGAAAATTGGACATCCACATGCAGAAGAATGAAACTGGACCACTCTCTTTCACCATACACAAAGATAAACTCAAAATGGATGAGAGATCTAAATGTGAGACAAGAGTCCATCAAAATCATAGAAGAGAACACAGGCAACACCCTTTTTGAACTCGGCCACAGTAACTTCTTGCAAGATACATCCACAAAGGCAAAAGAAACAAAAGCAAAAATGAACTATTGGGACTTCATCAAGATAAGAAGCTTTTGCACAGCAAAGGATACAGTCAACAAAACTAAAAGACAACCTACAGAATGGGAGAAGATATTTGCAAATGACATATCAGATAAAGGGCTAGTTTCTAAAATCTATAAAGAACTTATTAAACTCAACACCAAAGAAACAAACAATCATGAAATGGGCAAAAGACATGAAGAGAAATCTCACAGAGGAAGACATGGACATGGCCAACATGCACATGAGAAAATGCTCTGCATCACTTGCCATCAGGGAAATACAAATCAAAACCACAATGAGATACCACCTCACACCAGTGAGAATGGGGAAAATTAACAAGGCAGGAAACAACAAATGTTGGAGAGGATGCGGAGAAAAGAGAACCCTCTTACACTGTTGGTGGGAATGTGAACTGGTGCAGCCACTCTGGAAAACTGTGTGGAGGTTCCTCAAAGAGTTAAAAATAGACCTGCCCTACGACCCAGCAATTGCACTGTTGGGGATTTACCCCAAAGATTCAGATGCAATGAAACGTCGGGACACCTGCACCCCGATGTTTCTATCAGCAATGGCCACAATAGCCAAACTGTGGAAGGAGCCTCGGTGTCCATCGAAAGATGAATGGATAAAGAAGATGTGGTTTATGTATACAATGGAATATTACTCAGCCATTAGAAACGACAAATACCCACCATTTGCTTCAACGTGGATGGAACTGGAGGGTATTATGCTGAGTGAAGTAAGTCAATCGGAGAAGGACAAACAGTGTATGTTCTCATTCATTTGGGGAATATGAATAATAGTGAAAGGGAATATAAAGGAAGGGAAAAGAAATGTTGGGAAATATCAGGAAGGGAGACAGAACATAAAGACTCCTAACTCGGGGAAACGAACTAGGGGTGGTGGAAGGGGGGAGGAGGGCGGGTGTTGGAGGGGAATGGGTGACGGGCACTGAGGTGGACACTTGACAGGATGAGCACTGGGTGTTTTTCTGTATGTTGGTAAATTGAACACCAATAAAAATTAATTTAAATAAAAAAAAAAGAAAAGAAAAGAAAAGGAAAGAAAGAAAGAAGAAAGAAAGAGAAAGAAAGAAAGAAAGAAAGAAAGAAAAAGAAAAGAAAGAAAGAAAAGAAAGAAAAGAAAAGAAAAGAAAGAAAAGAAAAGAAAAGAAAAGAAAAGAAAAGAAAAGAAAAGAAAAGAAAAGAAAAGAAAAGAAAAGAAAAAAAGAAAGAGAAAAAGAAAAAGGTCTGGGCTGGAGATACAAATTTTGAAGTTGAGAAGTAACATGTTTTTCACTCATTCTCAAAGACACTTTTTCTTTTACATTATAACAGAAATCAGAATGCATCTTACAATTGATGACATCTTAAAATTGCTGTTGTCCAGATGGTGACCATGATGTAGTTCTCACTGCCTGCACATGTACAACTTGATGCATTTTATTCAGACTATTGTTAGTAAACTAACTTATGAACATCCTTGGCATTACATATGCTGACATTAACTGCCACTGTAAAATACATTCAGAAAGATTATATTTCTCCATTGAAACAAAAGTTATTATGTATGAAGAAAGACATAAAACGAGATGGCTGAGCATAAATTTAATGTGGGTGGAGAAAGTAAGTGAAAATACGCACTGAAATAGTTAAATTATTTTTGGGTGGTACATAAAACAACACTGCATCTTAAAATGAACTGTATTTTTGATTCAGTGAAAAAAGAGAGATGATATTTAAAACCTTAAGATGAGTAAAAACACCCAGGGAATGAAAGCAGAGAAAAGAATAGAAAAGATAGTGCAGGATCCTACCTCATCATAGCTCTTCCCTCATAGGAGAAATGCAATAATTTAGTGAGATATTTATAAAGCATTATGCAGACTGCCTAAGACACGAATAAAAACTCAACTATTGGGATCCCTGGGTGGTGCAGCGGTTTAGCACCTGCTTTTGGCCCAGGGCGCAATCCTGGAGACCCGGGATTGAATCCCAGGTCGGGCTCCCGGTGCATGGAGCCTGCTTCTCCCTCTGCCTATGTCTCTGCCTCTCTCTCTCTCTGTGTGACTATCATAAACAAACAAACAAACAAACAAACAAACTCAACTATTAGGGCAGCCCCAGTGGTGCAGCGGTTTAGCACCGCCTGCAGCCCAGGGTGTGATCCTGGAGACCCAGGATCGAGTCCCACGTGGGGCTCCCTGCATGGAGCCTGCTTCTCCCTCCTCCTGTGTCTCTGCCTCTCTCTCTCTCTCTGTCTCTCATGAATAAATAAATAAAATCTTTAAAAAATAACTTAAAAAAAAAAACCTCAACTATTAGGTATCATCATTAAATGTTCAAAGGCCCACAACAAAAGTTCTATCAAATAGGCAGTTTCCAAAGAAAGTGTACTAGCTAGGTAGGCTACATTATATTAAGAATCCCTAATATCTATGGCTTAAAACAAAAAAAATATTTCTCATTCATGCTACTGTCCATTTCAGAGAAGCAGGGAAGCCCTGATTACTGTATCTGATTACTACAGTCATTCAGGGATTCAAACTGAAACAGCAGTCACCATTTTGAATAATGCCAATCACCAGGCTGGAAAGAAGGGGAAGGAATGCAGGAAACTCTGGAGGATCTAACACTGGTAATTAGACATAAGACACGAGGTGATACAAGACGTTGCTGTTCATAACATACTGAACAAAACTAGTCACATGGCCTTCTGTGTGATCAAAGTAGGAAAACTGGATACGTATAAGAAGCACAAATAACTACCACAGAAGATTAATTTATCTAAAAATCTATATACAAGAAAACTATAGAAAGACAACCTGATACTTTGGCTTCAACAGAATGATTACTAGATGCCATGGAAGAAAGAAGGAAGTATATTAAATCTACTAACCACCTTCCGTATTTAATGGCCTTTGCCCCTTCTGCCAGAATTTTTTTCTTTTAACTTTAAAATTTTTTAGTATAGTTAACAGTGTTGTATGGGTTTTGGATGTACAACATTATGATTCCACAATTCTATAAATTACTCAGTGCTCATCATAATGAGTGTACAATTAATCCCCTTCACCTATTTCACCCATTCCCCCCACCCAATTCCCCTCTGGTCACCTTCAGGTTGCTCCCTATAGAGGAGTCTGTTTTTTTGGTTTGTCTCTCACTTTTTTCTGTTTGGTTTCTTAAATTTCACACACGAGTGAAATCACATGGTATTTATCTTTCTCTGACATATTTCACTTACCATTATGCTCTCTGGATCCATCCATGTTGTTGCAAATGGCAAGATTTCATTCCTTTTATAACTACCTATTCATCTATCGTTGGCCACTTGGGCTGCTTCCATAATTTGGCTACTGTAAAAAATGCCGCAATAAACAGAGATGCAAATATTTTCATGTGTTTTCATATTCTTTGGGTAAATACCTAGTGCTGGAATTATTGGATCACATGGTAATTCTTTAAAAAATTTTAAGGAACCTCCATTCTCTTTTCCACAGTGGCTGTACTAGTTTGCATGCTCACCAATGGATTCTTTTTTCTCTAGATCCTTGTCAACACTTGTTTCTTGTATTTTTTATTTTAGTCATTCTGACAGGTGTGAGGTATTCATATCTCATTTTGGTTTTGATTTGCATTTTCCTGATGATCAGTGATGTTGACCAACTTTTTGTATGTCTGTTGTCCATCTCTATGTCTTTTTTTCTTTTAAGATTTTATTTATTCATGAGAGACACAGAGAGAGAGAGGTAGAGACACAGGCAGAAGGAGAAGCAGGCTCCATGTAGAGAGCCCGACGTGGGACTCGATCCCGGGTCTCCAGGATCAGGCCCTGGGCTGAAGATGGCGCTAAACCACTGAGTCACTCGGGCTGCCCCATTTCTATGTCTTCTCTGAAGAAATGCCTATTCATGACTTCCACTCACTTAACTGGATTTTTTTTTTTTTTTTTTTTTTTGCTGTTGACAAGTATAAATTCCTTATATATTTTGGATATTAAGCTGTTATCTCATATATCATTTGCAAATATCTTCCCCCATTTGGCAGGTTGTCTTTTAGTTTTGATGTCTGTTTCCTTCACTGTGCAGAGCTGTGTGTATGTGTGTATGTGCATTCAGAGCTTTTTATCTTGATATAGTCTCCACAATTTATTTTCACTTTTGTTTCCCTACCCTCAGGACACATATCTAGAAAAATGTTGCTGTGACCCCCATTAGAGAAACTGCTGCCTGTGCTCTTTTTGAGGATTTATATGGTTTAAAGTTTCACATTTACATCTTTGATCCGTGTTGAATTTGTATATGGCATAAAAAAGTGGACCAGTTTCATTCTTTTGCATGTAGCTGTGCAGTTTTCCCCGTACCATTTTTTGAAGAGAATGTCTTTTCCCTATTGTCTATTTTTGCCTCTTCTGTCAAAGGTTAATTGACCATTATTCCTGGGCTCTCTATTCGGTTCCATTGATCTGTGTCTATTTTTGTGCTAATACCATACCATTTTGATTAATACAGCTTTGTAGTATACCTTGAAATCAGTGATAGTGATACTTCCAATTCTGTCATTCTTTTTCAAGACTGCTTTGGCTATTCAGGGTCTTTTGTAGTTCCATACTGATTTTAAAATTATTTGTTCTGGTTCTGTGTTTAAGGATACCAATACCAAATGCTGTTGGTATTTTGATAGGGATTGCGTTCAATTTGTAGACTGCTTTGGTAGCGTGGAAAACTGAACAATATTTGTTCTTCCAATACACAAGCATGATAGAACAAATGAGTATCTTTCCATTTGTTCATGTTATCTTCAATTTCTTTCATCAGTATTGTATACTTTTCAGAGTACAGGTCTGAACATCCTTGGCTAAGTTTATTCCCAGGAATTTTATTATTTTTGGTGCAATTATAAATGGGATTGTTTTCTTAATTTCTCTTTATGCTACTTCACTATTAGTGTGTAGAAATGGAATGGACTTGTGTATACTGATTTTGTATTATGCAACCTTAATGAATTCATTTATCAGTTCTAGTAGTCTTCTGGTGGAGTCTTTAGGGTTTTCTATGTATAGTATTGTGTCATCTGCAAATAGTGAAAGTTTTACTTTCTCCCTACTAATTCAGATTCCTTTTATTTCTTTTTCTTCTCTGTTGTGGCTAGGTAGGACTTCCAGTACTATCTGAATAAAAGTGGTGAGAGCGGACATCCTTGTCTTATTCCTGACCTTAGGAGAAAAGCTCAGTTTTTCTCCGAGTATTACCTTAGATGTGAGTTTTTCACATGTGGTCTTTATTATGTTGAGGTATGTTCCTTATAAGCCTACTTTGTTGAGGATTTCTTTTATGAATGGATGTTTTACTTTGTCAGACACGTTTTCTGCAGCTTTTGAAATTATCATGAGGTTTTACTGTCTCTTGTTGATGTGATGTATCACATTGGCTGATTTGTGAATACTGAACCATACAGCATTCCAGAAATAAATTCCACTTGATAGGTGGTGAATGATTTTTTCAATGTGTTGTTGGATTCAGTTTGCAAATGTTTTGTTGAGAATTTTTGCATCTATGTTCATAAGAGATATCAGCCTGTAGCAGCACCCTTTTTATGAGGTCTTGAACTGGTTTTGGTATCAGGAAAATGCTGGCTATATAGAATGAATTTGGAAGCTTCCTTTCTCTTCTATTTTTTGGAAAAGTTTGAGAATGGGTATCGACTCTTCATTAAATGTTGGGTAGGGGATCCCTGGGTGGCGCAGCAGTTTGGCACCTGCCTTTGGCCCAGGGCGCGATCCTGGAGACCTGGGATCGAATCCCACATAGGGCTCCCGGTGCATGGAGCCTGCTTCTCCCTCTGCCTATGTCTCTGCCTCTCTCTCTCTCTGTGACTATCATAAAATTAAAAAATAATAATAATAAAAATAAAAATAAATGTTGGGTAGGATTCCCCTGTGAAGATGTCTAGTCCCAGACATTTGTTAATGGGGAACTTTTTGATTATTGATTCAATTTTATGCTGTTCTGTTCTGCTGTTGCAGAAAAAATTGTTTCTGTTTAAATTTTCTATTTCTGCTTCAGTTTGGGGAAGTTATTTGTTTCTAGGAACTTACCCATTTCTTTGAGGTAACCCATTTGCTGCCATGTAATTTTTCATAATATTCTCTTACAATCCATTCTATTTCCATGGTATTGGTTATTATTTCTTCTCTTTCATTTGTGATTTTGAGTTCTTTCTCTCTCTCCACTTTTTATGAGTCTGGCTAGAGGTTCATAAATTTGGTTGATTTCAAAGAACCAGTTCCTGCTATTATTGATCTTAGTTTCTATAACATTTATTTCTGCTCTGATCTTTGTTATTGACTTCCTTCTTCTGGATTTTTGGGTTTTTCTTCCTAGCTTCTTGAAATAAGCCTGTGTTGCTATATACTTCCCTCTTTTTTAAAAAAAGACTTATTCATGAGAGACACAGAGAAAGAAGCAGAGACACAGGCAGAAAAAGGCTCCCTGATGGAGCCTGCAGGGGCCTGATGCAGGACTCGACCCAAGGACCCCGACCAGAGCCAAAGGCAGATGCCCAACCACTGAGCCACCTAAGTGCCCCTATAAAATTTCCTCTTAGAACTACTTTTGCTTCATCCTAAGGATTTTGGGCTGTCCTGTTTTCATTTTATTTCTCTACACACAATTTTTAAATTTCTTCTTTGATTTCTTGGTTGATCCATTCATTGTGTTGTAGTATGGTATCTGACCTCCATGTATTTCTGGTCTTTCCAAAATTTTTTTCTTGTGGTTGATTTCTAGTTACATAGCATTGTGGTCAGAAAAGATGATGACTTTGGGGATCCCTGGGTGGCGCAGCGGTTTGGCGCCTGCCTTTGGCCCAGGGCGCGATCCTGGAGACCCGGGATCGAATCCCACATCAGGCTCCCGGTGCATGGAGCCTGCTTCTCCCTCCGCCTGTGTCTCTGCCTCTCTCTCTCTCTCTCTCTCTCTCTCTCTCTCTCTCTGTGACTATCATAAATAAATAAAAAACTTTAAAAAAAAAAAAAAAAAAAGAAAAGATGATGACTTTGAGTGGCTAAAGTCATCATCTTTTTAATTTGTTGAGACTTGTTTTGTAGCCTAATATTCTGTGCTTGATTGAAAAGAACATGTATTCTGCTGTTTTAGGATGGAATGTTCTGAGTACATCTGTTAAACCCATCTGGTCCAGTGTGTCATTCAAAGCCTCTGTCTTCTTGTTGACTTTCTGTTTGGATAATGTGTCCATTGATATAAGGGGTGTAAAAGTCCCCTACTATTATTGTATTACTACTGATTACTTCTTTTATGTTATTAGCTACTCTATGTATTTGGGTGCTCTCACATCGTTGCACAAATATTTACAATTGTTTTATCTTCTTTTTAGACTACTTCTTTTACTATTATGTAGTACTCTTCTTTGTCTTTTGTTACATCTTGTGTTTTTTTAAGATTTTATTTATTTGAGAGAGACTGTGAGCAAGAAAGAGCATAAGCCAGGAGGAGAGGCAGAGGGAAGGCAGAAGCAGATTCCCCACTGAGCATGGGGATCAATCCCACGATCCTGGGATCATGACCTGAGCCAAAGGCAGACACTGAACCAACTAAGCCACCAAGTCATCTTATAGTCTTTATTTATTTTTTAAAGATTTTATTTATTTATTCATGAGAGTCAGAGACACAGGGAGAGGGAGAAGCAGCCTCCATGCAGGAAGCCCGATGTGGGACTCAATTCCAGGACCCCAGGATCACACCCTGAGCCAAAGGCAGATGCTCAACCACTGAGCCACCCAGGTGTCCATAGTCTTTCTTTGTTTTAATGTCCATTTTGTCCAAATATAAGTACTGCCACCCTGGCTTTCTTTTGACATTTATTTATACAATAAATGCTTTTCCGCCCTCTCAATCTGTATGTCTTAGGTCAGAAATGAGTGTCTTATAGGCAGCATACAGATAGGTCTTGGTTTTTTTTTTTTTTTTAATCCATTCCTATGTCTTTTGATTGGAGGCTTTAGTCCATTTACTTTCAAAATAATTATTGATAGGGGTGCCTTGGTGGCTCAGTCAGCTGAGCATGTGACTCCTGATTTCAGCTTGGGTCATGATTTCAGGGTTCTGGAACTGGGCTCCAGGATGGCCTCTGCACTCAGCAAGGGGTCTGCTTGTGGGATTCTCTCCCTCTCCCTCTGCCCCACTTTCCACATACAGACATGCAGTTAGATATATAAACCTTTAAAAATATATATATTCAAAGAAATCATCACAATTTTTATAGTTGTTTTGTGATTGTTTTTGTAGTTCTTCTCTAATTCTTTCTGCTCTTGCTCTTTTTCATGATTTGCTAGCTTTCTATAGTGTTATCTTTGGATTCCTTTCTCTTTATTTTTTGCATATTTGTTACTGGTTTTTGATTTGTGGTTACCATTAGGTTTATATATAACATCTTCTGCATATAAGACTGTATTAAGTTGATGTTCACTTAAGTCTGAATAAATGGAACTCTTCATCTCCACCCCCCGACCTTTTAGGTATATGGTGTCTTATTTTACATCCTTTTATTTTGTGAATCCCTTGCCTGATTTTTTTTTTAAACAGATATACTTATTTTACTGCTTTTGTGTTTCCTACTTTTCTTACTCTTGCTTATCATGTTTCCTTTCCACTCAAGAGTCCCTTTTATCATTTCTTGTAAGGCTGGTTAAGTGGCCATGAACTCCTTTAGCTTTTGCAGTCTGAGAAACTCTCTCTCTTCTTCTGTTCTAAGTGATAGCCTTGCTGAATAGAGTATTCATGGCTTTTTAAAAATTTTTCAACATTTTGAGTCAATCAGGCCACTGCCTTCTGGCCTTCAAGTTTCTGCTGAAAAATCCACCCATAGCCTTCTGGGTTTTCCTATGTATGTAACATTCTTCTCTTGCACTTTTAAAATCCTCTCACTACTTTTTGCCATTTTAATTACTATACATCTTGGCATGGACCTCCTTGGGTTGACTTTGTTGGAGGAATCTCTGCCTCCTGATCTGGATATGTTTTCTTCCCCAGTTTAGAGCAGTTTTCAGCTATTATTTCTTCAAGTAAATTTTCTGCCCCTTTTCTCTTTTTTCTTCTTCTGGGATCCCTATAATGTGAATATTATTACAACTGATGGAGTCACTTAGTTCCCTAATGTTAATTTTCATTTTGTGTTTTTTTTCCTCTCACCTGCACGGCCTCTACTTTCCATTATACGGTCTTCTAGATTGTTAATGTGCTCCTCTTTCCTCTAGCTTCTATTTATTCCATCCAGTGTATTTTTTATTTCACTGTGTTTTTCATCTCTGTTTCTTTTCTTTTTTTTTTTTTTATCTCTTTAAGGGTCTCATGTCCTCTACTCTTTTCTCAAGTCTAGTAAGTATCATTACTTCTCTATCAGATATATTACTTATAACCATTTGGTTTAGCTCTTGTTCTGTGATTCTGTCCTGTTTATTTGGAAAATATTCCTGGGTCTCCTCACTTTGTCTAACTCTTTGTGTATCTGTTTCTGTGTGTTACAAGTCAGCTTTGCCTCCTGCTCTTGGAAGTAATGGCCTTATGATGAAGAGGTCCTACAGTGCTGTTCAGTGCAATGTCCCCTGTCCAACAAAAACTGACACTTTAGGGGGTGTGTCCTATGTATGCTGCCCATGCCCTGCTCTTTTGTCCTGGTCACTTTTTTCCTTCAGTCCAGTCATCTGCAGAGGTTCTCTTTGCCTGCTGTGGGCAGTGTTTAATCCCCAGCTGAGGTAGTACACAGTTTTAACAAGTTGTACATTGCTCTGCTTGCAAAATGAAACCTGCTACAGCTGCCACCCCCACCAGGATGAGGTGCTGGTCTGGGCAGATATGCAAAGTGGATAAGGATGCAATTTTAACAATATGCACCTAGGGCTTCAGTAAGGCACCCCACACTGCCTACCAAGACCAAGGCCCTACAAAACTTCTAGGTTAGGAGATGCAGTGTTTGCAAGGTTTGCACTGGTCTCCTGGGGGAAGGGACCCATAGTGCTAGGACTGAAGTAAGGGAGCTAAGTGTGATTGGAAAGGCAAATCCACTGAAGCATGGGGAATGCGGACCGTGTAAGCAGGTTAGAAAGTGAATGTTGGGAGCAGTGCTTATTCACACAGGTGGCAGTATGTTTATGCTGGGGAGGGAGATGGTGCCTGCCAGCTCCTTTGTTCCTAGAGAGAACCCTTAGCAATCACTGTCTCTCAGGAACACTCTACAAAATAAGTAAAGTACTCTACCTCCCAATATATCCCATGTGTTTTTCAAACTGTTGCTTCTACACTATAACTCTTAAAGTCCTGCTATCTCTTTAAGGGCAGGGATTCAGCTTCCTATCACCCTCCAGGCTCTCTCAGAGTCAAGCTCACTGATTTTTAACATTCCAGGCTTTAATTCCTACTGGTTGTATGAACTTATACAGTTTGGCTCCTTTCTTTCAACACCCAATGTTAAAGGGATTTGTCTTTACCCATGTGATATTCTACTTTCCCCATTCTCTTAGCTGTTGGCTCCCTGCCCCTATGGATGGCCACACTCCATTTAGCTTCCCTCTGCATCTCTCCCCTTCTACCCTCTTCATTGTAGCCTCTTCTCTACCTATAGTTGTGGAGTTTGTTCTACCATTTTCAACTCATTTTCTGGGTTATTTATGCTGATGTGAGAGTTATTTTGTTGTATTAGTAGAATGAGCTTAGAGTTCTCTTACATGTTCTCAGCCTCTCCTGCATACCACAAACTAGTTGTTTTTAGTTTTTATTTGAATTCCAGTTAGTTAAGGAACAGTGTGATATTAGTCTCAGGTGTACAACATAGCAGTTTAACATACGTTTAAGATAATGTTCTTCAATCAAAAAATGAAGTTAATTATTCCTTCCTCTATGGGGACCTGGGTGACTCAGTCAGTTGAGCATCCAACTCCTGGTGTCAGCTCAGGTCATAATCTCAGGGTTGTTAGATTGAGTTCCATGTCAGGCTGTGTGTTCAACAAAGAATCTGCCTGAGATTCTCTTTCTCCTTCTTTGCCCCTCCCCCATGTATAAAGTAAATAAATCTTTTTAAAAAGCAATAATTCTTTCCTGTATATATCTAAAGTAATCTATTGTGATAACCAAAAAAACAGTATGCCTTGTGCCTGCTTCAGCAGCACATACACACACACACACAAAAATATGCTCTTTTCTATGAGCTATTATATGGAGATGTACATCCTTATTTTATATTAACTTTTAAGAAGTTTAAAATAGAAACATTTCAAAAATGCTAGTATAAACTATATTTTAAAATATGCTAAAACTTTAAAGAAAAAGTCATTTCTGCACTATTTTATTAATTTTAGCTTATTTCTGAGAGTTCTTAATTCTTCATTTTTTCTTTTTACTACATTTTTTCTTAATACTAAAAAGCCCTACCTGAAGAGTTTGCATAGTTACACGGTTCCAGGGGAAAAAAAAGTATTTTAAAGATTTATTTATTTATTCATGAGAGACACAGAGAGAGGCAGAGACATAGACAGAGGGAGAAGCAGGTTCCCTGTGGTAAGCCTGATATGGGACTCATTCTCAGGACCCTGAGCCAAATACAGATGCCCAAACACTGAGCCACACAGGCCTCCCGGTTCCAGAAAAATCTTAGTATCGTTAAGTCCTTACAGACAGTTCTCTTTATATCCAAATCTCTGGTGAGTTCATCCTTCTGACTCAAGTAAGGTTTTAACCTATTTTCCAACTAGCCCACTCTAAGTTTTTGCTTTCCTGAACAAAAAGAAGGAGGAGGAGGAGGAGAAGAAGGAGAAGAAAACTGCAATGAACATTTCTACACCTCAGTGTGAACCTTAATGACTGTCATTTCCTAGTCATTTTAATTCTCTTAACAACATTCAAAATGTCCAGGAAACAATTCAAAATTATTCAACAAAAAACCAGGAAAATCTCCAACTCGCATGGAAAAGACAACTAAATGATAATAACTAGCCCCAAGATGACCCAGATGTTCAAGTTATCAGACAAAAATTTTATTATTTTTTTAAGAATTTATGTATTTATTGAACAGAGAAAGAGAGCACAGGCCCAACCACAAGCAGAACCACTGGCTGAAGGAGAGGGAGAAGCAGGCTCCCCAGCAAACAGGGAGCCTGACTCAGAGCTTGATCTCAGGGATCATGATGTGGGCTGAAGGCACCTGCTTAACTGACTGAGCCACCCAAGTGTCCCTCTGTTAGCAATTCTTATACAGCAGTTCTATTACCTAGTTGCTGAAAGCTATTTTCACTTTCACTGGATGTAGAATTCTAGGTTGTCAGGTTTTTTTCTTTCAGTTCTTGAATATATGCTACTTTCTTCTAGTCTTCATAATTGATGATGAGAAGTCTGCCCCTCCCCCCACTCTCTTGCACTCTAAAATATTTTTTAAAATCTGAAGAAATAATGGTTGAAACCTTCTCAAATTGGACAAAATATGTAAAACTAAAGATTCCTCTCTCTGCTCATGCATGCACACGCACTCTTTCTCTCTCAAATAAATAAATATTTTAAAAAAGAATTGCTAAGATAGAAATAGTATAGATAGAAATTGTATAGATAGAAATCTATACAGGGGTAACATTTCCAATAATCCACTTAAGAGGATAAAAAACTTATTCCAAATAAACTGTATAGATTTCTATCTTCCTGCCTCCCTTTTTGTTATTGTTGACTTGGATGTTACATTTCTCTTCATCAAAGCACCATTAGGCAATGTTATATTTTCACTTTAATATGTATCTTATAATCTCGTGAGCAATCACTGAAGAAACTATACAGACACAAGATTACCATACTAAGGAATTTTAAAGTGGTATACTAAACAATGTATAAATAACCCCAAAGAAGACAGAAAAGGGGAAAGAGAATAATGAAAAACAGAAAACTAACACAAAACAAATTACTGAACTAGTAAACCTAAATCCAAACATATCAATAATGACAATAAATGTAAATGGTCTATAGATACTAATGAAGAGATAAAGACTGTCAGAAAAGATTTTAAAAATCCAACTATATGGTGTCTACAAATAACTCACTTTAAATATAATGACATGGGTAGCATAAAAGGATAAGAAAATATCTATCATGCAAACTAATAAAAAAAAAGCTTTGCTGACTATGTTCATATCAGATAAAGTAGACTTTAAGGGAAAAAAGAGAGAGACAAAGGGATATTACACTATGATAAAAGGGTCAATTTACTAAGACACAAGTATCCCAATGTGCACCTAACAGAGCTTTAAAAAACATGTAATAAAAATTCACAGAACATGAAAGGAAAACAGACAAATTACAATTATACTTGAAGACTTCAACACTCTTCTTTAAGTAACAGAACTAGTAGAAGGACTAGTAAGGATATAGAAGAAACAGACATCTTCAACCCACTGGATCAAATTATATTTACACAACACTCTACTTAACAGTAGAATACAAATCCTTGTCAAATGAACACAGAACATTTACAAAAATAGGTCATATTCTAAATCATAAAACAAACCTTGACAAATTTAAAAGAACACAAACTATGTTCTCTGACCATAACAGAATTATTATTTTTTAAGATTTATTTATTAATGAGAGACAGAGAGAGAAAGAGGCAGAGACACAGAGGGAGAAGCAGGCTCCATGCGGGGAGCCTGATGTGGGACTCGATCCCGGGTCTTCAGGATCATACCCCGGGCTGAAGACAGAGCCAAACTGCTGGGCCATCAGGACTGCCCTAACCATAACAGAATTAAACTAGAAATGAAGATTACTGGATAATCTCCAAAACCTAGAAATTAAACAATATACCTGTAAGCAGGGAGGAAAATATACTTTAAAAATTAAGCTGTCAAAAAAACAAACAAACAAACAAACAAACAAACAAACAAACAACATGAGGTGCCTAGGTGGCTCAGTTGGTTAAGCATCTGCCTTCAGCTCAGGTCATGATCCCAAGGTCCTAAGACTGAGCCCCACATCAGGCTCCCTGCTCAGTGGGGAACCAGCTTCTCTCCCTCTCTCTCTGCCACTCCTCCTGCTGCTTCCCCTACTTGTGCATGTGCACTCTGCCTCTCTCTCAAATAAATAAAATCTTAAAAAAAAAAAAAAAAAAAAAAAGGCTCAAAGTGGAATCACTTGTGCTAAACCCACATCACCAAACCAAGATTTAATACCAGTCTAGCTGCAGTTTTGGTTTCCCCCCAGGAATGTAACCTTAACCAGTCAGATTACCTAGTCAGTAATTTGCCTGATAGACCCCTGCTGTCCCCCCACCCCCACCCCATCCCTGCCGTTGCTGCCAAAGAAAGGTAACCTTGCCTGAAAAAAAAACCAGCTCTTAGCTAGGATAACTTCCTTGTCCTATCTCCTTCTGCCAGTAAAAGTCTTACCTTTTGCACAGCCATTTGTAGCTCCTTTCTATTAGATACAATACTGCCCAATTCATGAATTGTTGAATAAAGCTAATAAAATCTTTAAAATTTACCAGTTGAATTTTATTTTTTAACAAACCAAAGCTAGGTTTTTGAAAACAAATAAAACTTATAAATCTCTAGTGAGAATGACAAAGAAAAAGGGAAGACACAAATTACCAACATTAGTAATCAAAGAATAAACTACAGCCCCTCAAAGACATTTAGAAGTTGATAATAAGATAATATTATGAAAAACTCAAAAGGTACATAAATTCAAAAATTGAGAGGAAATAAACCAATTCCTCAAAAATCACACACACACACACACACACACACACACTCACAAAATATCTCCCACAAGGTGAAAGAGACAATCTCAATGTTCCTAAAACCATCAAGGAAATAGAATATTTTAAAAACTTTCCTAAAAAGATATCTCTACATCCAAATTATTTCAGTGACAAATTCTACAACATGTTTAAAGATGTAAGAAATGAAATCCAACTCTACACAATGTCCTCCAAAACAATAGGAGGTAATACTTTCCAACTCACTTTATGGAGCTAGCATTACCCTTATAATACTATCATGAAAGACCAAACAAAAAGAAAACCACACCCCAATATCCTTTTTGACTATAGATGAAAGTCAAAGAAGAAATAACAAGGGACATTAGAAAATACTTTTAGAGAAATGAAAATGAAAACACATTAGAACTTATGGGATATAGCAAAAGCAGTGCTCAATAGGAAATTTTCACTGTAAATGCCCCCTCCACCTCACACCATATATACAAATTAACTCAAAATGTATAAATGACCTAAACAAAAGACTAAAACTATAAACTCTTAGAAGAAAACAAGGTAAATCTTAATGACTTTGGATTTGACAATGGATTCTTAGTTATGACACCAAAAGCACAAAAGAAAAAAATTGGATTTCAACAAAATCAAAAACATTTGTGCAAAGAACGTTATCAAAAAGCAAAACAAAAAAAAAAAAAAAAAGAAAGAAAGTAAAACAACTACAGAAGGGAAGAAAATATCTGCAAATCCTGTAACTGATAAAGGTCTGGTATCCAGAAGATATAAAGAACTGTTGCAATTCAACAACAAAGATCACCCAATTAAAAAAATGGGGAAAGAACTTTAACAGACATTTCTTCAAAGATATATAAAGAAAAAGCCAATAAGCACATAAAAAGATGCTCAAAAACATTAGTCATTAGGAAAATAAAAATCACAATGAGTTACCTCCCACCTACTGGGAGGGCTATTATTCTTTTTTTTTTAGGAGGGCTATTATTAAACACACAGAAAATAACAAGTGTTGGGGAGAATATGAAGACTCTCATGCATTGCTGGTGAGAATGTAAAATGATGCAGCTGCTGTACCAAGTTTGCTAGTTCTTTAAAAGAATAAACAACTACGGGATCCCTGGGTGGTGCAGCGGTTTGGCGCCTGCCTTTGGCCCAGGTCGCGATCCTGGAGACCCGGGATCGAATCCCACATCGGGCTCCCGGTGCATGGAGCCTGCTTCTCCCTCTGCCTGTGTCTCTGCCTCTCTCTCTCTCTGTCTCTCTCTCTCTCTCTCTCTCTCTCTGTGACTATCATAAATTTAAAAAAAAAATTTAAAAAAAAAAAAATAAACAACTACAAAGAATTACCATATGACCCAAAAATTCCACTCCTAGGTATACACACAAAAGAAATGAAAACAGGTACCCGAATACTTGTACACCAATATTCCGAGCAGCACTATTTACAATAGCCAAAAGTTACAAGTAACCCCCAAATGTCCATCAATGGATGAATGGATAAATAAATTGCGGTATACACGGGCAATGTAAAAGACAACAAATACAGGGATCCCTGGGTGGCGCAGCGGTTTAGCGCCTGCCTTTGGCCCAGGGCGCGATCCTGGAGACCCGGGATCGAATCCCACGTCGGGCTCCCGGTGCATGGAGCCTGCTTCTCCCTCTGTCTATGTCTCTGCCTCTCTCTCTCTCTCTCTCTCTGTGTGTGACTATCATAAATAATAAAGTAAAAAATTTAAAAAATATATTAAAAAAAAAAAGACAACAGATACAAAACGGGGATTTAAGTCTAGAGTTTGGGTGCAAAACTGCCTGAATATATGTGCAAGTTTTTTTACTGAAGTTAGAGAACTCCAGCCATGTGGCATCTGTAGACATTGGAGGAAGTTAAGATGGCATCTGTTATCCCTCATCCCTTTAAAAAGAAAAGGGATATTAAAACCTTAGGCTTTGGGCTATGGGGGTGGCTCAGTGGTTTAGTGCCTGCCTTTGTTGTGATCCCGGGATCCTGGGATCGAGTCCTGCATCAGGCTCCTCAGAGAGAGCCTGCTTCTCCCTCTGCCTAGGTCTCTATGTCTCTCATGAATAAATAAATAAAATCTTAAAAAACAAAACAAAACAAAACCTCAGGCCTTTATATTATTTTGGATATACCTTTGACAAACTTTTAGTTTCTTTACAGGATTATTACTGATTAGGGTTTCCAAGTTTTCTTGAGTTGATTTTGGCAACTTAGATTTTCATATAATTGTCTGTTGCAACTAAATTTTCAAATCCCCCTTTGACTAAAGGAGTTAACAAAATACCTGTATTCATATACTTGCTATCCTACATACACACAATAACACAGAAAAGAATCAACAAATGAATGAACAGATTGAAATGGCACATTAATGGACTGAAAAATGTCCAATTTTCTTTCTACCTTCAGAGAAGAGGATAAATGTCAATTTCCCTAATAAATCAAAATATTTAAAGGAAAGCAGAATTTTTGCTTTTTCTATTATTATTTTTCATTTATTTGAGAGAACTCATGTGCATATTCTCTCTTGGAAAGAAGCAAAATCTCTTTTAAAAAATTAAAAAATAGGGATGCCTGGGTGGCTCAGGAGTTTAGCTCCTGCCTTTGGCCCAGGACGTGATTCCTGAGTCCCAGGATAGAGTCCCACATCGGGCTCCCTGCATGGAGCCTGCTTCTCCCTCTTGTGTCTCTGCCTCTCTTCTCTCTGTGTCTCTCATGAACAAATTTTTTTTTAAAAAAATTAAAAAATAAAAAAACCCAAAATGTTCTCTATATCAAAAATATTCTGGGCACTGATTAAATGTTCTTTATTTTTTCCCCAATATAAAGAATATAGCCAATACAACTTACGTATCAATACAGCAAAAATTTATATAATTTTTAAAAATGACAGCAAAAGAACTCAACAGCTCAAATGGCCAGATTCACTTTTCTGCTTATCTTTGATTATTTCCAGCCTCAACTTATTTAATGGGCATTAAATACAGCTGGGGAGAAATAAAATGGAAGACAGTGTCAGCAGCCTGACAACTCTGTGCACAAATTAAACTCTACTATCATACACTTTTTTTAAGATTTTATTTATTTATTCATGAGAGACAGAGAGAGAGAGAGAGAGAGAGAGAGAAAGAGAGGCAGAGAGACAGGCAGAGGGAGAAGCAGGCTCCATGCAAGGAGCCTGACATGGGACTCGATCCTGGGTCTCCAGGATCACACCCTGGGCTGAAGGTGGCGCTAAACCACTGATCCACCAGGGCTGCCCTATCATACACTTTAAAATTACTTTTTATATTAGGCATTTTAAAGCCCACCAATAGTTGGCTAACATGAACAAATTCAGAAATAATACACAGAATCTACTGATAGTGGTTACAAATGAGAAACAAGGTCTGTCAGAATGGAAATTAAAGTTACCCTTCCTTGCACATGATTTTGTATTTTTTAAGACTTTGGGCAGTTTTCAATAAAAAACTAGTTATGAATTTTTAAAATTATATATGAAGTTAAGGTGTAATGATAAACAAACAAACAAACAAATAAATAAACGTGTGATGAATCCGTGTAGTCACTCTATGAAGTTTTGTGGTGGAGTTTTGGGGGTTTTTTTGTTTTGTTTTGTTTTTTTTGCATATCAAGACCAAGTTTTAACCAGGTAAAGAATTTATCTCATTAAAGCTAACTTTATATGATTAAAGCTATATTCAGGGATGCCTGGGTGGCTCAGCAGTTGAGTGGCTGCCTTTGGCTCAGGGCATGGTCCTGGAGCCTAGGGATCGAGTCCCACATCGGGCTTCCTGCATGGAGCCTGCTTCTCCCTCTGCCTATGTCTCTGCCTCTCTCTCTCTCTCTCTCTCTCTCATGAATAAATAAATAAAATCTTAAAAAAAAAAAAGCTATATTCAAATATAAAGGTTAAAGATAAAATCTGCTTACTGAAGTTTTAAGACTTTAAGAAAGTAATATTTCTAAAGAAATAGTCACATATCAGATAAATCTGATTCTTCTAGAATATTTTGTAAGTTATTCTTGGTGGATCCAGTTTATGTCATCCTGCTTTAAAATTTAAGGAAAATTTTCAATACTAATACACCCTTCTGTGTATTTTATGATCTTATGCATATTTTAGAAATAAACCAGGTAACTATGGATTGCCCAACAAAAAAACAGCCCCAAATGAAGATGTTTTGACATTTATAAGGATACACCCATCACTCTACATCTAACATTCTAAACTTAAGTTTTATATTTTGCAAGCAAAATACTGGTACTAAACCAATCCAGCCCGATTTCATCCACAGAATTCACACACACACACACACACACACAGAGTCAAATATAGACATAAAAAAAAAAATCAGTTTGTTACTTTCCCTTCCACCTTTCCCCACTATGATTACTCCCAAGTAATCAATGTTAACACTTTGAGTCACGTTCTTCCGTATTTTTCTCTCTGCCTTTCTTATGTTCTTTTTAAAAACAAAACCAGTATTATATTTGATATATTATTACTTGGCAACTATCATTGTTTTGGTAATTTTGTGTTCAAGTTTGCTCAACCAGGTATTAAGACATTTATATTCTGGTTATTGGCACATTTTGCTCAACAATGCAGCAGTACACAATAGTTATACACATTTATCGGGGCTTTTATTTTTGTGGGATCGATTCCCTGAAGGGCAATTGCTGAATCAAAAATGTGGACACACACAATTTTTAGAATTTAAGACTTTATTTATTCATTTATGAGAGACATACAAAGAGAGGCAGAGACAAAGGCAAAGGGAAAAAGCAGGCTTCTCAATCCCTGGACCCCGGGATCATGTCCTGAGCTGAAGGCAGATGCTCAAATGCTGAGCCACCCAGGCATCCCTAAAATTACTAATAAATATTTACATATACTTTTACAAAAAGGCTTTAGAAATTCTCAATCTTTTCTCTCTCTCTCTCTCTCTCTTTTTTTTTAAGTAGCCTCCAGGTCCAACATTTGGGGCTTGAACTCCACATCCTAAGATGAAGACCTGGGTGGAGATTAATAGTTGGAGGCATAACTAACTGAGCCAGCCATTGAGCATTCCTAGAAATTCTCAATCTTTAATCAGTACCTGTGTCTCAGTCCTACCAGTAACTCAGTCTTATGCCCAAACAGGTGCTGACAGCATACTGATTTTCTTATATTTTAGCTAGCATGTCTTTTTTTTTTTTTGCTATCACACCAATGGAAAAACAATAATCTTGCTGTTAATACTAACTTTCTAATGAGATTATCTACTCAGATATTATGAATCTCCAATGTCTCCTTTTATGAATTATCATTTATATATTTGTCCATTTTTATATCATTTGTCCATTTTTATTTTTTATGTTTTTACAAAATATTTTATTTATTTATTCACGAGAGACACAGAGACAGAGGCAGAAGGAGAAGCAGGCTCCCTGCAGGGAGCCCGATGTGGAACTTGATTCCAAGACCCCCAGGATCATAACTTGAGCCAAAGGCAGACGCTCAATCACTGAGTCACCCAGGTGCCCCATCTTTAGTCCATTTTCAGTGTAGTGTCATTTTCTTATCAATTTGTGAGAGCTCTCTGTATATTAGAATTGTTAATCCTTTGTTAAGTGTCAGTTTTTCCATTGCATATCACATTTTTTCCTTTTATGTGCACAGTTTTCTTACAAAAATCCTTAATTTTTATATATTCAAGTGTGTCAATCTTTTCCTTTACACTTTTTGGATTTCCTAACTTGCTTATTAGTTCTACTCCATGCCCCAAATTGAGAAAAGCACTACAGCTTCCTAGTGGCAAAAAGAGCATGGACTTTGTGGTCATAATACTTTGGATTAAATCTTATTTCACCACTAACTAGCTGTGAATACATGGGCAAGTTTCTAATTTGTTTCCTCAACTACAGAATGGGAATGATGACAGAACCTACTTAAAAAGGTGAGTTAGGTGAGAGATTAATAGATGTCAAAACATTAGAACATACAGAATTACTCAAAATGCCTGGAATTACTATTTTAATTTGTATCTAGAATTAACAATTGTCCTCAAACTTTAACATGCACAGAATCACTAAAACAGCTTGGTAAAATATAGATGGGAGAGCCTCATGCCCAGAGTTTCTAATTAAGTCTGTAGTAGCGTCCGCATTTTTTAAATAGGGTTCCAGGCAATGCTGATGCTGCTGGTTGTGGCCACCTCACTTTCAGAACCACTTATTTAGAATTAAAAGAATGTTTCTTAATCTCTAAAAAGTTAATATTATAGCATATGGGCTTAGTTTCCTATCGATGTTGATTTCCAATTTTATATAATTACATCTCCTTTATGTACAGATAATGTACATGGGATATACATCTATTTTGGTTCATGTCTGAAAATACCCTGGCCTGGTATGGGATTCTTAAACACATATTTTCCTCCATGTTGCTAATGTTGACTTATCTTTCCTTTCTATTCTGTTTACAAGTTTCTGTCATCTGTATCCCTCATATTTAAGAATCTCATGAGGAAATGTATCTTTTGCTTGTTATTAGGTCTTTCTTCCACTCAGAAATACAGTTACCTATTACTTTTTACTTTTCTATCTGCTTTCTTCCTTCTAGAAATCCCTTAATTCATGTATTAGATTTCTTGAGTATATTCTAACTCACATCTTTACTGAATTCCATATCTGTGTATTTTTCCTTTTTTCATTGTCAAATACTGGTTCATCACTATGTACCCACCACTATTCTAGGCTCTAGCCACATAGCAGTGAACAAAAATCCCTGCCCTCACAGAGTATATACATTCCGATAGGGAACAAATAGGAAAACAAATATACCACTTAATTTCCAATAGTCGTAAGTGCTTTGAAGAAAATTCAATCTAGATAAGGGAGAGAGGGGAGGGGAGAGGCTCTTTTGGAAAAAGCAGTTTGTGGTCAAGAAAGGTCTCAGTGGTGACATTTTAACAGATAAGAGAATGACTTCAGGAAGCTTGAGAGAATACCCCTCAGGCAGAGAAAAAAATAGCAACTACTGAGAAAAGTCCTAGGTCAGAAGTACACTTGGAGATCACCAAAAAAAAAAAAAAAAAACACAGGAAAGCCAATGTAGCTGGTGTGAAGAAAATGCACATAGTGCAAAACAACAGTTCACAAACTTTCTGGAATCGCTTTACACTCTTAAAAATTCTTGACGATCTCTCTAAAAGCTTTTGGTTATGTAGGCTATATCCATTGATATTTGCCATATTAGAAAATAACATGCAGAAACTATCAAAATTTTAACAAATCCATTATGTAATATTTTTAAAGTACATTGTCCAAAACAAACAAAAAAAATTTAGTGAGAAGAATGACACTGTTTTACATCTTTACAATTATTTTTAATGACTAGCTTAATAGAAGATAGTTGGACTCTCATATTTCTGCATTAATCTGTAGCAATAACACACATCAATGAACAACTGGAAACTCCTTTTTACACTGATTAAAATTCAACTAAAAACATCATCTTGGTATATTTATAAAAACAGTTTTGGCCTTGTGGATCCTCTGAAAGAGCCTGGGGGGCCTTTAGCTAGCCCCACATTTTGAGAATCACTGCTTTAGAAGGTAAAGAACAGAGGCTGGCAAGGACCAGATTTATACAGGCCTTGAAAATGATAGTTAAGTCTAGGTTCCATTTTAAATGTGCTTCTTTTTCTTTTTTTTCTTTTTTTTAAGATTTTATTTGTTTGAGAGAGAGAGCACATGTGGGGGTGTGTACGGGGCAGAAGGAGAGGTAGAAGCTGACATGGCTCGATCCCAGGACCCTGGGATCATGATCTGAGCTGAAGGCAGATGTTTAACCAACTTGACCCAGCCACCCAGGCATCCCTTAGATGTGGTTTTCTAAGCAAAGTAGTAACATAAATTACATCTTAAATTATCACTCCCATTACTATGTAGAAAACAGAATGTAAGGAAGTTATTGCAATAACCAGGGAGATGAAGTAGCTAAGACTGATGTGGTGGCAATGGAGTAGTGAGAAGTGGTACAGTTGAAGATGTATTTTAAAGGTAGTGCCAATGGAACTCATTAGAAGATTAGATTTTGGATATGAAGAAAAAAGATCTTATTTGATCTTGTACAACACAAATTCTGTTCTTAGCAGTGATTTTTCAGTTTGTCTCTGAAATTTATACACTTGAGAATTAGTTCAAGAGAAAATTCTCCTGGCTCTATGTTTGAAATAGATCCCGTATCATCACCTCTTACCACTTGCCCTACTATCACCTTAGTTCAAGGGACCATCATCTCTCCTCTAGAATCTCCAATGATTTGTTCAATGAACTCACAGATGATTCGTGTAAAAAGGAAACTGGATAATGCATTTTAAGTATGGTTGACACATGCAAAAACATATGGAACTCCACTCAGAGCATGTTAATCTGACAAAAAAGGTTTTGGTCCTATATCATAATATAGGCATGGGAAAATATATTTTTGTTTTATTTCTTTATTTTTTTAATTCAGCAAGTTTTTAAAAAGATTTTATTTATTTACTTATGAGATACAGAGAGAGAGAGAGGCAGGCAGAGACATAGGCAGAGGGAGAAGCAGGCTCCATGCAGGGAGCCCGATGTGGGACTTGATCCTGGGACCCCAGGATCACGCCCTGGGCGGAAGGCAGATGCTTAACTGCTGAGCCACCCAGGTGTCCCTATTTTTTGTTTTAAATTAAAATATGGTATTTATATTTAATTTCCTTAAAAATTTTTCCACATTAACCACCTTCAATTAACAACCAACTGCTGGGGTAGCCCTGGTGGCACAGCAGTTTAGCGCCGCCTGCAGCCCAGGGCATGATCATGGAGACCCTGGATCGAGTCCCACGTCAGGCTCTCTGCATGGAGCCTGCTTCTCCCTCTGCCTGTGTCTCTGCCTCTCACTCTCTGTAGCTATGAATAAATAAATAAAATCTTTTAAAAAAAAAAGAAAAAAAAAACCAACTGCTGGTACTGATTGTATAATACAAGTGCATCTATTTAAATAGCAAATGCAAATAGCACCATACTTTTCATTTGTTCTTAATACAAACAACATCTCAAGTTCAAAGATCACAGTTGTGGAGATAATACACATTAATAATCTATGAAAATCCAAATAAATCTTAAACTGATAAAAATATTCAAACAAGAAAGATATAATTATACATGTAATTCCCATAAAGCTTTCTAGTTGTAAAAAGAACAGAATGTCTACAGCCTTTTCTATTTAAAATATAAGCAAGTTCTAGATCCAAACCTCTGTGTTTAGTCGACTCTGTTGATTTTTATCTCAAATAAAGAACAGCAGTATTACTTGTTCTTTAATTTTTTTCAGTATACTTGACACACTATGTTACATTAGTTGCAGGTATAAAACATAGCAATTTGACAAGTTTATACATTATGCTATGTTCACAAATATAACTACCATCTGTCACTATACTGCTTTTTTCTTTCTTTTAAGCACAATGGAACTACCTGCCTCAAAAAAGAACACATAAAAGGATAATTTTCCTATAGCTCTCTCCTATGAAAAGCAAAGCAGTCACTTGATCTTATTTTGTTGCCATCTCCTTGGCAAACTTTCTGCACTCTAATTTTAAGGAGTTAAGATTTTAACCACTAAATTTGGAATCCACCACAATTTGCCCTCTGTCCTATCTTATTAGATCCTGTTTAGTCATACCTTATAACACCACATGTTATCCCTCCTCCAGGGCAATTGTTTTTCCTCCAGGTTCCTTTATTTACTTCTCCTCCACGTGAGATATTTAAGACCTGACCTTTAATCTATAGTACATTTTTTTTCAAGGCTTCTAAAAATGTTTTTAGGTATTTCTAGCTATTTAACATTGTTTAAATATTCAGTAAATCTGAGGCACTGTTGGGAGTGCCAGACATATAAAACTCCGTTCCTATCCTTACAATGTACTGGAGTTACTTTTATTTAAACTATACTAAGCCCACATTTTGTTTCAGTTCCCTTTTCTAAAGATGAATAATCACACAATGGATTATTTCGGTTTTCTCCCTTCCTGATAAACTATTACATATACTTAAATGGTGATTATTTAATTATATACTGATTTATCCACAGATCTCTTTGCGCACTAACTAGAACTAAGCCAGATATGCTATGTATGTAAAATAAAAAGTTAACCATTTTATTACAAGTTCTGTGCCAGTCAGGTTATAAGTCAGGTTACATACACTGGCTCATTTAATCATTACTGCATAGTAAAATAATATGTATTCCACTTTACAGATGAGTGGTAAGGTTCATCAAAGTTAAATAACTTGCCTAAATTCACACCAAGTGGGATTTGAGTCCAGATCCATCTTGCACAGTAATAAGAAATAAAGATAGTATCTTCAATAAAGGCTTCAAACAAATCACAAATCCAGTGACCATCCACAGTAGAGCCTGGCAATAAAATATGATTTAACCTATCCATTATGTGCAAATAACTATAGGCTTTGGAGATACCTAAAAATTAGAGCCTGGTTATGTCCATAACAGTTTAAAAGGAGACAGAAGCTATCTTCTACTTCTCTAGAACACCCCAATTTAAATCAGGTCCCTATTACAGAAATTCGTAAACTTCCTAGTTTGTTTTTCTCTCTTTAAGATTTTATTTTTCAGGGCAGCCCTAGTGGCTCAGCGGTTTGGTGCCACCTTTGGCCAGGGTGTGATCCTGGAGACCCAGGATCGAGTCCCACGTCAGGCTCCCTGCATGGAGCCTGCTTCTCTGCCTGTGTCTCTGCCTCTCCTTCTCTGTGTGTCTCTCATGAATAGATAAATAAAATCTTTAAAAATAAATAAATAAATAAATGTGTGTGTGTATGTATATGTGTGTATACATATATATCTGTATATATATATATATATATATATATATATACATATATATTGTTTTTCAGTAATCTCTATGCCCAACAGGTGGTTCCATACTACAACTACAAGATCAAGTTGCATGCTCTACTGACTGGGCCAGCCAGAAGCCCCCTTAAACTTCCTGGTTTCAGAAAGTTTAAAGATTACTGAGAACCTCTCTCAGAGCTTTATTCACATAGGTTATAGTTTTCAATGTTTATATATCAAAAATTAAAACCAAGAAATTTTTATATTTATTTAAAAATTACACACAAACCCATTGAGTTAATGATCTATTTTTAATGAAAAAAATAACATTTTCCAAAACAAAATAATGAAGAGAAAATGGTATTTCTTACATTTTTTTACAATCATTAATATGTCTTAATAGAAGACATTTGGATTCTCATACCTTCTGCATTCAATCTGTTGCACTATTACACATTATATCACTGGATCCTTGTGTGAGAATGAGAGTGAAAAGGCAAACAATGTCTTAGTATTGTTATGAAACAGTTTTGACTCAAGGACCCTGCAAGGCATCCTTTACTATTCCTTCATAGCACTTTTTGAAATTTATAATTAATTTGTGGGCACAGATTTTGTTCAAAGTCTGTGTTATCGGGATCCCTGGGTGGCGCAGCGGTTTGGCGCCTGCCTTTGGCCCAGGGCGCGATCCTGGAGACCCGGGATCGAATCCCACATCGGGCTCCTGGTGCATGGAGCCTGCTTCTCCCTCTGCCTATGTCTCTGCCCGCCCCCCCCCCCCCCCCCCCGTGACTATCATAAATAAGAAAAAAAAAAAAGAACAAAGTCTGTGTTATCTCTAGACTACAGGTTCCATAGTGACTATCTACTGTTGTACATGATTATGTCCACAATGTCTACACATTGTGCCCAACACACAGTTGTCACACAAGTGTCTACTGAATTAACATACAATAATAATATAAAGAAACCACTGTGGTTAAAAGAGGGTAAACGGACACAGTATGTCTGGAGGCAAATTTGGAAGGCTTCCTAGTTGACCTGGATCCTAAAGGATAGCTAGAATTTTGTTAAATATGTAGGTGTAAGAGTATTCCAGCCGCAGTAAATACTCGTCAGTGGCATCTAGTACAAGTTATGTTCATAATAACTACTGTAATAGTATGGTTTTGCTACAGCATTGGTAAGAGTTTAGGAGGAGACAGAGGTAATAAAAGTAAGCTGTAAAGTCTTCAGTGAAGTTTGGTTTTTGTATTACCGACAAAAAGTCAAATGGTCAACATCTATGGTTTAAACTCCTTATATCACTATTTAGTAGATGGGCTTAAGATATGTTTATTCCAAATCTTATTCTGCTCATACTTCACAGGGCTATTGTAATGGTATTATGAGATCATAATTTTATGTGTTACTTTGTTTACTGTCATTACTCTAAACTATTATCCTTTCTCCCTGAACTACTACTTTACAAAGGCATCTATAAAAAAAAAGAAGAAGAAGAAGATTTATCTGAGAGAGAAAGAATGCAGGGGTGAGGGTGAAGGAGGGAGAAGCAGAGAGAGAGAGGGACAAGGAGACTCCATGCCACGCTTAGACTCAGATGCAGAGCTCAATTTTATGACCTCAGAATCATGACCTGAGCCAAAAATCAAGAATTAGAGCTTAACCGTCTGAGCCACCCAGGCACCTCTATTTACAAAGGTATCTTAACTAGCTTCCCCATTTGTTTTGTCCTACTTCCATTCTCTCCTTCATTCTCCATAGTTAAGAGTAAAAATCCCTAAAACACAAATCTGATCACATCACTCCCCCTTTAATGACTCCCTAGCGAGCCATTAAACTTCTTACCACAGATTTTAAGATCCTAAATGACGCTGCCCTGCCTACCTCCTGCCTTATCAGGCACTATTCTCCCTAACCCTTACTCAATAAACTCAACCACATTGACCTTCCAGCAGGAAAGTCTTTACACAAGCTATTTTTTCTTCTTGGAAAACTCTGCCCAGCACTTTTCCAAATAAGCACAGCTTCTCCAGATAGAAGAGATCTTCAGATCTCACTTCCTCACAGAGGCCTTTCCTGATTACTCTTCCTTATTCTATACTGGATACACATTAAACTCCAAAGTATTGGTATTGTTTCCTCTGGGCACATAATCGCAACTCAGAATTTGTATATTTGTGTGTGTGTGTGTGTGTGTGTGTGTGTGTGTTTTAAAAATAATTTATTTAATGGACATCTCCTGATTATAAAGACCACATCTAAGCTAGCACATATAGTAATTAAAAAAAAAAAACCCTGCAGTTTTTATTGTTATAAATGGCTTTTGATCTGATTAGACATATATTTTAGATGTTTACTCTGGCAACAATGTTTAGGTTAACTAACAAGCCAGAGAAGCACTGGAGGCCAAGAGTACCATTAAAAGCATGCCACAATTATAGGCAAGAAGTAATGAGAGTCTGAATTACTGTTGATAGATTTAATATCCTCACAATAATCCTGTAAGTAGCAAGAAGCGAGCTAAGGTTGTTCTGAGAGAGTAAATGGTCATTCCATTAGGCAAAGTTTTAAAAGTTTTTGTATAATTATACAGCCATGACTTTAGATGACCAGAAAAGTAGGATGCTGAAACTGTAATCCCAACTTCACAAAGTAAATCATCACAATTTTAATACTGAAGTGGGTGCAAAAGAAACTCTTTTATTCAGTGTAATAAAGTCTGGTGGTCGGTTAACTGAAAAGGTTCGTTAGTTAAATCAGAGAACCATAACCATAGTAAAATCTTAAACATTTTATTTTACTTAAAATTATATAATGAACACTCATTTTCCAATCCTTAATATAGAGCAGAGGATCTTCTTTTAAATATAACCCACACTGGGACACCTGGGTGGCTCAGCAGTTTGAGGGTCTTCCTTTGGCTTGGGTCGTGATCCCAGGGTCTGGGGATTGAGTCCTGCATGGGGCTCCCCTGCGAAGAGCCTGCTTCTCCCTCTGTCTATGCCTATGTCTCTGCCTTTCTCTGTGTCTCTCATGAAGAAATAAATAAAATATTTTAAATAAATAAATAAATCCCATACCTAATCTGATGGCAAATATATTTTTTAAATGGGAACTATTAATTTGATGAGTTGGTTAAGTGTAAGTCAGTTAAGAGAACTTAAACTAGTTCCCCCTTTTGAGTACTATAGTTGAAATGATGTAAACTGAATAGCAGTTTACAATGTGATGGCCAAATGCATGATTTACACCTATGAGGTCATGCAGGAGACTCTATTAGGGTTGTAGGCAGACAACATTATTTAGTAATAAATTTATCAAGAAAATTAATAAAAATTCAGACTTGTCATATTTAATATTTACAGAACCACCCTCAGTTAGGGATAATAGATATATCACATGCAGTTAAGAGGTATGTGGAAGAACTGGCACTCCACACTGCAGAGTGCTTGACAGTGGAATTCTCACTCTTCTTTGCACATCTGTAATATTGTGACACACTACAGCTTACGGTTGTTATCTAGTTGTTAACCAAAGTAAACCTTATGAATTAGACAGGAGGCTAGAAAGGAATTCCTACCAAAAAATCTCAAACCTCCTATTGAAGTTAACACTAGTGCTGGCTAGAGGAAAAGGCAAAGCTGGCACGTTGTGTGCTCCTCCTACAAGCTATTTGGCAGCCACAATACAAGATTAAAACAATGATCTAATCCAGTGGTTTTCAACAAGCAGTGACTCTTAGCAGTGTCTGAAGATATTTTGATTGTTAAAATTGAGGGGAGGGTACTATTGGCACCTACTAGTAGGCAGAGACCAGGGATGCTGCTTAACATGATACAAGCAAAGAACAGCCCCCCAAGCCAAGAATTATCCAGATCAAAACGTCAACAGTGCCCAGTTTGAGAAATCCTGACCTTATCATATCTGACAAGAAACTAGCCAACTGGGACACCTGGGTGGCTCAGTGGTTGAGTGTCTGCCTTTGGGTCAGGGTGTGATCCCGGAGTCCCAGGATGAAGTCCCACTCAGGCTCTCTGCGGGATGGAGTCCCACTCAGGCTCTCTGTGGGGAGCCTGCCTCTCCCTCTGCCTATGTCTCTGTGTCTCTCATGAATAAGTAAAATCTTAACAGAAAAAGGGAAAATGGCCAATTTTTAAAAATTACCCAGGTTATTCAAAATATGGATTGTATCCACTATTGTAAATAATGAACCTTGCTGTAAGGGTGTAATGTCCTGAGATATTAGCTAGAGACAAAATCATCAAAATTCCTTCCATGTGTAGCTTAGCTTTTAAAAATCTATTTTTGTACAGTAAAACACATGTGATTTAAGAGTATGATGGACATGCAGTGGGAATAATAAACTCAAATTTTACTGACATTACAAAATTTTTTAAAATCTGAAGATTCAAACAATGAAAGCTAATAAAAGAGCTTATCAATACATTGACATATGTAGAGTTTATCAAAATTCTAATTTAAATTCCTAGCTAAAAGGAAAGAATCTGGTAAAGAAATGTTTTATTCTCAAGCACAATCCAGTTATTAAACAAATTCAAGATAATCTAGATTGAAAAGCATCAGTTGGAAACCAGGCAAGGGACCAAAAGTATAAAGAGAACAACACGAGCTGTCAATTGTGGTTAACTCACAAGAAAATTAACTGTACATTATACAGTAGTAAGTAGGGAGGATCCAAAAACACGATGGTTACAAGCATGTCCTCTGTAAACACAGTGCCTTGGTCTAAATCCCAGATCTTCCACTTAAGCAATTTGCATTACTTTTCTAAACCTCTTCTTCACCTATAAAATGAGAATTACAATATTTAATTCTTATGGCTCTTATGAAAATGTATGGTATATAGCATAATAGTTTAGAGCACCAACCTTAAAATCAGAATTTCAGCTGACACATTACCTCTGTAATTTTGGACAGAGTACTTAACTCCCAAGCACCAGTTTCTTCATCTATCAAACATATTTAAATTAAAATATGATAAATTTTATTATATAATTATGTACAGAACAGTTTACAAACCTTATCTATAGTTTTTTTTTAAAGATTTTATTTATTTATTCATGAAAGACAGAGAGAGAGAGGCAGAGACACAGGCAGAGGGAGAAGCAGGCCCCATGCAGGGAGTCTGATGTGGGACTTGATCCCAGGTCTCCAGGATCGTACCCTGGGCCAAAGGCAGACACTAAACCGCTGAGCCACCCAGGGATTCTCCCTTATCTATAGTTTAAAGAATAAATGTAAAGTTAAGCAACAGCACTGCTGGGCAGCTGGAGTGGCTCCACAGTTTGGTACCTGCCTTCGGCTCAGAGTGTCATCATGGAGACCCAGGATTGAGTTCCACATCGGGCTCCCTGCACAGAGCCTGCTTCTTCCTCTGCCTGTGTCTCTGCCTGTCTCTCTCATGAATAAATAAATAAAACCTTAAAAAAAAGAAAAACAAAAAGAAAAATGCCAGTACCTTAAAATCTTCCCACATATCCCTCCTCAATTGCATCCACTGTTTGCCCTTCCTGGGGTATTACTCTTTACTTTTGTGATAATTATTCTCTTGATTTTCCTTGTAATTCTGTATCTCTATTTTCATTCTTGAACAATACAGTTAATTCCATGTCTTGGAACTTTTTATTTTTTATTTTTTTTGGAACTTTTTATAAATAGAATCATGTTGCATTTAATTTTTTGTGACTTATAATGTTTGACTAATATTATGTTTGTGGGATCATACATATTTGTGCCAGAGCTGGTTTTTTGCCCCTGGTCTACTTGAACTTAAACTAATAAGAACAGATATTATACTTGATCTTAGCCAAAAGACCAAGAAGCTATGAACCAAGTTTTTATTCTGTAAGTGAATACACCATGATTTACCTATATAATCTATTTGAATATTTGAATTTTTTCTTTGTATTTTGGAGTTAAAATGAATAATGCTACTATGAATAGTCATATTCATACACCTCCTCATCCACATATTCATATATTTCTCTAGGGCAATGGTTGGTTCTCAAATTATGATTCCTAGACCAGCAGCACCAGCATCACCTGGGAACTTGTTAGATACATTAACTGTCAGGCTCCACCCCATTCTTACTGAATCAGAAATTCTGGAGGTGGGGCCCAGCAGTATGTTTTAACAACCCCTCCAGGGGATTTTGATGCACACTCAAGTTTGACAGCCACTGGTCTAGGTTATATGCCCAGGAGTGGTATTGCTGGTTGTTAAATACCCTATTATTTTCCAAAGTGATTCTTCTAATTCATACTTCCACCAGTAATAGAAGAGCTCCCACTGCTCCATATCCTCACCAATGCTTGATACTATTCAAATGTTTAATTTCTGCCAATTTAGTCTGTATAAAATGGTTTCTCATGGTTTTAATTTCTATTTCCCTAATTGTTAATGAGATTTAATGATCTTTTACTTACTGGTCATCTAAAAAATTTTTTGACTCAAATGCCTGCTCAGGTTTTTTGCCCTTTTTTCTATTTGGTGTTGTCTTTGTCTTAGTGATTTGTACTTCTTTAGGTATATACTTCATACCAGTTGCCCATTCGCTACATGTTGTAATAGGTAACAAGATTAAGTTATTTGTGCTGGAAAGTCTCTCACTCTCTTTTGGATTTTTTACTCTGGAAAAAAACAGCTGCCACTCTGTGAGGTGACCCTATTTAGAGGTTCATGTGAGTGAATTTGGAAGTGGATCTTTTGAAGCCCTGCCACAACCACATGAGGGAGCAGAGAGATTCTCCCTCAGTCCAGCCTTGGAGACAACTACTGACCTGACACCTTCACTTAAGCCTCTTGAGAGACCATGAGCCAGAACCACCCAGCTAAGCTGCTCTCAGATTCCTGACCCACAGAAACTGTAATATAAATGTTTACTGTTTTCAGCTGCTAAGTTTTGGGATCACTTATTACACAGCCATAGGTAATTAATACATGTATATTACAAGTACCTTCTATTCTGTACCTTAGTCTTTTCAACCTCTTAAGGGGATCTTAATAAACAGAAGTTTCTATTTCTTTTTTTTTTTTAAAGATTTTATTTATTTATTCATGAGAGAGACAGAGAGGCAGCAACATGGACAGAGAAGCAGGCTCCCTGTGGGGAGCCTGATATGGGACTGGATTCCTAGATTGGGATCATGCCCTGAGCTGAAGGCAGATGCTCAACTGCTGAGCCACCTAGGCATCCCAGAAGTTTCTATCTCAATGTAGTCAAATTAATAAATTTTTATGCTTTTCAGGGTTTTAAAAAAGGTTTGTTTGAGAGAAAGCACACACACACACACACGGGTAGAGGAGGAGCAGAGGGAGAGAAAGAAACCAAGAGTTGTATGTTCAACCAACTGAGCACCCAAGCTCTCCTGGTGTTTTCAATCTTAAGAAAGCCTTCCATGCTTTGAGCTCATAAAAGTACGCTCCTTTATTTAAAAATAATAATAATAATAAAAGAAATAATAAAAGAAAAAGCTTTCTGGGGGCACGTGGGTGGCTCAGTTAAATGTCCAACTCTTAGTTTCAGCTCAGGTTATGATATTTTGGGGTCTTGGAATCAAGCCCCCCATTGGGCTCCTTACTCAATGGGGAGTCTGCTTGTCTCCCTCTGTCTCTGCTACTCCCTCCCTCCCTCTCTAATAAATATATAAATTTTTTAAAAATTAAAATACAAATTAAAAAAACGCTTTCTGAGTTTGTCTTTTTGTATTTAACCTTCATTCTACGAGGAATTGATTTCTGTGCACAGTAAGAGAGGGTTCAGTTTCATTTAAGTGTTCCAAACAAGTATATCCTTTCGCAACTAATTCACCAGCTCATATTCACCCACGTACCTCCACATAAGCATATAAAATTCATTAGCAATCTCTACCTATTTCAGTTCACCTGTCATTTTGTTATTCATCTTCCCTTTTCCTTTTGTAGGCTCCTCAGACACTTGACACCTAGGCTAGGATTCAAACCCCAGGCCTGTGGAACCCTCAAAGTCACCTTCCCTTATTCACTCTCAGGTCATATCATTGCTCCAGACATCATTCAAAAGCAGATCCTCCCTCCCTTTCTAACAAGTCTGTAATCCAATTGACATTCTTAAGGATCTATTTAAAGTAAAACCTCCTACTTCTAAGCTTCCTATTGTTAAAAGAAATTAAAACTAATAAAAGAAAATGTAAAGAAAAAACATACACAACTGGGATTTTTTTTTTTTTTTTTGAGTAGGCTCCATGCCCAGCATGGAGCCCAGTGAGGGGCTTGAACTCACAACCCTGCAATCAAGAGTCAGACACTTAACCAACTGAGCCATTGAGGCACCCCATAACCAGGAAAGATTTTAAATATAAAAACCAGATAATAAAATTACCTTTCTAAGTTTGTTAGTAATCCTGGAACTCACCTGATATTCTACGAAGTGGTTTATTTAAAATCTTAGATAGCACTAGAAATGGATTTGAATGTGATCTTTGGTTAAGTCATGTGTCGTGTTCACTATGGTAATAACCAGGGCCCAGTAGTGCCTCACATGTAGCAAGCATTCAAATTTCTTGACCAAAAAAATGGATTAAGGAAGTCTTATCTTATTGTTCTTTAATAATAACTTGTCAATTCTTGCCTCTTTTCACTTCCACAGAAACTGTTAATCAAGTTGTCAAGTTCCACAGAAGAACATACAGGCATTTGGATTTCAATTCAGCTACTAATCAATTTGCTAAAAACTGACATTTTTACCATATTTAGTCTAATTCATTCTTAGTACACAATATGTACCCTCCATTTATTTAGGTCTTCCTTTATGTCTCTGAATAAAGTATAATTACCCTTTCTTATAAAGGCTTGCACATCTTAAATATTTAAAATTCACTTTAAGTACCTCTCTTCCTAGGAAATCTTTGTTCTCCATGCCTTAAACCCATTTTGAATTATGTGCTCCTTTTCTGTGATTTCTCTGTACCTGGGGCACACTTAATTCTTGACTTATTTGCTCCTACCACTAGATGTAACCTCTTTGAGGACAGAGATGATACATTTCTGTGTCACAGCACCTAGCACACAACCAGCACAAAGGAGCTCAATATTTATTTTTAAACTTTAAGCAAATGAATAAATGTCATCAATGAATGTAAAGTACAAACTGTCTTATAAAGAAAAGGACTACCATTTATTGAGTACCTTCTATGTGTTGGGCACAATACTACACTGAATGCTTACATGCATTATCATCTAATTCTAAAAGTAAATCGCCTTTTCGACATATATTTTATAAAAGCCTAATATTACTGTGACATGATGTAAATGGGCATCAGGAATCCTGTAGTGATAGACCTTACTGACCTTGAGGTCAGAATCTCATAAGCCTCAATAAGAATAGCAGTGGTCTTCATTCATTTGGGCTGTTATAAAAATAATACCATGAATTGAGTGGCTTACAAACAAATGTCACAGTTCTGGAGACTGGGAAGTCCAAGATCAAGGTGCCAGCAGATCTGGTGTCTGGTGAGGACCCATTTTGTGGTTCATAGATGGTGCTTTCTAGATGTAATCTTATAGGTAGGAAAGGATGAGCTAGCACTTTGAGGTCTCTTATAGGAACAGGAATCCCAATCATGTGCTCTGGTGACTGAACAGGAAAAGTAAAAAGGAGAAATGAAAGATGCTCTGGGGTTTCAAGTATAAATTATGATAAGAGGAGAAGATTATAAGATGGCAAGAAGTAATTTAGATGGAAAAATAACATTCAGTTCAGGACTAGCTGTCTTTGTGATGTCAGACATTAAGGTAAAATACTCAAGAGACCCTTGGAAATACGGGACAGACTAGCTCAGAGGTTAGCTTGACTATTAAGGGTGCATAGGGGCCTCTGAAAGAACAGATTCAGTTGTGCAGTAAAAAAAATGGAAGATTGACTTTCTTTTTTTTTTTTTAATTTTTTATTTATTTATGATAGTCACAGAGAGATAGAGAGAGAGGCAGAGACACAGGCAGAGGGAGAAGCAGGCTCCACGCACTGGGAGCCTGACGTGGGATTCGATCCCGGGTCTCCACGATCGCGCCGTGGGCCAAAGGCAGGCGCCAAACCGCTGCGCCACCCAGGGATCCCCGAAGATTGACTTTCAAGAAGTAAGGTCTGAATGCCTAAGATGGGCAGTCAATGTCTAGAAAGGAAAAACAAAAACTCAAGGGGGTACCAGAGTTGGAGAAGGTATTTTTGGTTTTAGATAGGATGACCTGGATACATTTGAAGGCAAACATCAAGTAACCAGTGTTAAAGAAACGTCTAAGGGGGTATGTGTGTGCATGCCAAATACTGAGAAGGTGGGGATATGAGATAAAAGGAAGAGAGAGATTGTCCTGTGCTGTTCCAAAGGACTAAACTAGGATGATGTTGGAACCTAGAGACAAAAGTTCAAGAATGTATATCTGAGCTTCACATTATGAGTATCGTCATTAATAATAAAGATATTTCAGGGTGTCTGGGTGGCTCAGTTGACTTAGCATCTGCCTTTGGCTCAGGTTATGATCCCAGGGTCCTGAGACGGAGCCCTGCATCAGGCTCCCTGCTCAATGGGCAGTCTGCTTCTCCCTCTGCCCCTCCCCCATGCTTGTGCTCTCTCACGCACATGCTTGCTTGCTCTTAAATAAAATCTTTAAAAATGATAATAATAATAATAAAGACATCTGGAGCATTTGGGTGGTTCAGATGATCATAAGCATCTGCCTTCAGTTCAGGGCACGATCCCAGTGTCCTGGGATTGAGCCTTGCGGCAGGCTTCCTGCTCAGCGGGGAGTCTGGTTCTCCTTTCCCTCTGCCCCCCCCCCACCCTGCTTGTGCTCTCTATGGCATGCTCTCTCACTGAAATAAATAAAATCTTTAATAATAATAATAATAAAGATATTTAACAAAGGAACAAACTGCCTTATGACTAAGGATAATCAAGGAATGCTTAATCTTTTGTCAGAGACGCTACAGAAGAAATTTTGTACCATTTGAAAGACTAGGTTCCTTTGACAATTAATTCTGACCTTTCTCATATTAAGCAGTAATTTCCATTCCCCCTCCTCCCAGCCCCTGGTAACTTCTCTACTACTTTCTGCCTCTATGAATTTGCCTATTCAAGATATTTTATGTAAGTGTAATTATACAATAGTTGTCCTTTTGTGTCTGGCTTTCTTCATTTACCATGTTTTCAAGGTTTTCCCGTCTTATACCATGATTCAGAACTTTTTTTTCTTGTCTTGTCTTTAAGTATTAGGCTCCATGCCCAACATGGGGCTTGAAAACACAACCCTGAGATCAAGAATCACATGCCCTACTGACTGAGCCAGCCAGGCACCCCAAAACTTTTCTTTGTATGACCAATAATCCATTGTATGTATATACTACATTTTATCTATTCATCTATTGATGGACACTTGGGTTGTTTCCACCTTTTCTCTATTATAAATAATGCTGCTGCTATTACCACCTCTCTCCCTCCCTCCCTCCCTCTCTCTCTCTCTCTCTCTATATATATATATATAATTTTCACAAAGCTGGTATTAAACACTGGCATCTCAGTCCAGTGTTTTCCCCTCAACTCCTTCTATTCATTCAAATCTCACAACTTTGCTAACCACCAAGCAGCAGCAAAGACAAGTTTCCCTGTCCTCTTTGCCTTCCAAATTGTGGGAATTCATCTAGTAGAGAGAACCTAAGTTGCATCCACACTTGACAGAAAGTAGTTCAGGAAATGCACTGTTTCATCACTTGCAAGATGTTAAAGTATTTAAAAAAGTAAAAATTGGGTGCAGGGGGATCCCTGGGTGGCTCGGTGGTTTAGCACCTGCCTTTGGCCCAGGGCATGGTCCTGGAGTCCCTGGATCGAGTCCCACGTCAGGCTCCTGGCATAGAGCCTGCTTCTCTCTCTGCCTCTCTCTCTCTCTCTCTCTCTATGTCTATTATGAATAAATAAATAAAATCTTAAAAAAATAAAATAAAATAAAAATTGGGTGCATTTATTTTACAATCAATAGCATATCATGGTTAACCGGCAATATTTTATTTTAGAAATACAAAATAAGGGATCCCTGTGTGGCGCAGCGGTTTGGCGCCTGCCTTTGGCCCAGGGCGCGATCCTGGAGACCCGGGATCGAATCCCACGACAGGCTCCCGGTGTGTGGAGCCTGCTTGTGTCTCTGCCTCTCTCTCTCTCTATCATAAATAAATAAAAAAATTAAAAAAAAAAAAAAGAAATACAAAATAATGGTGAATCTTAGAATTTGTGCCATCATAAATTTAACAAAAAATGTTAATTTTAGTTTTCTAATTAAAAAACTCTAAAAGCTTTCTAAATAGGGGCACCTGACTGGCTCAGTCAGTGAAACATGGAACTTTTGATCTCAGGGCTGTAGGTCTGAGCCCCATGTTCGGTGTAGAGATTACTTAAAAATAAATCTTAGAGGTGCCTGGGTACTCAGCTGGTTGGGCCACTGACTCTTGATTGTGGCTCAGGTCAGGATCTCAGAGTTGTGAGATCGAGCCCTCAGTTGGGATCCACACTCTGTGCATAGTCCACTTGAGATTTCTCTCTCTCCCTCTGCCCCCCCCCATCATGCTTATTCTCTATAAAATAAATAAAATCTTTAAAATAAAATAAATCTCTAAAAGAAACTCTCTAAATAAAAACATGTTCTCCTCTTATCTTCTAAAAGCTTTTATTTTTTGCATTTCATATCCAGGCATTTAATGTACCCAGAATTTGTGATCATTTTGACATTAAAGTTCCAATTAATTTTTCCAGCACCATTTATTGAAAGGGGCATTCTTTTCTCACTAATTACTGACATATTTGTCATATATTAAGTAACCTGTATCTGTCATTCACCAAGTAACCTATAGTTATAGATTTTCTTCTGTTTTGTTTCACTGGTCTATCACTAGACTACTCATGACAGTGTCTTAATTACTATACTTTATAATAAGTCTCAATAACTGGTAAAATAAGTCCTCCCATACTGTCCTCTTTGAGAGCATCTGAGCTACTTTGGCCCTTTATTGATTTTCCAGAGAATTTTAGAATCCGTTTTAGTTTCACCTGAACAACAACAAAACAAAACAAAACAAACAAAAAACAAAACCAACCAACCAAAATAAAATGCCTTGATTGGAATTATATTAAACATATAACTCCATTTGGAAAATAATGCCTTAGAATATGGAGTCTATCAATCCATGTACATGGTATTTTGCCCCACTAGGTCTTCTCTGATTCATTTCAATAGGCTCTTTACTCTTCATTCCATCTAGCACCTCAGATCTTTATCTGGAATCTCTCCACCTAAAGTACATCCTTCATAATTTCCTTTAGAAAGGGTTGATGGAGTTTGTTAAACTAAACTTTTACCTTCATCTTTGAGGAATATTTTTGCTAAGTAAGTATATATCGGCAATTATTTTGAAAATATGTATACTTTTCTGTTGAGAAGTTAGTTGTCAGTCCATAGCTCCTCCTTTAAAAGACCTCTTTTTTTCCTCAGGCTGCTTTTAAGATTTTTTTCTTTGTATTTGGGTTTATGCCATTTCACTGATTTGTCTGGGCACAGATTTTTTTACTTATACTATTAGAAATTCATTGAGTTGAGCTTCCTAAATCTATCAACTGGTTTCTCATCAGAACTAGAAAATTTTCAGCCAGAAAAATCACTTCAAATACTACCTCTGTATCATTCTCTTTCCTGTCTTTATGAAGCTTTGATTAAATATGTTAGATCTCACTCTTTCTCATCATGCAACCTCTCTTCAATATTTTCCATTGTTTTGACTCTCAGTAGTGCAGTTGGGAAAGTTTCTCCTGCCTTATCTTCCAGGTAACTAATTCTTTTTCAGTTAGAAATAATCTGCTCAATCTTTCCCTTAGGTATACTAGGCGTTTCATTTCTGCATTTTCTATTTGGATTTTTCAAGTCTACTAAGTAAGTTTAAACAGTTATATAGTCTCTTGTTCTCTGCTTGTCTTCAAATTGAGAATTTTTTTGGATCTGTTTCTTATTCACAGTGCCATTTCCATGTGTGTTATTATGTTTTTCTTTTTTTTATGTTTTTCTTTTTAAAAAACTTATTTTGAGGTATATGTACATAAACCAAACTATAGTTATATGTCATTTACATCCCAATAACAAAAACTAAGCAAATCTTATAGTACTTGAATTTTATATACATATATCATGTAATTTTAACTTGTGTTTTTTCACTATACTTGGTTACTTGTGACAGTGTAATGATTACTGTCCTTGAAAAATTATTAGTGACAATCCCCTTCAAGATGAAGGGCCTTTCTCCAAATAATTTGCCTTTCCTTCTAACAGGCTTTGTGAGTACTACCAGTCTAAAACAAAGAACTATGACAAATGGTTTGAGGGTCCCTAGACTACCCAGGCAGGACAAATCTAAGCTGCTAATCAGTGTGAAAGCTAAAACTGTGTTCACGACTTGAAGGATTTTTCTTAATTTCCCTTTTCTTCCCTTGCTCCAAATCTATAATCCCCTACATATGAGAGTAGGTACACAGTTTAGTTCTGTTTCATTCTTAACCTAATGATGGAGTCCTTGGAATATCATCTTAATACAGAGTCATTCTCCTTTTTGACTCACTTTGGACAAACTGTAGGCTTTGACTCTCTTCATCCTATGAAGTACACCAAAACCAAAGCCTAAATCTAAACAGATTGGCAACTACTCTTAAACCAAAAGCTACTTCATCCTCTATTTATTGCTCCAAGTCCTGTCTTTTTCCTAGAATTTGGCCTCGCAGCTACTTACTACCTCTTCAGTTCTTTAATTTCCTTAAAATATTTTAAAATAACGTTTCCAAGATTTTTAGTTGTTTTCATCAAAATGGTTAATCTGAAATAACCCAACCTGCCATTACTGAAAACAGAAATCAATTTCCCCTTTTTGTGACAACTATTTTGTAACACCTCCTTTACTATCCTAAAATTAAATTCAGAGTTAGCCTGCCTAAATGAAAATTTAAAGTCAGTAACACCCTAACTGTACTTTCAATCATATGAAATAAATTAGCAATAAAATATTTTTTCAAAATGTGCAGGCAATATTAAAACAAACATAATAAGGGTATCAGATGCTTATATCTACATGGAGAATCACTACAACTGTAGTGGTCACAACTATAGACTGAGAGGCAAAATATCTGAGTCACCCAATAGTGTGCAAGGGGCCCTGCCATCAAATTATGTGAGTTTCTAAAGTGGTGAAGAACTCCTGATAAAGTTCTGATAAAATTTTTAATATTCTTCCAAAATATGTGATCATTAAATTCCTATGACTTTTTGTGTATATTAAAACAATGCCTCATATCTAAAACAAAGTTAGTTTCTAAGCTCAGGTCATTATTACCACTTTTTTCACCCACAAAGTCCTACATATCACTCTATGTCATGTGGTTATTCAAGCAATTCTTAAATGTACAAACTGTCCTGAACACTGAGAGAGATATAGGACTTCCCTGGTCCTTGCTCATTAAAGGCCAATGCTGCCCTCTTCCCCTATATTCTTAACAACCAAAATACACTGACCTCTGGGGAAGAACTGACCACAGGCAGACCACTATCTGTAGAAGTCACAGAGATGCATGATCCAGTTCCCCCTTCATGGAAGGAGGGACAGCTATGAGGACAGTCAACAGACAGCTTCCAAATTTTACCTCCTTCAAAGTCCACCTGAACTGCAGCCCACATCCAGTGACCAAGCAAGGAGGGGTACAAAGGCTCAGCAAGCTGGCTCAATTCCCTCTGACAGGCAGTCCTCACTCCAGAGCTCTAATTAGTGATCACACTAATAGGCAAAGGTTTTGTGAGGCATGCATCACAATCCAACTTCATCCTGTGTCCAATCCAATATCTTGCCTCTTTCTTTCATAGGTGTTGATTTCTAATAAATATCGTGCACTGCAAACTGTCTCAGTATCTACCATCAAACCCAAGCTTCAACAATGACATAGTACATCTTCCTGCTAAGTCTTTCTCTAAATATTTTTGGTTGTTTGACCTTTTCCCACCTTGAATCTACTCTACAAACCCTTACCAATTCAATTATCCTTAAACACTACTTTTATCATTTATTTTAAACCACTTTCACCCCACTGCATATAATATAAAGTTAAATTTTTTTCAGTGTAGGGGCATCTGGGTGGCTGAGTCAGTTAAGTGTGCCTTCAGCTCAGGTCATGATCTCAGTGTCCTGGGATCAATCAACACATCGGGCTCCCAGTTCAGCAGGGATCCTGCTTCTCCCTCTCCCTGTCTTCTCCCCCCAACGTCATGCTCTTTCACTCCACTCATAAATAAATAAATATATTTTAAAAATTAAAAAAAAAAAATTCAGTCTACAACTATTATCTAAAGTGCAATCCTGGGCAACCCAGGTGGCTCAGCAGTTTAGTGCCGCCTTCAGCCCAGGGCATGATCCTGGAGACCCAGGATCAAGTCCCACATTAGGCTCCCTGCATGGGGCCTGCTTCTCCCTCTGCCTGTGTCTCTGCCTCTCTCTCTCTCTCTCTCTCATGAATAAATAAAATATTTTTTAATTAAAAAATAAAAAAATAATAAACATAAAGTACAATCCTGTCTAACATAGCCAAGTTTTATTTCAGACAAGTCACTCAACTATAAACATGAAAATTCTGTTCCTTAAACAAAACTACCATATGTATTACTAACTTCAGTTCTTTGTAAAGTTTATGCCCACTACCTATTACATCTTTTTTCCTTCCTTCTGTCAAGGTTAAACATTAATTTCCATCAAGTCCTCATTAGCTCATAATAACATTCCATTTCTGAACTCCTCCATCATCCACTCTGGCACTAACTCACATACTGCCATGGATGTCTTGCTTCCTACATCAAGAGTATCATCTTTTAGGGATGCCTGGGTGGCTCAGTCGATTAGCATCCGGCTCAGGTCATGATCTCAGGGGTTGTGGGATCAAGGCCCATGCTGGGCTTCACATTCAGTAGGTAGTCTGCTTGAGATTCCCTCCTCCCCATCCCCACATACTAAATAAACAAACAAGTTTAAAAAAACAGTGTTATCTTTTAGAAGCCTTTTTTTCCTTCCATATGAAATCTCAAGCACAATTTCAATATAGTACTTATGAAGTGGATCTACTTTGGTTGAAGCAGAAATTGCCTCCCTATCCTCCAGGGCCCATTGAGTCTCTTCCTTGCTACTCACAACCCTCAGAAATTCCTTGAGGTAACCTCACAGCACCCAGCTTTTCCAGGCTGAGAAAAAAAAAAAAAAAAAAAAACAGCAGCAAAACCCTAGCTTTATAGTACTAAAGAACTTATCACTGCATAAATCGACATAATCTGAAAACAAACCACAAAGCTATGGTTAAGAACAGAAGTAGAGGAGTAAACTGCCAGATTCTAGATGAGCGATAACTATTTGGGCTATGACTACTAAGAAAGAACATAGTAATTTAAGTAGAAGTTAAGTACTGCTAAGCAATAAAAAATAAGTATGAATTCCACATGAGCCTTGACTTTAAAAAGCTCTAGAGCGGCACTGATCAAAGTAGCCAATAGCCACACAATTTAAAATTTAAAATATTTAAATTATTTAAATTTAATCAGATAAATTTTTAAATCCAACTCTTCAGTCCTATACATTTTTTAAGTGCATAGGAGCTATCCGCAGATATACTAGACAGCACAGAACATTTCAATCATGAGAGAAATTCTGACTGAGTGACATTGGTCTAAAGGGCATGGACAGATACCAATAAAAACTATAATACAGTTAAATGATACCAACTATATGAGATACCATGAAAGCACAAAGTAGACGCACCTTACTAGGCCTCAGAAAGAGGTTAAGGAAGGCTTCCTGCAATAAGTGAGCTAAGCCTGAAAGGTTTAGATAGGGTGAGGACAGGGGAAGGAATTTATATTTTGGGGAGCAGGAAAAGCCTGAGCAAAAGACAAGTCAGACTTGGAGAGTGTTTGAAAGAAAGTTAACAGGACAGCAAGTGCCTCACGGTAGTTTAAAAATTAAACTGCAAAAAAAAAAAAAAAAAAAAAAAAAATTAAACTGCAATGAAGATGTTATTCTATATAGAAAAATATTCAATATGATTTCAACATAGGAAGAATCAAAAAGGGATCCCTGGATGGCTCAGCAGTTTAGCGCCTGCCTTCAGCCCAGGGCATGATCTTGGAGTCCCAGGATCAAGTCCCGCTTTGGGCTCCCTGCATGGAGCCTGCTTCTCCCTCTGCCTGTGTCTCCGCCTCAATCTCTCTCTGTCTCTCTCATGAATAAATAAATAAAATCTTAAAAAAGAAAAGAAAAGTAAAGTAAAGAAAAGAGAAGAAAAGAAAGAATCAAACAATTGTTTTTGAAAAGAAAAATTAGTAATCAGACCTCTCCAAATTTACCTTAAATTTATGGTATGATAACGGCAAGTACTTCATGAAGAAGTAATAATTCATGTTCTATTTCCCAACAATTCCATGTCTGTGAGTCAAAATGAGAATGACTCATACGAATAAATAAATTGTCTCAGTTATTAATAAAATTACATTTAACTTAGATCTGAAGCCCTGCACCAAAAAGTGAGAAGTCAAGTCACACAATACTGTCTGGATAACTGGTAAAATAACTTAATATTATCAGTTTTACGATTTGTCCCTAGTTCATTCACTCATGTGCTCCCCAACAACTTCAAGACCTTCACCTCTCTCCTTAATGCACATATCCCCAAAACTCTGTCAGCTGATAACCTCAAGTCTTAATGAAGCAATCGGAAGAGAACACACAGACTTGTAACATCACATCTAAGCACCTATCAACATTTGTGTCTACACAGTCTGCCTTACCAACTGTTATCATAAAATATCCATACTCCTATTGAGTCAATCCTTCCACTGTACACTAAATCCCTTTCCCTCTTTCCTCTTTAGAGAGATTACTCCAGCAATATCCCTCTCATCCTTGCCCTTCCCTTCTTCCTCCAGAAACCATTAATGTTTTACTCTCTAAGGATTCATTTCTATCACTATATGCTCTTATATTTTTCATCACTAAAAAAATTCCATGACCCAACTTCCCTCACTGGCTATTTATTGCTCCATTTCTCTGTTCCCCTTTCTAGGAAAATTCTTCACTGTCTTCACTTCCCCTTCTATTCTCCCTTAAAATCACTCAATCAGAATATCTCCCCTGGAACCTCATTTCAAGGCTTTATTCTTGTGTAGATCACAATACCTATACTTTGTTAACTCCAATGATGAATTCTTAGTCAGTATTTTACTACCTATCTTACTGGTTGCTCCTTCTCAGGCTCTTCCTCTTTTTTCCAACCTTGGCTCTCTTCTTTTCCTATCTATGTTCATTCCCTTGATAACCACATCAATTTCACAGCTTCATTTTTTTTTTAAGATTTCATTTATTTATTTTTTTAAAAATTTTTTTAAAATTATTTATTTACGATAGTCACAGAGAGAGAGAGAGAGAGAGAGAGAGAGAGAGAGAGAGGCAGAGAGAGAAGCAGGCTCCATGCACCGGGAGCCCAACATGGGATTCGATCCCGGATCTCCAGGATCGCGCCCTGAGCCAAAGGCAGGCGCCAAACCACTGTGCCACCCAGGGATCCCCGATTTCATTTATTTATTCATGAAAGACACACAGAGAGGCAGAGACACAGGCAGAGGGAGAAGCAGGCTCCATGCAGGAAGCCCAATGTAGGACTCGATCTCAGGACTCTGGGATCACACCCTGAGCCAAAGGCAGACACTCAACCACTAAGCCACCAAGGTGTCCCAATTTCACAGCTTTAAATACCATCCAAATTCCAATTTTGGAGTTGGCTAACTACTATAACTGTTATAACAAATATACTCAAGAGGCATAAGGACTCAAATACAATGAAAGTTTATTTCTTATCCATCTAATAATACTAGGTTGTTGAACAGGTTAGCAAGGTGGTCTTTATCCATGCAGTGTTCAGAAACCTAGGCTAATGGCCAATCTACCATTTACAACATAGGGCTTCCAACTTACCCTTGGGATCATCACAGTTCAACCAACTAGAAGGGAAAAACAGGAAGGAAGCTGTTTGTATGGACCAGACCTAGAATTAGTGTATATCACATGTGCTCATATTACATTATCCAGAACTTAATCATATGACCACACCTAAATACTAAGAAGTATCTAAGTATATACTCAAGAAGAAAGGAAGACAGATACGGCAACAGTTCTCTGTCACTAGGCCTTGCTCCAAACTCCAGACTCATAATAGCTTATTCAACATCTTTAACACCTAATAGGTATTTCAAACTTAACATACCCCAAACTGAATTCTCAATCTGTGCCCTCTTCTTTCCTCTTGACACCTCTCTTTCTTGCACATCTTGAATTTAATCTATCAACAAATCCTGTTGGCTCTACTTTAAAAACATCCAGAATCTGATCGTTTCTCAATACTTCTACTGCTTCTGATCTGGTCTAAACCATTGTCTAGATAATTCCAAAAGCCTCCTCCCTGGTTACCCTACACCTACCCTAACCCCTTTACAGTCTATTCTCTACATAATAATTAGAACATTTCTGTTAAAAAGTAACTCATGTGACTCCATTCTGACTTCTCAAACTCTGAATGGCTACCCATTTCACTTAAAGCAAAAGTCAATGGCCTTTGGTCATGCTTCAGTTCCCATTCCTACCCCCAACAACTCTCAGATTTCACCTCCTATTACTCGCCTCCCCTCTTTAAGTCACTGCAGCAATTTTGACATCCTTGCTGTTTCTCAAATAGGCAAGGCACATTCCTGACTCAGAACCTGTGAATTTGGTTCTTCTGCCTGAAATGCCTTTTCTTTACCTCCTAAAATCTTTGCTCAATACCAACCTTCTCAACTAAAGCCCTATTCAAATCTCTGTATTTTAAATTGCAAATCGTGTCCTGTTCTTTCATTTCCATAGTATTTGTTACTTTCAAACATACTATATAACATACTATATATAATTTTTGTGTCTGCCCATCCCCCACTACATACACATACTTCCACCAGCACATAATTGAGATCTTTTTTTTTGTTTAAGATTTTATTTATTTGTCTATTCATGAAAGACAGAGAGAGAAGGCAGAGACATGGGCAGAGGGAGAAGCAGGCTCCTCACACGGAGCCCGATGTGGGACTCGATCTCAGAACTCTGGGATCACATCCTGAACAAGGTGTCCCTAATTGGGATCTTGTTTTGTTTCCAAACGTATTCCTAACCACCTAGAGTACTACTTGGTATACTGTAGGCACTCAAATATTTATTGAATACTCGAATACCTTTCGGCCTACAAAATGACTTAATACAAAACAATGTAGTTTTAGAAGGATGACAAGGAAAATGGTGGATCATACCTTTAAAAATATCAAAACACAAGTCTTCATGCTTACCATTTTTCCTATAAAGCCACGAGACATAGTCTCTGTACTATCATACTAATACATTTTACTTCTTTCCCATGAAATGCTTAGCAAAGGTATCAATGTTGGCACTTTGTGTTTAAACCACTCAGTAGTGGTTTAAAGATAATACTGAATGTAATCAACATTCCAACAGTTCTATCAACAGCCAATCAACAGTCAAGCAGTCCTACCAAACAGTCCACCAACAATCTAATATTAAGAACTGCCGAGGGACGCCTGGGTGAAAAAAAAAAAAAAAAAAAAAAAAGAGAGGTGAAGGATCCTATGGGCCCCAATGAAAAAGGCAGAAATATGACCAACAGCCATCATATACTTTATCCTTAGTAAAAACAATTTATTGATGACTCTAAGATTAATAAAATTACTAATTCTGTAAGATCACAGGACATAGGTGTCAAATGGAAGAATTTTTATAATGAAGATGGAGAATAACATAGTATAAACTAGCATCTTCCACGAGCTGACATTTTCAGTTACTATGGTAAATAAACATCTTAATATATTCACTTTCACCCCTAAGTATCTTGATTATAATATTTTTGCAATATGGTAAAAAGGACATTATTGAATTTTTTTGTGCAACCTACCGAAACATCCCCTTCATTTTTTTTTTAAAGATTTATTTATTCATAAGAGACAGAGAGAGTGAGGAAGAGACATAGAGGGAGAAGCAGGCTCCTCACAGGGAGCCCTATGTGGGACTCAATCCCAGATCCTGGGATTACACCCCAAACTGAAGGCAGATGCTCAATCGCGGAGCCGCCCACGTGTCCCCCCTTCATTTCTTATAAAGAAATTTTGAATGAAACAAGTTTTCTTTACCTGCCATTTCTCATGAACCTAACCCAAATAATTCAAGATAAGTGTGCACTAATTATATACAGCAGTGAGTCTTAAGCTTTTTAGGGGTAGAAAACACCTTTGAGATTAAGAAAATTAGGGACCTTTTCCTTCCAAAAGTACAGTTAACACAAGAAATTAAAAAAACAAATTTTAAAGTTCTAAAAATCCTAAGAATTGGATCTACCCAATTTTAAGACTTAACTATAGAGTTACAGTAATCAAGATAGTGTGGTACTAACCAAAGAAGAGACACATAGGTCAATAAAACAGACTACAAAACTCACATAATCAATTAACTTCAATAAAGGTGCCAAGGTAACCTGGCAGATAGAACAGTTTCTTGGGCAGCCCAGGCGGCTCAGCGATTTAGCGCCGCCTTCAGCCCAGGGCGTGATCCTGGAGGCTCCCCGCATAGAGCCTGCTTCTCCCTCTGCCTGTCTCTCTCTATCTCTCATGAATAAATAAATGAAATCTTAAAAAAAAAAAAAAAAAAGAAAGAAAGAAAAAAGTTTCTTCAACACCTATGAAACTGGATACCCATATGAAAAAGAATGAACTTCAACCACTACCTCACAACATATACAAAAATTAACTTCAAACGGATCACAGACCTAAAAGTAACAGCTAAAATCATAACATTTCTAGCATAAAAACATGGGAGAAAATTTATGATCTTAGGTTAGACAAAGATTTACTGAATAAGACACAAAAAGGAAATTTATAAGAAATGATCAACTGGACTTCATCAAAAATAAAACTTCTACTCTTCAAAAGACAATGAAGAAAACAAAAAAGACAAGTCACAGACTGGGAGGCATGTGCAAAACACATATCTGATATAAATGACTTATATCCAGAATATAAATATGGGACTCTTACAACTCTACAAGAAGATAAATTCTGAATAAAAAGTTTTTTTTCTTAGAGAGAGAGAGGTAGAGACATAGGGAGAGGAAGAAGCAGGTTCCCTCTGGGGAGCCTGACATGAGACTCAATCCCAGGACCCCAGGATCACTACCTGAGCTGAAGGCAGATACTCAACCACTGAGTCATCCAGGTGCCCTTGAATAAAAAGATTTAAATGAGAATTTTCTTTTCACCAAAGAAAATAAATCGATAGTAAATAAGCATATAAAACATGTCCAACATTGGTTATTAGAAAAATACAAATCAAAACCACAATAAACAACTACTACTTATCTACTAGAACAGTTAGAACTAAGGAGGAGGACAATACCAAATGCTGACAAGGGTAGAAAATAAATGGAACACTCATTCACTGTGGGTAACAATACAAAATGGTATTGCTGGTTTTGCATTTTTTTTAATTCCAGTGTAGTTAACATACATTGATATATTAGTTTCAAGCATACAATGGAGTGATTCAACAATTTCAAATATTACTTAGTGCTCATCAAGATAAGTGGACTCTTAATTCCCTTCACCTATTTCACCCATCACTCTACTCACCTCTTCTATGGTAACCATGTTTGTTATCTACAGTTAAGAGTCTGGTTTTTCGGGGATCCCTGGGTAGCTCAGCGGTTTAGTGCCTGCCTTTGGCCTGGGGCATGATCCTGGAGTCCCGGGATCAAGTCCCACATCAGGCTCCTTGCATGGAGCCTGCTTCTCCCTCTGCCTGTGTCTCTGCCTCTCTTTGTGTCTCTCATGAATAAATAAATAAAATCTTAAAAAAAAAAAAAAAAAAAGAGGGATCCCTGGGTGGCGCAGCGGTTTGGCGCCTGCCTTTGGCCCAGGGCGCGATCCTGGAGACCCGGGATCGAATCCCATGTCGGGCTCCCGGTGCATGGAACCTGCTTCTCTCTCTGCCTCTCTCTCTCTCTCTCTCTCTCTCTCTGTGACTATCGTAAATAAATAAAAAAGTTTAAAAAAAAGAGTATGGTTTTTGGTTTGTCTTTTTCCTTTGTTCATTTGTTTTATTTCTTAAATACAACATATGAGTGGAATCATATGGCATTTGTCTTTCTCTGATTAACTTCAATTATCATTATACCCCCTAAATCCTAAATCCATCCATGGCAAGATTTCATTCCTTCGTACGGCTGAACAATATTCCTATATATGCACATATAAACAAATATACACATATATACACTTCTTCATTCATCAGTCAATGGATAGTTAGGCTGCTACCATAGCTTGCCTATTTATTGTAAATAATGTTGCAATAAACAAAAGGGTGCATCTATCCCTTCAAATTAGTGTTTCTATGTTCTTTGGGTAAATACCCAGTAATGTGATTAGTGGATCATAGGGTAGTTCTATTTTTATTTTTGGGGGGGAACCTCCATAATGTCTTCCACCAGCAGCTACACCAGTTTGCATTCCCACAAACAGTGTATGAGGGTTCCTTTTACTCCACATCCTCGCTAACACTTGTTGTTTCCTAGGTTTTTGATTTTAGCCATTCTGACAGGTGTGATGTGATATACCTCATTGTGCTTTTGATTTGCATTTCCCTGATGATGAGTTGATGTTAGGCATCTTTTCATGTGTCTGTTGGCCATCTCTAGGTCATCTGCTGAGATATGTTTGTTCATGTCCTCTGCCCATTTTTTTTAAAGATTTTATTTATTTATTCATGAGAGACACAGAGAGAGAGAGAGAGAGAGAGAGAGGCAGAGACACAGACAGGGAGAAGCAGGATCCAAGCACCGAGCCCGACGTGGGACTCGATCCCGGGCCTCCAGGATCATACCCTTGGCTGAAGGCGGCGCTAAACCGCTGAGCTACCTGGGCTGCCCATCTCTCCCCATTTTTTAATCGGATTGGCAATTTCTTATAAAGTTAAATAAATACTTACCACACACCCATCAATCCAATTCTAGGTCCTTACTCAGAGAAATGAGAGCTAATATCCATACAAAAACCTAAACTGGAAAGTTTATAGCAATCTTTATTATAATTGCTGAAAAGTAAAAAACAAAACAAAACAAAACAAAAAACCCTACTATCCATTAACTGATAACTATATAAATAAATAGGGATGCAGGGCAGCCTGCATTTTTTTTTTTTTTACCACCACTGAGATCTCATTTATTTCCACAGATGCACAAAATAAATAACCCAACATCACAAAACGTGTTTAATATGGGCCCATTTATACATATGTGGAAAGATGTGAAGCTATATACAAGGATGAGTTTGGGGGTCTGGGCCATTCCCAGGTGGAGGAAAGGAGTGGTAGCACCATTTGTTCCTTACTATGAGCATGTGCAGGGGAAGCCCTAACAAGGTCCCAAAGTGGAAAAGACTATGAGCATAGGAAGCAGTCACCATGGAGTAGGGCTGGCCTATCCCCTCCTAGAAGACACAAGCCAGGCCAGAAGCCAGAGCCCTAGAGCTGTGGAGGAGGACCAGGCCCATCTGGAGAGGAGACGAGGTGGGGGCCGGGAGTAAACTGCTGCGGGTACCCATCCTGTCTACCTGGTGGCCAGGGCTGGTGTGCTGGGTAGGGATCAGGTGGGAAAGAGGGTGGAGACAGGTGGATGTGCTCCCGGGAGGAAGGGGGGCTCCCTGGCACAGGAGGAAGCCTCCCCGTGGTGGGGTGATGGGGTGGTGGGGTGGACTCAGCCTTCGGCTGGCACAATGCGGAGTGTGGCATGGGCATGGCGGATGGAGAGCAGCGAGAAAACGCGCTCCCCCAGGGGGCCCAGACCCTGGAAGGGGAAGAGTAGGTCTAGGGAGTGGCTGTCATAGAAGGCTACGCGGCCTGCTCCCAGTCAAGGTCTATGCAGATGCGTCGTGGCAGGGGCCCGGCACCACCCAGTGGGGTGGGGTTAGGGGCGGTGAGGGCCCACAGGCGGCCCTCAGAGTGGCTCAATATGCAGAAACTAATTGCTGATACACGCAACATGGGTGAATCTCAAAAACATCAAACTAAATGAAAAAAGCCAAATACATAAACCCCATACTGTACAATTTCGTTCATATAACTTTCTGGAAAGGTAAAACTAGAGATCAGGCCAGTGTCTGCCAGGAACTGAGGGTCAGAATGCAGTTCTGAATGCAGAAGAATTATGAACTTTTTGAGATGATGGAAATGTTTTGGGTCTTGATTGTGGCAGTCATTGCAGGACTATGTACATTTGTCAAAACTCATCAAACTGTACAGTTGAAATGGTACATTACAGTATATGTAAATTATAACCAAATAAACCTGATTTTTCTCAAAAAGCAATTATTAACTTTATAGATCTCTAACCCGCACCTTAATTTCAAAACTTACAATGATATAATCAGTCTCCCTTAGACCAGAAGTCCGAAAACTGGCCCACAGACTAAATGTAGGCCATCATCTATTTTAAAACAGCCCATAAGACTAGTTTTTACATTTCTAAATGATCGAAAAAAATCAAGAGTATCTCACAACACATGAAAATTACATGAAATTCAAATTTCAGTGTCCGTGAGTTTTACTGGAACACACACAGGCTCATTTGCTTACAGTCTATCAGCTGCTTTTGTGCTACAACACCAACACCACTGTTGGGTCTGTTGAGTTATTTTTACAAAGACAAAATAGGCCCATGGTGCCTAAAATTTTACTATTTGACCCTTTACAAAAAAAAAAAGTTTGCTGACCACGGTCTTAGACACGTTAAAATTTTCTACATAGATTATTACAATTAAGAAGATTCATGCCAGTACATATCTTTCATAAGAGGAGCTATACAATTTTCACAGCCATAAAACCCTTTTCTTTGCAAGGAAACCAAAATGTAAAGCAGATAAATGAAGAACTTCAAGAATTAAGGTGTAAGGGGACTAAATAGATAAATAGAGCCTTTAAGTAACCTCTGAAGGCGGTCCTTGAAACCCTCAAAACAATGTTTTCCAAAATGCTTGTTGCAACCAATTGGTCATCAATCTAGTAAACTGATTTATAAGCAGCATTTAAAAAGAAAATGAAAAGTACAGAAAAACAGAGTATCAAATCACTGTTTTTCTCATTAAATAGCTAAGTACCAATGTACCAGATACTGTTGCAAAAGGTGAAGATTTAAAAAAAAAATGTACAAAACAGACAAAAACTGTTTCTCCTAGGTATGTATTAAGGTAAATTAAAATTTGAATTTCTTACAGTGATTTTTTTTTTGATTGTCCTAGAGCTCTACAGTAATTTGAAAACTACCATCCTATGGTACATTTGTCCCAAAAGTGCTGTCAATAACTGCAGCCACATTACAAGAATGAAAATGATGTTTCACTTGATGTTACAGAGCTTCCAGAAGACATAAAGTTAATTGAGTTCAGAGCAATTTTTATATTCTATATTGAGGGCATTCCCAAGACCCAGAAAGGAATGTAATGTTAACGGAGATATGGCATCAATTTCCCTCTCTATACATAGTCTTGATACAGGAAGAAATAAGACTAATAGTTTTTTAAGCCCAAGAGAAAACATGGAAACCAAAATAATCTCAGAGGGTAGAAAAAAATAATTGCTTAATGTTAGGGTGTAGGCTGTATTAAGAGTTTCTTCTACCATGCTAATTATGTATGATAGTAAATTAGGTTGGTATCCAAAAGAAACTAAAAAATAAAGACTACCTCCCAGAACACGTCAATGCCTCCAGCAAATATTTAACAAAAGAATGGAATAAATGAGACTATCTTTTTGGTTCTTATATTGTGTTATCTATAACATTATGACTATAAAGGCGCTGCTTAACTTGAAAAAACAGAAAAGCTCCTAAACAGGCTCACCTATTTTGAATTCAGTTCTCTACTATTGCTGATCCTCATCTCACAGAAAAACCAACGTAGGAGAAATAAAGAACAGAACACGTAAAGGACTCAATTCAACTTCTGAGGAAGAAAAAAATCCTGTAAGAGCTACTGACAAGAAAGGCTTACTGTAATGACAACTTGAGGCAGAAATATAGGAAGCATAGCAACATACAGCATTTCCTAAAACAAGGTGATTGTGACACAAAATGTTCACTAAGCACTCAGCTAAATTAATATCAAGGTGCCTAAGAAAACAAAATACATTTTGCAATTCTTAAAGAGAAAATAACTTTATGATTGGGAAAAAGAAAGAAAACGAAGCAGCTGCCTCATTCTTCAACATGTAGGCATCAGGTCTTAGATAATGCTAAAAAACAATGTAGCCTGCTCCTTTCCTTTCTTCTCCACCATTCACAAAACATAGGTTTCCAGTTGTTTTAAGAGTTTCTTATTCATCCTTTATCAGGAAAGCAAGGGACAGGGAATTGAGAAAAGTCAAACTTCTCTAGCCTATTATCCAAATATAATTTTTCTGGCCTATTATCCAGATAAGATTAAATCAAGTTTGCTCTTAGGTTTACTATATTCAAAGATTCAAGCATCCAGTACCAACATTCTTTTCTTATCTGTTTACTGATAAATGATTCCTTTAACAGCCAGCATATGTAAGTGACTGATATCAGATAAATAAAAGTGAGTGGATGCCTAAAGGAGGGAGGGGTACAGAAGGAATATATACAAAGAGACCACTAGAAATACTGAAGACAAACAGCTATTTCAAAGTTATGCCTAACAGGCATGTTTGGTCTACCTTCAAAAATACCTAGACAAATATTAGCAGCAATACAAGAACTATACAAGCACACAGTACCCTAACAGGACTACCTCTTTTTAGGAGTATGAGGTAATTCAACCTGGTTTCACATGGCTCACACAGATGTGTTTTAATACAGTGGGCCACACTGAATCCATCCCAGAATATTGCTTAGTCAATGCATTATTATAATTACACAACTTAGGCTGGTGATAGATCTTGAAAACAGTATAATTTTAATTGTAATACAATTTTAAGAAGTTCTTTCTACAGAAACACAGCAGAAGAATAAATAAATATCACACCCTGGTATAACACTTTTTTTTAAATAAATGTATTTATTATACCATATGGTCATGTTATCCCATATTATACCATATGGTCACGGAAAGAAACATTGGGGAAATATAAATGGCCAGAAGTAAAGGTTTAATGCCAAAAGTATAAGCACATTCATTTCATAATATATAAAAAGCTCCTGTCCTTTACCAGAATATCCTATTTTGATGTCTACAAAGTAATACTTACAAATACAGGACGTGAAATTTGTTCAATTCCCAACACAATTTAAAAACTAAAATCTACTTCTATGTTCAAGATGTTTGATAACAAGCAATAAAAAAAAAAATCTCTAATATCCAAGAAAAACGATTAGTTTTTTAAAAAAAAATCACAGTATTACCTAATATATGTAAAATATTTTGCTCTATTAAGTTTAAAAATATTATAAAATCACATACATTGTATATACAAACATTAAAAAAGTTTTGGATACACACCAAAATGTGTATACTAATTATATCCTAGTGGCAAAACTACAGATTTTTTTTCCTTTTTTGTACTTATAGCTTTCTAATTTTTCAATAATGAATGTGCTTTCCCTCTGTAGTCGGAAATTTTAATGCAGCTCAAATTTCCCTCTGAGAAACTTTAAAAACAAAAACAAAAAACTCTGTTTTACTGTCAGGCAAGGGAATTCTTTAGAATAAAATGTATCATTTTACACAAGTAGAACTTTTCCTTTCTTTCCATGCGCTTGGCAATTATACCTCTTGAAGTACACATAAGGAAGACAGTTAAAAGACCAGTACATATTAGCTTCCACTGAATTAACGATATTAACTTCAAATTTTAAATTATTTTTGGAGGAATTTATTCTGCCATCTCTAACACTAATATCTATATTCAAAAGAGACTCACTTTTAATCATTTATTCCCCACCTCCTCCATGCAAATACCTTTATTATCAGCTCCTACAAGAAATAATAGAGGGAAAACTACTCACCACTAAACATTAAAACCTGAGTGGAGGAGGCAGTGAAAAACACTTCTAATTAAATTTAGTTAGGAGTGTCCTCGTAGTTTCAGGAGATACCAATATGCTTTCCAATGATTGGCAATTCAAACTTAAATTCATTAGGTAGTGGTTCTCAAGCATTGTTACATGAGATCTGCCCTGGAAATGTGCCAAATACTGACACTGACAGAAGAGCTCTCACCTACTGAATCAGAATCTTCAGAGGGTTGAACTCAAACAATTTGGCCCTTTCGAATAAGATAGGGGAGACTGGACTTAACAAAAGATCATCATTGCAAACTGTCCTACTAAGTCTTAAAGTTCTCTTTTTTTTTTAAATAATATTATGATTTTTTTAAGATTATTTATTTATTCATGAGAGACAGGCAGAGACACAGGCAGAGGGAGAAGCAGGCTCCATGCAGGGAGCCCGACACTGGACTCGATCCCGGGTCTCCAGGATCATGCCCCTGGGCGGAAGGCAGGCGCTCAACTGCTGAGCCACCCAGGGATCCCCAGTCTTATTAAAGTTTTCAATGTAAATAATGTTATAATCAGAGAATTACAAGTTCACGATCCATACCAATTAATTTATCCACTCTTCTACTCTGTAATAGTCTTCAAAGTTACAATTCAACAAAATCACAGGGATACTACAGAGTAAAGCAAGCCTAGAGACACCTGTGCCTGGTAAGACAAAGGCATATCCGATTCATGGAAAAAATAGACAGCAGATGTGACCCCTAGTATTTATCCATCAAAAACAATGTATCCTAAAAATAAATTTCCATGTCAACGGAACAAAGCTGTTTATAAATAAGAAGGAATGTGGAGGTGTGGGGAAGACAAGAGGAAGCTTCAGCAAGTTAAGAACCAAAGGCCAGGAAACAAGACCAAATGAATGGTAACTGGGGACAAGGAAATCAGAATAAACTAGGAAATGGAAGAAGGAAAGGGCTCTAACCTTAGAATCCAAGAAGTTGTGGAAGATGAACAGATGTTAGAGGAAAACTCATCTGAAGAGAAATGCAAACTAAAAATTAAATGGAAAGTCATGCAAGTCAAGAAAGAAGATATTAGAATGTTAGATCAAATGATGGTATAGAACACATCATGGGCGTAGATGGAAATGACATAAGAGGCTGAAAAATAATTGTTACTGTGAACTGATACTAGAGCAAGCATATGGGGTGAATTTCCAAAGTAAAGATGATGAAGCAGGAAAAGGAGCATTGCACAGACAGAAGAAAGAATGAGACGTTGAGAATTGGGAAACCAAATGCAGGCAGTAAGAAGGAAAGAGAACTTTGAGCAAAGTCAACAGAATGTCACATTATCTAATCAATCACAAAGCATAGTTATCATACCAAATATTATCTCATTACTTGCAAAGTATAATCAAGTGTTTTGTTTCATAAGGTACAACGCCAAATACTAAATGGAATAAATTTTCCTTAAAAACCGGATATAAATAATTTAACATGATGGTAAGAGGCCGAATAATGCAAAAAACAGGCTGAGAGAAGCAGAAGCCAAAGAGGGGGGAAAAAAGTGAAAGGTAAAAACTGGGACAAAAAGGAGGACAACAGAAAGAAATCAATCAAATCTATTTAAAAATGGGCAGGAAAAAAATAAAGAGGTGTGAATGCACAATGGAAGAGTAACCAAAAAGTGCCAAAGAGTGCAAGGGAAACCTGATGGAATCCTGACAGCTCCGGAGTTCAGAAAGTAAGGAAGGAGGTCCAAAGCGCCCAGACGAATTGGTGAAGATAACAAGATAACAATGTTATTAGGGAGCAGCAGAATGATCCAGACGGCCTAAAGAGGACTAGGTAAGAGAAGTGCAAAAATGGTCTCGGGTAGAAACTGAGGCTTAGAAAGCTGGCAGGTCCGACAATCGGCCAAAGAACGGGAGCGGCAGATGGGAACAGGATTGGGGGGGTTTGGGGGGGGGGTGATGGTTTACCACTCAGCGACAGAGCATCAGACAGAAGAACTGGGGGACCCGACACCGGGATGGGAAGGAGGACGCAAACAGCGGTATTTAAGGCTGAAAAAAAAAGTAAAGGTTACATCAAAAGCATCTGCTGGGTAAAGCAGGTGGAAGAGAAATCCTCAAACAAGTAGAAAAGTGGAGGGAAGGGCAGCGGCCTGAAAAGGGGGGGTGTGGGGGCAGTGGCGGGGAACGATGCGCCCCAGCATCCCCAGGGCCATGCAGGCACAATCACAGCAGCCACTCGGGCTGGGGTCTAACCTGCATCCATTCACCTGGATGCCGCCACCCTCCCCCCCCCCCCCCCGCACTACCACCCCCCAAATAATGAAAACACCGAAGCGAGGAGAGCCTGGCTACCCTTCAGGCGGCCGTGACCTTCTCGGACCAACCCTGAGTCTCGCCCCCTGCTGCTGAGCCTCCCGCCCGGCCGCCGCCGCCCGAATCCCCCCAGCGGGGCGCGCGTCCGGGAAACCCCCCTGGGCCGCCGTGTGTGTTTACGTAGCGAGGAGCTGCATGACGGAGAGGGACGAGGCGGGGATGCCCAGCTCCCACCCCGCAGTCCCCGAAGGTGGGGGTGGCTGACGGCAGCAGGGCCCCCACCGCCACCTCTTTCCCACCACCACCCGCCTCCCCTCTCCCCCCGCGAAAAACCAAAAAAACAAAAACCCACCCCAGCCAGCCGAGCCCAGAGCCCCCGAGGGGCGCAGGGCGCGCCGGCACTCACCTCCTCGGGAATGGCAGGGTCCGCAGCCGAAGAGGCCGCGGCGCCGGCGCCGGCCTCGGGCTCCATGTCCCCGTTGAACAGAGCCTGGCCCTGCTCCGCGCCGCCGCCGCCGCCGCCGCTCAGCGCCGCCATCTTATAACCGAGCGCCGGGGCCCGAGCGACCGCTGCTGGGCGGGGAGGGGGAAGGGAGGCGGAGGGCGGGGGGTGGGGAGGCGGAGGGCGGAGGGCGGGGGGCGGCGGGGAGGGCCGGCCGGGGCGGCGCCGGCGGCGGGAGGGCGCCTGGGCCACCTCAGGAACCGGCCCGCGGGCCCCGGCGCAGCCGAGCCTGAGGGGACGGGGGGAAGGACGCTAGGCGGGAGGGGGGGCGGGGGAAGGGGGCGGAGACGACTACAAGTCGCCGCGGCAACGGCGTCACCCGCGTGTCACGGCCGTGACGTCACCCGGGTGCGTGACGTCATCCGAGGAGCGCCCTCGCGCCGTCGTCAGGGGAGGGTTCCTTCCCGGGCCCGCGTGCCCGCCCTCGCGCGCGCACGTTTCCTCGGCTCCGCGGTTGCCATGGCTGCGATTTCCGACTCGGTGCTTCTGTCCTAAACGCGCCCTGGAACGTGGGGTTTACTACAAGAGCACGGGCGGGGCTGCTGGAGGAGACGTTGGAATCCTAGAGGGAGGAAGACGGGGAAGCCCCGTAGTACCTGCGCGTGCCCCAGGACGGCGAGCGTCTCTCTGTGTCGTAAACGTAAGGCTCGAAGCCCCACGGTGGGAACGGTCCAGCCCAACCTGATAGAAATATGTTTAGGGAACAGCTAAAATAATCAGAATGATTTTTGCATCCGACTCGTTGATGAGCCTGGCCTGTGAAAGTGGATCTAAGTGGAAGTCTAAAAAAGCTGAGGAATAAAACCTTTATTTATTTTATCATCGTTGAGGAATAAAACCTTTAAGTTTTTCCTTCTCCAGATGCAGTCAACGAATGCAAATGGGAGACTTTCCCACACGCGAGGGCCTGCACAAGGCGCAGCATTCTAGACATCTGACGCATCAAAACTTTGATTATTTTTTTTTTTTCAAGATAGCTTCAAAACCTCCTAAGTGCTTAATTAAACAGAATAGAATGTTCCAAGGCGTTATCTGTGCAAACTAGGCATGGAAACAAAGAGGAGAGTTGGATTCCCTTGGTGAGGCCCAATTACAGGACGAAATTAAGGAAACCCAGTTCATTATTAAAAAATGCATTTATCTTGAAACGGGAATATTCAGGGAGGGGAAAAAAAATGTAAGGAACGGAGAAAAAGGAGTGAGAAACATAATGGAAGCTACTGTGGGTTCCTTGTGGTGGAGAGTTCTGATCACCAGAGTAACCTAAACATCAAGTCATGAGAAACTTTGAGTGAACTACAGTTTTTTACTGCCCATGAGGAGGGAATTCACCAGTTATCTCCTTACAGTATTCACCGGGATTAAAGAAATGGAAGGTGTACTACTGACTTCTGAAGCGGGATGTCTGCATATTGAGTCACTATGAGTCCAGGAGCTGATCCTTACTCTAGGGGTGAGGTGTTGTGCGTGAGGCTGCTTGATTAATCAGAATACTCCTATTCCTCTTCAATGAAAAATGGGAAGTACCGTCTATCAAGTAGGCATGGTAGTTTTCTTAGCTTCATTGTACTTTCTCTTCCAAGTAGAAAAGTCTTCCTTGCACTAAACTTAAATCAAACTTGTAAATCGATCAATCAATCAATCAATCAAAAGTGGTTTGGCAAAAGTAAATGAAAATTATCATAAGGGATAATGTCATCAAGCTATATTGGTCTGAAGCACCCTTCTTTACTGTAAGGACATACTTTCGAAGTGACTAAAATAGCACCATTAGCCAGTCATGGCACCGTTTACCCTTGATTTTATTAAACACACACACATACACACACACACACACAACTTGCAGCACTTTTTTCCTTTACCAGTCCTATTTCGTTTTTTAAAAAATCAGACCCTAAAAAAAATTATATCATTATGCTATTTCTTCATAACACTCAAAGTTCTGACATTTGTTTTCTTTGGTTCCATTATAAATTATAGCCTTCTTTATCAGCAGCAATCTGTAAATCATATCTTACATAGTTATTTCTCCACAGGTTGACTGATCTCATCCATTTAATATTGATTCTTGTTAGCTTCTATTCACTCAATATTTTCTGACCTTGTCTTTAAATTCTTGATATATCTTGCTTGATTTCCCTAGGCTATTCTAAAGCCCCCATAGGATCCAGATGGGAAAATATACAAAGAGCATAAACTTTGGGATACAAAGATCAGAATCAGCATGCCACATCTTGGCTGTATAATCTGAAAGAAGGTAAGTTTGAATCCCTGTTTGTTGTTATTTTAATCTGTAAAAGGAAGGTGGTAATAATGCTAGCCCAACCTGCCTAACTGCTTTATTGTAAGGATCACACAGATTTTCCCTTAAAAAAAAAAATATGAAGTACCTTCTCAGTCAATTCAGACAAGGCAGAGCAGAGATGGCTGTCTCTGCTCCATGATGTCTGGGACCCTCAGCTGAGAAGGCTCAGTGCCTGGAGGTGTCCCAATGGGTGGGGACTGGAATAATCTAGAGGAATATTTCCTCCTACGCCTGGTAGTTGAAGCTGGTACCTCAGCTGGGGCAGTCAGCCACAATACCCAAACATACTTTCCTCATGTGGCCTGAGCTTCCTCATAGCATGACTGCTTCAGAATAGTTAGACTTCTTACAAGGTGGCTGAGGGCTCCAGACGCTAGTGTTTCTATAACCAAGGTGAAAGCTGCATTGCATTTTATGACCTTCCCTCCAGAGTCGCACAGTATCATTTCTGTTGCATTTTATTTTATTTTTATTTCTACTGCATTGTATTGGATTAGAGTTAAGTCATTAAGTCTAGGCTAAATTCAAGGAAAAGGCATATAAATCCTACCTCTCAATAGAAGAAGGGTCAAAGAATTTACAATTGTGTTTAATTTACAGGCAGGTTGTATTTAGATTAATGAACTAGCTATTCTAGAAATAGTCACTTTTACCTTCTCCAGAGGAGGCTCTGCACTCAAATCCTCCCCCTTTTATTACTGGGGACATTACTAAGACATATCTCAGTATACTAATGAAGAAGCCCTGGGATCCCTGGGTGGCGCAGCGGTTTGGCGCCTGCCTTTGGCCCAGGGCGCGATCCTGGAGACCCGGGATCGAATCCCACATCGGGCTCCCGGTGCATGGAGCCTGCTTCTCCCTCTGCCTATGTCTCTGCCTCTCTCTCTCTCTCTGTGACTATCATAAATAAATAAAGATTTAAAAAAAAAAAAAAAAAAAAAGAAGCCCTTACCTTCTTTCTGTAGCTTCTTACCACTACAGGCAAAAATAAATGCAGGTCCTTGGCCATAGAACAGAGCCTGTCTCCTCTTGGGCACTTCTCCCCCATATCTCAATATTGCCATTGGCAGCATGCTGTGCTGAAACTCACTACCCAAAAGTATGGCTCTGTGTTCTTGGAGCATGTAATGAGCCAAGCCAGTTTGTGATCTGCACAGAAACAGGAAAAACACCTCCACATGTCCTCCTTTTTTTTTTTTTTTTTAAAGTTTTTATTTATTTGAGAGAGTGAAAGAGAGAGCATGATTGGGGGGAGGAGCAGAGGGAGAGGAAGAAACAGACTTCCCACTGAGCAGGGAGCCTGACTCGGGACTTGATCCCAGGATCCCAGGATCATGACCTGAGCCCAAGGTTAAACATCTGTTTAACCAACTGAGGCACCCAGGCACCCTCAAAAAAACTCATTCTTGTGCTGTAGTGTGTCATATGGGCATCAAAGAAGTATTATCTTGGGCAGCACGGGTGGCTCAGCGGTTTAGCGCTGCCTTCAGCCCAGGGCCTGATCCTGGAGACCTGGGATCAAGTCCCATGTCAGGCTCCCTGCATGGAGCCTGCTTCTCCCTCTGCCTGTGTCTCTGCCTCTCTCTCTCTCTCTCTCTCTCTCTCTCTCTCTCTCATGAATAAATAAAAATCTTTAAAAAAAAAGAAAAGTATTATCTTGCATTGTAAAGTCTTAACAGTTTAGTCAATGTGGTTCTTTTAGGTTTTGTTTACAGTCTCTTTATGCCCTAAGGCATTCATGTATTCACAGGAAACTGGAAAACACATCTAGGTGAGGATCATTCCTCAGATCTTTGCTGTAGTTAATGTCTACAACACTAAGCAATCTTGCTGATATGTCTGACCCTCTCTTCCAGTTTCTTTCCAGCTGGTCTTTCTATCTTGAATCTTGCATTTGAATAGACTTTGGATAGTCCCACTCATCAGCTGGACCTGCCCAACCAGGTCTGATCCACATTAATGTGGGCAACTACTAGAAAACAAATAAGCAGCTTCTAGGAAGCTTCTACAGTTCCAACCACATTCAATGATATATAACTGATTGCAATTTAGTGTTTTCTTTATGAATCAAGGTCATTATATTGTGAATAACACATCTTGTATTAATAGAAGGCTACTCTCAGAAGCTATTTAGGTATGAATAGAAAATAGAATCATAGAGTTGATTCAGGGCAGCCTTCCTGCTGAGAGATACTTGGAATCTTCTCAGTGGAATTCTAGACTCTATCCAAATGTGATGGGGACCTCACTGAAATAGTACATTCAATGGTAACTTTTTTTCTCCTGAAATTGTATTGAAACCCTCCTCTTTATGATATCTATATTCTGGTCTGTTTTGCCTTCTAGAGGAACACAGGACAAGTCTATTTCTTATCCTGTGTAACTGCTTTCAAATATTTGAAGGGAGTTCTGTTTCTTTAGTTTTTTCCTCAAAGCATTTTCTCAGCTTTCTGTGTACTATTCAATTTTCCTCTTAAAACATCCCATGCATTGTACATCATTCCAATTGGATCCAACTAACAAAAAAATAGAAACTCTGATTGCATGCATTTGTTAATATAATAAAAAATCAGGAGATCTCTGGGTGGCTCAGTAGTTTAGTGCCTGCCTTCGGCCCAGGGTGTGATCCTGGAGTCCTGGGATTGAGTCCCACATCGGGCTCCCTGCATGGATCCTGCTTCCCTCTGCCTGTGTCTCTGCTTCTCGCTCTCTCTGTGTCTCTCATGAATAAGTAAATAAAAATATCTTAAAAAAAAAATCATATAAGCAACTGCACCTCATTGTTGATATGTATGAAGCTTGGAGTCAACAAAAAAACCTTTGTTTTTATTTTTGTTTTTGTTTTAATAAAATGATATTGTATCAAGTCTAGGTTTTCTCTCTGTCCTTCCCTGTTGTCATGTCATGAATTAGGCACTCTTGTCATCCCCTCAACTGAACTTACATTTCTCAAACTTTTTAATTCTTGAAGGAAGACCTTGCTTTTAGATTCATGAAATGTATTAGATATTATATTTCTTTTTTTTTAATTTTTAAATAACAGCTTTATTGAGATATAATCCATATATGATATGGATTTAAAGTAGATAACTCATGGAGTACCTGAATGGCTCAGTCAGTTAAATGCCTGACCCTTGATCTCAGCTCAGGTCTTAATCACAGAGTCGTGAATTCAAGGCCTGCGGAGCCTACTTAAAAAAAATAAAGTAGACAATTCACTGATTTTTTTTTCATTTTTTTTAATTTAAATTCAATTAACATATAATGTATTATTAGTTTCAGAGGTAGAGGTGGTTCATTCATCAGTCTTATGTAATATCCAGTGCTCATTACATCACATTCCCTCTTTAATGTCCATCACCCAGTAACCCCACCCCCCCCAATCCCCTCTCCTCCAACAACCCTGTTTGTTTCCCATGATCAAGAGTCTCTTGTGGGTTTTTTTGTTTTTTTTTTTTGTTTTTTTTTGTGGTTTGTATCCCTCTCTGATTTCATCTTGTTTTATTTTTTCCTCCCTTCCCCTATGTTTCTCTATTTTGTTTCTTAAATTCTACATATGAGTAAAATTAAATGATAGATAATTCACTGATTTTTAGTATATCCATAGTGTCAGGCAACCATCATCACAATAAGTTTTAGAACAACTTCAGTACTCCAAAAGTACTGTAGATATTATATTTTTAACATTTACCAAAGGATATTTATATCAGTATGTTATTTCATCCTGCTTATACTACCTCTTATACTACCTCTCACAAGAAATATTCTTTGTGAATTCGGTAATTTGGAGTGTTAAATTTTCTTAAGTTTGCTTTTATTTCATGGTGCAGTAGACTATATGCAGTATGCTACCTTTTGGCAAGAAGCAAAGAGAAACTGCATATATAATGAAAATGGCACCTGATAAAGGATGAGTAAGAACAGGGTGTAGGAGATACGAAGAGAATAAGACTTCTCTGAGTATATCTTTTATTTATTTATTTTTAAGATTTTAGTTATTTATTCATGGAAGACACACACAGAGAGAGAGGCAAAGACACAGTCAGAGGGAGAAGCAGACTCTATGCAGGGAGCATGATGTGGGACTCGATCCCAGGACCCTGGGATCATGCCCTGGGCAGAAGGCGGTGCTAAACTGCTGAGCCACCCAGGCTGCCCACCTAGACTGTTTAAACAGCTCCATGCTTGCCTAAGACCAAATCTCTGTAATACATTCCTATTAGTTATGTTCCTAGTGCTTCTGCTTCTGATTAAGTACTGACTGGAATAGATTCAAAGAACAAAATGCACTGCTAATGAATCTTGAACTTTATATGGAAGGCTTATTATTGGTAGTGATATTGGTTTTGTAATTCTGAAACATTTGTATTTATTATGGGTAGAGCAAATGATCACATATGATGGTGTTGGGAATCTAGGTTCTTACTGTGAAAAAAGAAACACATTGTGAACAGAAGTTGAAGAACCCTGTGGTGCTGGATTTGAATTGGAATAACTATATTAATGTAGGATTTAGAGAAAAATAATGTGTCTGTGAACATGTATATATGTATAATTTTAGAAGAATGTATACTAGTTATTATACAGAGAAGAAATGATAGAATTAGGAAAGTACATATATTATGTAATACATATAATGTAAGCATATATATTTGTAAATGCTTATATAATATGTATCTGTATATTTATGCCTGCATATAGTATATATGTGTATTTATATACCCCTGACTATTTATATGTAATGTGTGTGTGTATATATGTATATACACACATTTATATAAATGTACAGGCATAGGTATAGATTCATATATTCTTAGCTCTGTGCACTGAAAGAGGTACCTGGGAGTATCAATAGGTATACCTAGTACCTAGATCTTGATTTTGAAATGCGATTCTACATTCCACATAATAAGGGCTCCTTTGAGAAATGGCAGATTCCAGATCTGGGGCAGGAAATGTATCAAGTGAGCTTGTGAGTATGCACCTTGGTATACTCCAGAGCAAGGGCATGATAGAATTAGAAAAAAAAAAAATCATTTTGCCACCACCAGTGTAATAATTACTCCAGGTTAGGACCATTAATAGTTGCTGAAAGTCTTACTGAGTAAGAAACTGTCGGGGATCAGGGCAGTCCTACGGTTTTGTAATGCTACCACACAGACCTCTCACTAATTACAAAGGGGGAAGTATATTTTGCAATAGCAGTCCCTCCATTAGCCAACCTATTAAACTCAGCATCCCCAATAGGAGGATAATTCAACATTATGTAACAAATCCTGATGTGGTGCATGGTCTATGTAATACTGGGGCCAAAAAATGTTTAACTTGAACGTACCCATGAGGAAACCATCAAATCCAGAATGTGGGAGATTAGATAAGACAAACAAATCTAACTCTTCAAAAATGTAATTTTATGCAGCTGCCTGGATGATTCATTTGGTCAATCATCCGACTCTTGATTTTGGCTCTGGTCATGATCTTGGGGTCATGCGATCAAGCCCCACATCAGTTTCTGCACTGGGTTGTGGAACCCCTTGTTCTTCTTCCTCTGCTCCTCCCTGCCCTCCATCTCTAAAATAAATAAATAAAATCTTTTTTTAAAAAAGATTGTTAAAAATTCAATACTATGAAAAACAAGTCAAGGGCAGAAAGTCAAAGAGACTATCCTACCTTAAAAGAGATTACAGAGAAAAGAGATTAAAGAGCTTTAGCAACCAAATGCAATACATGAAATTTAACTGAATGCTGGATAAGACAATAAACCATGAGAGACAATTTTGGGGCAATTGGGGAACTTAAATGTGTGCTATATATTAAATAATAATTTTGAATAAATGTGAATTAATGATAATATCCTTACTGTTATAAGATGAAAGGTGAAGTATTTAAGGCTGAAATAGCATTATGTCTGCAATTTACTTTAAAATGATTCAGAAAAAAATGGAGATAAATAAAAGGCAACAATTTATTAACAGGGAATCTAGATAAAGGATATGGTCATTTGTTTGTAGTACTATTTTGACATTTCTGTATATTTGAGATTTAAAAAAAATATTAAAGAGCGTGCCTGGCTGGCTCAGTTAATACAGCATATAGCTCTTGATCTCAGAGTTGTGAGTTTGAGTCCCACATTGGGTATAGAGATTACTTAAAAATAAAATCTTTAGGGGTGCCCAGTGGCTGAGTCTATTAAGTGTCTGACTCTTGATTTCGGCTCAGGTTATCTCAGGGTCATTAGATCCAGCCCCATGTCTGGCTCCATGCTCAGTGTGGAGTCTGCTTGAGATTTTCTCTCTCCCCCTACCTCTGCCTGCTTTACACGTCCCCCATGCTCTCACCCTAACCCCATGCTCTCACCCTGCCCAAATAAGTTAATAAATCTTAAAAAAATAAAATCTTTTTAAATGTTGGAGGAAATTTCTCTTTTATTATATAAAAGCAGTGCATACTTATGATAAAGCATTGTCATAAGTTTCCAAAGGAATGTTTTTTCAGACAATTAAAAACTTGCTAGTCATGTACTACTATTAATATTACATTATGTCTTACCTTCTTCTTACATTTACTGTCTTCTTACATAGGATCAATTCCTGATTAGTCTAGTTTTATAATTCTTTTATTTTCTGATAGTGGGATTAAACCTTTTTTTGTGTCATGATTCATAGACAATAAGAGTCCATGAGATAACATTTTTGCTGTGTTTCACTCGTTTTATTTTTTTTTTAAGATTCTATTTATTTATTCATAAGAAACACAGAGAGAGGCAGAGATGTAGGCAGAGGGAGAAGCAGGCTCCATGCAGGGAGCCTGATGTAGGACTGGATCCTGAGACCACTGGATCATGCCCTGAGCCAAAGCCAGGTGCTCAATCACTGAGCTACCCAGGTGCCCCTCATTCTAGGTTTAATAAGACCCTGTGATGTACTCTTCATATCAAATAGAGATCTCTTATCGTAAATGTTGTTACATTATTTTAAGTATATATTTGTAATGCACTTTTATTGTAAATATTTATAGCAACACCTGTTCTGGTAACTTGTTCTTAAGATATATTTATGGTGTCTTATGGTCATTTCTTCACTTCTTTCATTCATTCAACAAATATTTATTATATAGCTACTGAGTACCAGAAACTGTACTAGGCTTTTATGTAATCTGAACAATACTTAGAGTCTCAGATTTTTTGTTTGTTCTAACAATTACCATTGCTCTGGGAGAGCCTTGTATACAGTAGACTGTTCCTTGTTTTTTGTTGTTGTTGTTGTTGTTTTGTTTTTGTTAAAAGCAAGTTATTTTTTATTTATTTATTTTTTAGAGAGAGAGTGCATGAGAGAGCGAGGGGGGAGGGGCAGAGGGAGAAAGAGAGAGAGAATCCTAAGCAGGCCTGGTGCCCAGCACAGAGCCCAACACGAGGCTGGATCCTACGACCCTGAGATCATAACCTGAGCCTAAATCAAGAGTCAGTGCTTACATGGACTAAGCCACCAGGCACCTCCACAGTAGACTGATAAAGAGCAAACATTTAATAGTACTCAACATCACAGATATTACTGGTTCATATTTAATGTCTCTAATAGTGATTTTCAAATTCATCTTTTGCTTTATGCCTTTCTCTGAGACACAGAAACCTTTCTGTGAGATCTTGCTTCCTATATCACAGAGAAAATAGAGGCATAAAGACATGAACTCTAATGCTTCTAATGACCCCAAGTACAAACTTGCATTGCAAACATGCATTTTTTTAACGAATTCTTATCTCCCTGCTTCATAGTATGAGATGTTGCTCCTCTTTCTGTATTTGATACTGTGAGCTGTTTACTTTTTCTGGAAAATCTCTATTGCCTTAGATTTCATGATTCCACACACTGCCAGTTCTTCTCAAAAAAGGTCAGTTCTTTCTTGGCTTCCTTTTTAGGGTCAATTTTCACAATTGGAAATAACCTGGGGAAAAAGGATTCAATCCTTTCCCATTTCTTTCCTCACAGAACTCCTTTTACCCTCATATCCATTCCATAGGTTTTATTTACAATGATGACTTCTAAATGTGTGTATTACAGTCTACATGTCTTTACCTGGACTCAACCTTTAGTATTCAACAACCTATTTCATTTTTGTACCTACTTCATTTCTGTACCTACTTCATGTCTGTACATAAATGTGTCACAGGCGTTGCAAACTCCACAAATCCGAGACTGAGCCCTACATTCCCCACTTTATGCTCTAACAGCTGCTCAACCTGTATTTTTAAAAAATCTCAGTTGGTGCCACCACCTTTTGACTTGCTTATTGAAAGATAAATATGGTGGTGCCTGGGTGACTCGGTTAAGTGTTAACTCTTGCTTTCAACTTAAGATTCTCTGCCCTTCTGTCTCTCTCTCTTTCTTTCTCAAAAAAAAAAAAAAAAAAAAAGTTAAAAATAAATAAATACTAGTCCCTCCCCCCTGCCTGCCAAAAGCAAGAGGACAACAAGAAATCTTTTGGAGGTGGTGGATATGTTTATTACCTTGTTTGCAATGATCATATCCCAGGTGTATGCCTATGTCTAAACTCATCAAAATATGCATATTAAATATGTACAATTTTTTGTATATTAAGTTTACCTCAATAAACTTTTTTAAAAATTAAAGAAAAAGGGGGACACCTGGGTGGCTCAGCCGTTGAGCGTCTGCCTTTGGCTCAGGGCGTGATCCTCGAGTCCCAGGATAGAGTCCCACTTCGGACCCCCTGCAGCCTGTTTCTCCCTCTGCCTATGTCTCTGCCTCTCTCTGTGTTTCTCTCATGAATAAATGAATAAAATCTTTAAAAAAAATAAAGAAAAAGATAAATACTAATTCCATATTCTGTTACTGATGTAACAAAAATCTTCGAGTTAATCCTTGTAATCTTTTAATATTTGAATCCAGTTACTTTTGAAGTTTTTCAACAACAGATTAGTAAATATATGTCTTTTATCTTCACATCTTTTTCACGTTGGATGCCCTCCTCTGAAGGAAAATCTAAATTTTTCCCTTTTAAAACTCTTTTATTTATTACTTGGATACGTTTTTAGCTGTCTTTTTTCTCCTGGATCTTAGTTTCTGGTTTTGGCATCTGCCCGGATTACATCCCTGCTTATTATTATGATGACTCAATATTGGATTTAACCAAATGTTAATTTAACAATTTTATAAATATATTTGATTTAGATTGCTAGTGTACATGTTGATTAGAGTTTATGTATTGTATATATTAAAGTAACAATAGCTTTGAGAGGCAAATATCCTAATTATGCAAATCCTTCAATCTATATATTGACATGTCTCTCACACTAAAATTAGCGTGGTTCTCTAGGCGGCACTTTCAAGAAGTTTTCTTGCCTGAATATAAACATATCTTCCCTGATATCATAGAGGACAATAATTCACTCTCTAGGAGGTGTTATTAGTTGTTAAAATTATGGAAGAAAGTTAGATATTTGGAAATTAAGAGGCCAAGAACTCTGTTTTTTATTTTATTTTTTTATTTTTATTTTTATTTTTTTTAGAACTCTGTTTTTTAATGAGAAGATTAAACACTTTATCATGTTTACCTTTCACATTATTTAAAACATTCCAAACATAAGTGCAGTGGATTGTCCTGGACGAGAGTAGGCCCAAGGATTTTTGAAATGCTGAAGAGAAGATGTACCATTTAAAGGTTACAAGCAGAAGCTTGTGGGTGGGAACAGGGCTATAGTGATGGCAGACAGCCAGGCTGGACTCAATCAGTACAACCCAGCAATTGCACTGCTGGGGATTTACCCCAAAGATACAGATGCAGTGAAACTCTGGGACACCTGCACCCCAATGTTTATAGCAGCAATGTCCACAATAGCCAAACTGTGGAAGGAGCGTCGGTGTCCATCAAAAGATGAATGGATAAAGAAGATGTGGTCTATGTGTACAATGGAATATTCCTGAGCCATTAGAAACGACAAATACCCACCATTTGCTTCGACGTGGATGGAACTGGAGGCTATTATGCTGAGTGAAATGTCAATCGGAGGACAAACATATGGTCTCATTCATTGGGGGAATATAAAAAATAGTGAAAGGGAATAAAGGGGAAAGGAGAAAAAATGAGTGGGAAATATCAGAAAGGGAGACAGAACATGAAAGACTCCTAACTCTAGGAAATGAACTAGGGGTGGTGGAAGGGCAGGTGGGCGGGGGGTGGGGGTGACTGGGTGACAGGCACTGAGGTGGGCGCTTGACGGGATGAGCACTGGGTGTTATTCTATATGTTGGCAAATTGAACACAAATAAAAAATAAATTCATATAAAAAAATGAAGTTGAATGTTACTGCTCCTGATTGACAAAAGAATAATGCAGACAGCAGCTTCATAATATTACTCCACCTTCAGAAGTTTTTCAATACATAGATCAAGACTGAAACTCCCAACCTGATATGGAAACATGCTTAGAGATGCCTCTAGCTAAAAATGAATAAGCTAAAGGCATAATGGAAACAATAAGGACATTTAAAACCCTTCTGTTTCAAGAACTGATAGCTAAGTATTGAAGTATTCAAGGTGAGGATTACCTGTCATCATAACTAGTTTATTTTTCCTGGGTCTGAAAATATCTACTCCCTTCATGGAATTGACATGCCTGTTACAAGGTTTTTGTGAGCAATAAACGATATTAAAGGTTTCTTCTTAATGTGGAACTGGACCAATTACTTCAAGGCCATTATAATCTCCTCAAGACACTTGTCCTTGTAATTTGACCTTGCTAGATGGAAACTTGAAGTTATGGGAGGTATAAAACCAGTTTTCCTTTCTCTTCCCCTGAAGATTTATTTCACTGGCAAGTTTACAGCCTAGAGTTAATCACACATCTTTGGGTATGATTGATTTAATTATTCTCTGTGGGAATGAAAAATTCAAAGTTACAAAGTTTTATTTCTAGAATGGATCTAGGTATAAAGCAAGTACTCCATTTTTTGCTTTCAATATATTACATTACATACACACATATATACATATATAAAGTCACAATTAAAATAGCCACAAATGTTAAGTATTCTGATTTAGATATATGGTTCCTGGGGATCCCTGGGTGGCTCAGCGGTTTGGTGCCTGCCTTTGGCCCAGGGCGTGTATTTCTGTATTTCTGCCTCGCCCCCATCTCTCATGAATAAATAAATGAAATCTTTTTTTAAAGCTTTTTTTAAAATTTTTATTTATTTATGATAGTCAGAGAGAGAGAAGCAGAGACATAGGCAGAGGGAGAAGCGGGCTCCATGCAGGGAGCCTGACGTGAGACTGGATCCCTGGTCTCCAGGATCACATCCTGGGCTGAAGGCAGGCGCCAAACCGCTGCACCACCCAGGGATCCCAAAAGCACATGCACATTTTTTTAAATATTTTATTTTTAAGTCATCTCTACCCCCAACCTGAGGTTCAAACTTACAACCCCAGGATCAAGAGTCACATCCTTTACCTACTGAGCCAGCCAGGCGCCCAATAAATAAAATCTTTAAAAAAAAAAGATATATGCTTCCTTGTCCTTTGGGGTTTGTTTTTTTTTTTAAAGATTTTATTTATTTATTCATGAGAGACAAAGAGAGAGAGACAGAGAGAGAGGCAGGGACATAGGCAGAGGGAGAAGCAGGCTCCATGCAGGGAGCCTGACGTGGGACTGGATCCCTGGTCTCCAGGATCACATCCTGGGCTGAAGGTGGCGCTAAACTGCTGAGCCGCCTGGGCTGCCCTTCTTTGTCCTTTTGGATGGAGGTGGGAGAAGATACATGGAGATGTTGGTGCATTATGTATTGAGACAAATTATACCTACTGCTTGCTTATTTCTGTGGCAAAGAAGGATTTAGTTGGTTCGGGATACTGCTGAGAGATGCTTGCAGGAGTTGGAGAATGAACGGAGAGAAGAAGCTGATGGGACACTTTGGTGAGGGTCTTTGTGTGGTCCTGGGCTGGAGCAACTGGGAAGCAAAGTGCCATGGATGTAGAGAGCAAGCCTTTCTCCCTATATCTGCACAGAACCCAGCTTGTTTTGGCAATGTGCAGGCAGTGACTCTGGAATTACCAGGGGTCTGAATCTTTGGCATGAGTAGTGGAGAGCCTGCAAAGAGCACCCTTAACAGTAGCATCAGTGGTTCTCCTTCAGACAATGTCAAGGACAGTGGAACAGGAGAGAGAGCATAGTAGAACCTGAATGGGAATTGGTTTGTAAACCAATGTCATAGGGTCAATGTTACATTATTCCATGGACACCATTCACATGTTATTTAGTGTAAATCTCAGTTGTGCTCCAGGGAGTGACATTCACCCAGGACACAGTATCAATCACGTCCCCTGGAATTGGGCAATGTGGCTGCCTGGTCCTGGGAAGCATTCCTTTTGGAGACTCCCAGAAATAATTACAGCCTGTTTTACATGGACTGCTGAAGTTCAAACTACCAGTTGATAGTTTAGCTTAAGTCCCTATAAGCCATTGTGATTTTGAGTTTTCAGTAAATATATCTTCATTTGAATGAAATGAATCATATGAATGATATGGTCTAATAACATCTGGAAATCTTGGCTTAGTTTTATACTGTTCCTGTCAGATATTGTAGTGTTCTCTTAAAGCATGGGCCCAGCTGGAGTCTAAGCAGTGTTCCAGATTCAAATATATTTGTTTTTGTTTTAAAGATTTTATTTATGTATTTATGAGAGACACAGAGAGAAAAAGAGAGAGAGACAGAGACACAGGCAGAGGGAGAAGCAGGCTCCATGCAGGGAGCCTGATGTGGGACTTGATCCCAGGACTCCAGGATCACACCCTGGGCCGAAGACAGGCGCTAAACTGCTGAGCTACCCAGGGATCCCCTAGAATTCCTATTATTGAACCACCTCAAAAAAACTTGATTACATTACTATATTAGATATAATTGTTTGGAATCATGTATCTATATTCATAAGCTAGGAAATATGTATCTATACTCATAAATGAGACTGGTCTACAATAAGTAAATTAGTGGCTTTTCTGTCTTTTCATTAATAGCCTGGAATAATTTAAATCACATTGAAATTTTATGCTCTTTAAAGAACAAATAAAAATCATATAGCACCTTGCTGGCTCAGTCAGTAGAGCAATCAGCTCTTGATCTTGGATTTGTGAGATAGAGCCCCATGTTGAGTATACAGAAGAAAGAGAGAGAGGAGAGAGAGAGAGAGAGAGAGAGAGAGAGAGAGAGAGAGAGAAGAAATCAATCAGGTAGGTTTGGTGCATTTTACAATGTTAGAATTGAACACTTCTTCAATTCAATCTATAGTAATTGTTTTGTTTCGTATGCCATCTTTCATGGGTCAGTTTTGTTTATGCAAAATCATCTATTTATCCTATTTCTCAAATTGGTTGACATAAAACTGTATGTAGTATTCTCTTAGAATTCTTTTAATCACTCTGTCTCTGATATGTCTCCTGTCTCATTCCTAATTCTGTATATTTTTATTCCCTTTATTTATTCCTAATTAGACTAATAAAGGTTTATTATTCTTTATGAAGAAAGTGTTTTATGAAAAAAAGAAAGTGTTTTATGTTATTAAGAAAGAATAATAGAAATTATAAGACATCATACATTTCTCAATTGTTTTTGATGACGAGAGGTGATGTATTTCTCCAGGAAAAATATTAAAGAAACTTTTTTAAAAAGCCACAAAAATAGGCAAAGCAGACATTTATATGGCAGACAGAAACTAATGGGGAGAAAAGTGAGAAATAAATATGAATTAACTATAATCATCTCCATTGTCATTAATGGACTCAAAGTAAAACTTTAAAAATAAATGCCCTTCCCTTTAACAAATAGATATGTACACTTAAGCATATGTACCTTGCAAAGACTACTCTGGGGGAGAAGTGCAAACTTCTACTGAAAAAATGTTATCTCATTAACAAGGTGTCTTTTCTCAGTGTATTACAGGGTATAGTGTTTGGCTCTTCTTATTTTGTTGTCAAAGACAGTTTTTAAATTAAAATACCATCAGCAGGGGCAGCCCCGGTGGCTCAGCAGTTGAGTGCCTGCCTACAACCCAGGGCCTGATCCTGGAGACCCGGGATCTGATCCCGCATCTGGCTCCCTGCGTGGAGCCTGCTTCTCCCTCTGCCTGTGTCTCTGCCTCTCTCTGTGTGTCTCTCATGAATAAATAAAATTTAAAAAAAATAATAATAACAAATAAATAAAATACCATCAGCAGGTAAGTAGATTGCCTCGGTGCCTTGGTGGCTCAGTGGTTGGGCGTCTGCTTTGGGCCCAGGGCATGATCCCAGGATCTAGTATCGAGTGCCACATCGAGCTCCTTGCATTGAGCCTGCTTCTCCCTCGGCCTGTGTCTCTCTGCCTCTGTCTCTCTGTGTCTCGCATGAATAAATAAATAAAATCTTTTAAAAAAATGTAGATTGCCTCTGTTAACACATTTGTTTTATATACTTATTTATTTTAGAATATAAAAATTTAAATAGTTGTATTGGTTCTTTTTTTTAAATTTAAATTCAATTAGCCAACATTTAGTACATCATTAGTTTCAGATGTAGTTTTCAATAATTCACCAGTTGCATATAACACCCAGTGCTCATCACATCACATGCCCTCCTTAATGCCCATCACCCAGTTACCCCATCCCCCAACCCACCTCCCCTACAGCAACCCTCAGTTTGTTTTGCATGATTTCTCTCTCTCTCTGATTTTTTCCCATTCAGTTTTCCCGCCCTTCTCTTATGGTCCTCTGCATTTCTTATATTCCTCTTGTGAGTGAAACCATATGATAATTGTCTTTCTTCAATTGACTTATTTCATTTAGCATAATATCCTCCAGTTCCATCCATGTTGATGTAAATGGTAGATATTCATTGTTTCTAGTCACTGTGTAAAATTCTGTTGTACCACATCTTCTTCATCCATTCATCTGTCAAAGGACATTTTGGTTCCTTCCACAGTTTGGCTATTGCAGACATTGCTGCTATAAACATTGGGGTTCAGGTTCCCCTTCATTTCACTACATCTGTATCTTTGGGGAAATACCCAATAGTCTGATTGCTGGGTCGTAGGGCAGATCTATTTTTAATTTCTTGGGGAACCTCCACACTTTTCCAGAGTGGCTATACCAGCTTGCATTCCTACAACAGTGTAAAGACGGTTCCCCTTTCTCCACATGCTTACCAACATTTGTTGTTTCCTGTCTTGTTAATTTTTGCCATTCTGATGGGTATAAAGTGGTATCTCATTGTGGTTTTGATTTGTATTTCCCTCATGTCAAGTAATGTTGAGCATTTTTTCATATGTCTGTTGGCCATTTATTTGTATACCTTTTTTGGAGAAATATCTGTTCTGTCTTCTGCCTATTTCTTGACTGGATTATTTTGTTATTTGTTTAACAAGTTCTTTATAGATCTTGGATACTAGCCCTTTATCTGATATGTCATTTGCAAATATCTTCTCCCATTCTGTAGGTTGCTTTTTAGTTTTGTTGACCGTTTCCTTTGCTGTGCTTTTTAAAAAGCTTCTGTACAACACCTTTTATTTTATTTTATTTTATTTTATTTTATTTTATTATTTTATTTTATTTTAAAGATTTTGTTTATTTATTCTTGAGACACAGAGAAAGAGAGGCAGAGACACAGGCAGAGAGAGAAGCAGGCTCCATGCAGGGAGCCTGATGTGGGACTCCATCCCGGGACTCCAGGATCACCCCTGGGCCGAGGGCAGGTGCTAAACCGCTGAGCCACCCAGGGATCCCCAACACTTTTATTTTATTTTATTTTATTTTATTTTATTTTATTTTATTTTATTTTATTTTATTTTATTTATTTTTTTAACATTTTTATTTTAAACCAAAATAACAAATTATAAAATTTATTTATTTATTTATTTATTTATTTATTTATTTATTTGTGATAGTCAGAGAGAGAGAGAGAGAGGCAGAGACACAGGCAGAGGGAGAAGCAGGCTCCATGCACCGGAAGCCCGACGTGGGATTCGATCCCGGATCTCCAGGATAGCGCCCTGGGCCAAAGGCAGGCGCCAAACCGCTGCTCCACCCAGGGATCCCAAAATTTCTCTTTTTTAAAAGATTTTATTTATTTATTCATGAGAAACACAGAGAGAGAGGCAGAGACATAGGCAGAGGAAGAATCAGGCTCCCGTGAGGAGCCCAATGTGAGACTCAACCCCAGGTCCTGAGCTGAAGGCAGACTCTTAACCACTGAGCCACCCAGGTCCCCCTATATAAAATTTCTAATAAGGTTGAAAACATTTTTGATCAAAAAAAAAAAAAGAAAGAATGTAAAAGAAATGGAAACCAGGAGTAATTCAAACAAGGCAACCCTTGTTTGGTGTCCTTAGGTTTTTTTTTACTTTGTTTTTGTTTTTCTTTCATTGATTTAAGAGTATTGAAAAGTACTATGTATGGCAGTTTATAAAATAATTATATTTGGGAAATAATAATTTTAAGTATCACTAATTAAAATAATTCGCCTTCAGAGTGCCTGGCTGGCTTAGTCAGTGGAGCATTTGACTCTTGTTCTTGGGGCTGTGAGTTCGAGCTCTAAGTTGGGTGTAGAGATTACTTTTTAAAAAAATCTTAAAATAATTCCATTTCACTTAGCTATTTACAGTTTTCTTATAAATAACACAAGCTGCAAGTCTTTAAGGAATCTGGCATTTTTCATTGCTGCAATCTTGTGAAACAAAGGTAAAAATGACATACATACAGTAAACTATATGTTTCTGTAGACAGTACCAATTTTGGAGAGAGCAACTGAGAGAACAGACCTCAGAATAATTAAATGTACCTCCTAACATATTGCTGTTATCACCATTAATTTATGTTAATGCTGATCTTTTATTTTTGACATTTAATAATTATAATTTATTAATAGATTAACTATATGCCAAACAGTAAAATAAATGATAGTCATCTTATTTAATTTTCCTACCAGCACTGTAAATATGTATTCTAAGTATCTTGCCTATACCTATAATGTTTCTCAGGACCCAGTGGATTAATGAAACAAATTTAGTGCCTGTCACAGTCAAAATATATCATTTGTTCCTGAAGAGTAGCTTGATTATGCTATATGCCAGTGGGCTTTCACTGTATTCCTAATGCAGAATCGAAGAGTACACAACTCTTTCTACATATACACACATACCATATCACCTCTTCTACCTTTGACACATCCTTCTTGCCCCTCAGCTCCTGCCACTCTCTCCTTGTCCTCCTCCTCTTCTTCTCCCAACCCTATCTCCCATCCTTGAAGTCATCTTTTGTTTACTTTCTCAGTGTGAGAGTCACATATCTTGTTTATCAACATACAAGACACATCTGAGCACATTCAACGTAATTACAACTATGATGACTTCTCCTGTGCAGTTCAGGGTCTAGGCCTGTTCTCTACATGAATTTCCAGTAAGCTTACCCAACCCCCCAAACTGGTTCCTCTCCTCTCCTAGTTTTAAACATCTCAGCAAATGAAGGAATGTAATTGAGCAATCTTCTACCCAGTTATTCAAACCATAAACTTAGAAATCATCTTTCTTAAAAAATATTTTATTTATTCATGAGAGATACAGAGCAAGAGAGAGAGAGGCAGAGACACAGGCAGAGGGAGAAGCAGGCTCCATGCAGGGAGCCCGATGTGGGACTCAATCCCGGGTCTCCAGGATCACAACCTGGGCCGAAGGCAGGTGCTCAACCGCTAAGCCACTCGGGCGTCCCTAGAAATCATCTTTGATTCCCCTCTTTTTACCTCTCCTCAGCACTCCAACCATTACCTCTACCTCCAAATCTTTACTCCCAAAACATATCCTGAATCTACTTCTCCCCTTTGTCACTTCTGCCACAATTGTCTAAGTGATCATAATCTCCTACTTAGATACTTATAATGCCATTCCAAATATCTCCCTGCTTCTCCTCTTGCCACTTTATGTTCCAGAGTTTACCTGGCATCCAGTTGATCTTCTAAAAATGTAAATTATTTGATCTCACTTTCCTGCTCAAAACTATCCAGTGGCTTTAATTTAATTTAATTTAATTTAATTTAATTTAATTTAATTTAAGAGGGAGATTAAAAGAGAGAGAAAGAGAGAGAGAGAGAGCCCAGGAGCAGAGGGTGGGAGAAGTGGACTCCCCCTGGGCAGGGAGCTTGACATGGGGCTTGATCCTAGGACCCTGGGATCATGACCTGAGCCTAAGGCAGATGCCCAACCAACTAAACCACCCAGGTACCCCTATCCAGTGACTTCTTAATGCATTTAGCATAAAACCCAAATGAAAGCATCCCAGGTGGCTCAGCGGTTTAGTGCTGCCTTCAGCCCAGGGCCTTATCCTGTAGACCTGGGATCGAGTCCCACATCAGGCTCCCTGCATGGAGACTGCTTCTCCCTCTGCCTGTGTCTCTGCCTCTCTCTCTGTGTATGTCTGTCATGAATGGATATCCATAATAAATAAATAAATAAATAAATAAATAAATAAATAATAATAAATAATAAATAATAAATAATAAATAATAAATAAATCTCGAATGATATACCTTGGCCTAAAAGGCTATGTATGAACCAGACTTGAATTTATCTCCAATCTCATCTTCTCATCTTCCATCCCATTCTCTAGTGTGTTTTCTTTTTTTTTTTTTAATTTTTTTTAATTTTTTTTTATTTATTTATGATAGTCACAGAGAGAGAGAGAGAGAGGCAGAGACACAGGCGGAGGGAGAAGCAGGCTCCATGCACCGGGAGCCCGATGTGGGATTCGATCCCGGGTCTCCAGGATCGCGCCCTGGGCCAAAGGCAGGCGCCAAACCGCTGCGCCACCCAGGGATCCCTCTAGTGTGTTTTCTTAATAGTTTTTTTTTTACTTGGATTACTTGTGCTAATATGTGTGTAAGCTTTATGATTTACACACTATCTAACAATCCAGACAAATATGTATCTATTATAGAGGGGAAACCTCTTTGGACAGTTGGCCTATTAAAAATCAACAGACAACCCACACATCTGTGGTCAATTGATTTTGGACAAAGATGTTAAGACCATGGAATTGGGAAAGAATAATCTTTTCAACAGATGGTGCTGAGACAATTGGATATCTATCTACACACAAAAGAATGAATTTGGACCCCTACCTCACATCATATACAAAAAATATCTCAAAATATATCACAGGCATAAATATAAGTGTTAAACTATGAATCTTGTAGATGGAAACGTAGGAGTGAATATTCATGACTTTAGATTACACAACAGCTTTTAAAACACAAGAAACCAAAATTAAAAATAGATAATTGGACTTCATCAACATTAAAAGCTTTAATGTGCCGAAGGACACTACCAAGAAGGTAAAGGACAAGTCACTGAATGGGAAAAATATTTGCAAATCATATATCTAGTAAGAGTCTAGTATACAGAATATGTAAGCAACTTTTACAATTTTTAAAAAATATTTATTTATTCATGAGAGAGACAGAGAGAGAGGCAGAGACACAGGCAGAGAGAGGAGCAGGCTCCCTGTGGGGAGCCCGATGTGGGACTCCATCCCCAGTCTCCAGGATCATGCCCTGAACTGAAGGCAGCACTAAACCGCTGAGCCACCCAGGCTGCCCAAGTTTTACAATTAATAAAAAAGTAACCCAATTAAAAAGTGAGCAAAGAATTTGAATAGCTATTTCTCCAGAGTAGATAACCAAATGACCAATGAATTTCCAGTAAGCTGGAACATATGCAAAGATGCTCAATGTTGCTAGCCATTAGGAAAATGTGAATTAAACAGCAGTGACATACTAACTCATACCCACCCTGTGGCTACAATGAAGAAAATAACAGAAATTAACAAGTTTGGGCAAGATTGTGGAGACAATGGAGCTCTCATATATTGCTGATGAGAATGTAAAATGCTGCAGCCATGGTGGAAAACAATTTGGCCATTCCTAAAAATGTTCAATAGAGTTACCCAACAATTCCACTCCTAGGTATATACCCAGGAGGATTGAAAATATATGTTCAGGAGTGGCTGTGTGGCTTGCTTTTGTTTAACCATTTATTAGTTTCAGTTCAGGTCATAATCTCAGGGTCTTGAGATCAAGCCCCATGTCAAGACCCACGTCAGGCTCCATACTCAGCAGGGAGTATGCTTAACATCCTCTCTCTTTCCCGCTCCCTCTGCCCTTCCCCTCTCTCTAAAATAAATAGATAAATCTTTAAAAAAATCATATGTTCATACAAAAGCTTGTACATGAATGTTCATAGTGGAACTATTTATAATAGCCAGTGATCTTCTAAAAATGTAAATTACTTTACATTTATAATATTTATAATAGCCAAAACCATGGGACACCTGGGTGGCTCAGTGGTTAAGCATGTCTGCCTTTGGCTCAGGGCATGATCCGGGAGTACCAGGATCAAGTCCTACATCGGGTTTCCCCACATGGAGCCTGCTTCTCTGTATGCCTATGTCTCTGCCTCTCTGTGTCTCTCATGAATAAATAAATTAAAAAAAAGAAAGAACAAGTAAATATCAATACAGAAAAAAATGAACCTTAACACCTATCTCATATAATACGCAAACATTAATTCTGGACTGACAATAGACCTAACATAAAAGCTAAATCCATGGGGCACCTGGGTGGTTCAGTGGTTGAGAATCTGCCTTCGGCTCAGGGCATGATCCCGAGGTCTTGGGATCAACTCCCACGTTGGACTCCTGGCAGGGAGCCTGCCTCTCCGTCTCCCTGTGTCTCTGCCCTCTCTCTCTCATGAATAAACACGTAAAATCTTAAAAAAAAAAAAAAAAAATAGCAGGATGCCTGGGTGGCTCAGTGGTTGAGCATCTGCCTTTGGCCCAGGGCGTGATCCTGGAGTCACAGGATCGAGTCCCACATCGGGCTCCCTGCATGGGGCTTGCTTCTCTGCCTGTGTCTGCCTCTCTCTGTGTGTCTCTCATGAATAAATAAATAAAATCTTAAAAAAAAAATAGCTAAATCCCCCCCCCCAAAAAAAGCTAAATCTGTGAAGCATCTGAAAAGATTGGAAAATATCTTCATGATTTGTAGATAAGGACAGTTTCTTAGAATACAGGCTCATCCAGCCATAGAAGAATATATTAGAAAAGGAGAGATTGAACACAGGGTACAAACTTTTAGTTATAAAATGAATAAGTTCTGGAGATGTAATTTACAGTGTTGTGACCATGTTTAATTATCATGTATAAGTAGAAATTCTGGAAATGAAAAATACACTAACTGAAATTAAAATTCACTCACGGTTCAACATCAGATTTGAGCATACGGAAGAATTATGAACTCTAAAGTTAGCTAAATTGAGATTATTCAGCGTGAGGAATAGAAAGAAAAAAGAAAACAAACAAAGACAAACGAATAGAGTACCAGAAGTCTTTCCACTGAACAAGTAGGAATAGATGAAACTGAATTGGAGGTCAATAAACTTATTTTGTACTTGCAGGTCTGTGCAGTCCTGTGCCCTCAGTATCTAACAGTGCTGGCACATTGCAAGGTGGTTAAGAAGGAGGCTTCTGGGATCCCTGGGTGGCGCAGCGGTTTGGCGTCTGCCTTTGGCCCAGGGCACAATCCTGGAGACCCGGGATCGAATCCACGTCGGGCTCCCGGTGCATGGAGCCTGCTTCTCCCTCTGCCTGTGTCTCTGCCTCTCTCTCTCTCTCTCTTTCTCTCTCTATGACTATCATAAATTAAAAAAAAAAAAAAAAAAAAAAAAAGAAGGAGGCCTCTGGAAGTACTCTACTTAGGTCTGCACCATAGCCCCACCACATAGCCTGTGACTCACCTTGGTTTCCTCATTTGTGATATAGTGACTAATAATACTACCAACTGCAAAGTAATGTTGTGAAGGTGCAATGAGATTATCCACACAAAGTTCTGAGCATAGTACCTGAAACATGGCACAAAATAGATGTTAGTTATTACCAGGTTTGTTGACTAAAGACTTGCATCTGAAAATCTTCCCCTGGGTACATTCATGCCCCAGGTACTCTGCGGCCCAAGTAAGTTTAGCATCAAAAGGCTTTTCTTCTTCTCTCTGATCTAGCAAATCACAGAAGAAATAGATGGGGATAATTAAGTGGACCACAGACAGTGGTTTGTAGCACTTACGCAGCATTTGAACTAACAGCATTTGAAGTCCTATTGTCCTTTTCCCGACCAGTGTGTTTCTCCCCATTTGCCTCCTTGTATCTGTTTTTCTTTTTTAGGTTACCTTGCTCTTGTTCTACTATTTGCCTTGAATTTCTTGATTTACTTTTCTACAAATTCCACCTTTTAAAATTGTGAAATACTACCAACACAGAGAAAAATAGAACAATAAATCACCAGGGTACCCATCACCAGGTTTTATCAAATATTGGCATTTTACCTATTTACTTCAAATTTGCATTAAAGAAAAAGACACAGTTGAATCCCTGAAACTCTTAAGCTGTAATCACTCCCTCCTTCTCCAGACGTGACCACTTCCTCAATTTCATATTCTCATGCATTTTATTTTTTTAAAGATTTATTTATTTATGTATTTATTTACTTACTTACTTACTTACTTCTTTATTCATTTATGTTGGACATAGAGAGAGAGAGAGGCAGAGACACAGGAGGAGGGAGAAGCAGGCCCCATGCCGGGAGCCCAACGCGGAACTCGATCCCGGGACTCCAGGATCGCGCCCTGGGCCAAAGGCAGGTGCCAAACCACTGAGCCACCCAGGGATTCCCTGTCATGCATTTTATATTTGCATTTTATATATACATATATACACACACTAATATATACATATATGCACACACTTATGTACACAATATATACATATACACACATGTATATCCATGAGCAAGATATAGATTTATCTGACAGTTTAAAAAATTTTGCACAAATGATATACTGCAGCTATTACTTTGTAGCTTGCTTTTTTGGGTCAACATTGTGTTTTTGAGATTTATACATATTGATTTATGAAGCTCTAGTTCATCCATTTTAATTATCATATAAATATAATAACATTTATCTATTTATCCTTTTGTTAATAGGCATTTAAGTCTCCCTTCCTTCTTTCTTCTATTACAAACAATGCTGCAATGAATATGGGGGTCCACATCTCCTATGCACAAGTGCAAGGGACCCTTGGACTCCACAGACCACATATTAAATAGCAAGTGTCAGTGGTTTATAACTAGAAGGGAATTGTTATGCCCATCCTCAACTACACTAGCATTTTCCAAGTTGCTTCTCAAAGTGGCTGCACCAATTTACCCTTCAGCAGTGACATATAAAAATACATGTTTTGTGGGCATCTGGGTGGCTCAGTTAGTTAACCCTCCCAACTCTTGATTTCAGCTCAGGTCATGATCTCAGGGTCGTGAGATCGGGCCCCATGTTGGGCTCCACACTTGAGACTGGTTAGGATTCTCTGTTGGTTGAGCATCCAACTCTTGATTTTTGGCTGAGTATAATCTCAGCATCATGAGATTGAACCCTGGGTAGGGCTCAATGCCCAAAGGGGAGTTTGCTTCTCTCCTCCCTTTCCCTCTCCTTCTGCCCCTCTCCCCCAAGCTCGTGCTCTCTCTCAATAAATAAATAAATAAATAAATAAATAAATAAATAAATATTTTTTTTAAAGAAAGTTACCCTCCTTGTACCAGGATAATAGAAAGCAACCTATCATCAGACACGGGGAACTTAGGGCCAAAAAGACTGTAAAAAAAAGCCCTTACTTCTTCCCCATTTTACTATCCTTAGCCAAACTCTTGTCAATTCTTCCCAAGTCTATTGTTTCTTTTTTTTTTTTTTTTTAATTTTTTATTTATTTATGATAGTCACACAGAGAGAGAGAGAGGCAGAGACACAGGCAGAGGGAGAAGCAGGCCCCATGCACTGGGAGCCCGACGTGGGATTCGATCCCGGGTCTCCAGGATTGCGCCCTGGGCCAAAGGCAGGCGCCAAACCGCTGCGCCACCCAGGGATCCCAAGTCTATTGTTTCTTTGTCTAAAAAATATATAAGCTTTTTGCTCTGGCTGCTTCTTTGGAGTCTCGTATCTGTGGGGCTCCTGTATGTATGTACATAACTCAAGTTTCTCTCCTCCTAATCTTTGAGGGGGGTTATCTCAATCAAGAATCTAGAAAAGTGGGCAGCCCAGGTGGCTTAGCGGTTTAGCGCCGCCTTCAGCCCAGGGTGTGATCCTGGAGACCCGGGATTGAGTCCCAGGTCAGGCTCCCAGCATGGAGCCTGCTTCTCTCTCTCTCTCTCTCTGTATCGCAAATAAATGAATAAATGAATGAATGAATGAATGAATAAATAAATAAATAAATATTTAAAAAAAAGAATCTAGAAAAGTAAAAGGAAAATTATTTTCCTCCCTGCAATAGTCACCTTAGTATCAAAGATGATCAGAAATAGCTTTCCAGCCTCTATAGTACAGCAGACAAAAGATAAAGGGGTTAGAGGTTGAGACTGGGTCACACTACCTGCATTTGCTACCTCACATCTTTCTGTACACACCCTTCTTACATGGAGAACGTCTGCATCATCTAAGGATGACAACTGCAAAGTTTTATCCACAAACCAGACAGCTTGACATCCCTGACAGATCTCTGGAAGAGTACCACCCTCTCCTTTAGGTATGCACTTAGGTTTATACTCCTGCAGCCCATAAACTTAAAGATCAAGTTGCTCATGATCACAACACCTAATATACAGTGGTAGGAAAGATGGGGATAACTGCAATGAAAACTCCCAGTCATAGAAGGAGGAAAATGGGAAATTACAGTAGTTGCTGATCTTTAGAAATTAGTAAATCCTGCTAGACAATGACTAAATATTACTATGCAGGAACAGTGAACAGTGAAGATTCCCTTGCCCTGGTAGGAAAAAAGTTCCTGGATGAGCCAATCTGGCCGCTACCAGTCTTCTCCCTGGGATAAACCCGTGCCCATTATCCCCTCCATCATTGGAGTTTAAACCCTTCTCTTTCTGATAGTCCTATTTGGGGGCCCAGAAATTGCTTTAGTGTTCAACAGCCACAAGTTGTTACCACACTTTGGTTTTTGTTTGTTTGTTTGTTTTTAATAAACACAGTTCTCTCTTAAACCTAGTAGTTTTATTGGATTATCTTTTCCCAGTTAACTCAGCGTGCAAGTAAACACAGCCAAGATTTTTTTCTAGATAGTCTTTGAGCCTGAGAATTTTTGGCTCTTGGGTGGCATTAGTGCTCTGCCAATCCCCCACTCCCAGAAATTAATGGCCCCAGCCTTGAGGCAATTTTTAAGAATAGGCAGGAAGACAACACCCTTAATCCCATCTTCTTCCACTGGCATTCCTTCTTTGTTGAGCAGAGAATTCTAAAAGTGAAGGTACTGAGTAAAGTTCTGGACATCTAGTCTTCTGTTTTGCTGAGCTTGTTGCTTCACAGCTCCATTCCCTGGGCCTCAGAGTGAGATTTTGGATCAAAGCAGTTCACTATTAGTCTCACCAGGCTCCTGAGTCCAGGACTGCAAGCTTACTGCAGAGAGAACCTCTCCTAGTCCTGCAGTCATCCACATTCCCTTCCCTTTCTGCGTGCATTCTGGCTTGCTTGAGTCTCAGATCACACCTGTTTTGTTGACCTCTGCTCCAAGTGGCAAGACATCTGGCTTCCCAGAACACTCAGAGTAAAAGCCAAGGTCTTTACAGTGCCCCAAAGGCCTGCATGTTCTTGTTCCCCTCCCCACCACACGTCTGTCACTTTTTACTATCCTCTTCTTTTTGTCTCCTTATTCTTCCACGCACACCCTGAGGATGCTCCTGCTTAGTGTCATCCAGGTAGTCTCATGGTTCCCTCCCTCACTTCCTTTGGGTCCTTGCTCACCTGTCACATTATCACATTTCTGACTGCCCCATATAAAAGCAAAACACATCCTTGGAAATTCCTGTCTCCCTTACTCGGCTACTTTCCCCCTACAGTCCTTTATAGGTTATAGATTGTATATGTATGTGTTTATTATCTGTTTCCGCCACTAGTGTTGTGCCCAAGATTGCGAATCCGAGAAACCACCAAGGAGCCGACACTGATGCAAACACACGAGGGTTTATTTACAAGCTCGAGCTTGGGTCCAAGTATACCCGACACAGCGGAGCAGGGACTTGGACCCCGAAGTGGGTTACAGCTGATTTTTTTGTAGGCTGGTCTAGGGTATTTTCAGAAGGGATGGAGGAATTTCTCAAGTTCTGTTTACATTTTGATATGGGGCTTTCAAGGGCATTGAGCTCTGTTTTCATTCTAATATGGGACTTTCTACCACGGGTGTGGGCTCTGTTGTCTTTCTGATATGGGATTCTCTGCCGAGGGCAATTCTGAGCTCTGTTGTCTTTCTGATATGGGATTACCTGCCGAGGACATTGAGGACATTCTGCAGTTTTTCCCATAAAGTTCAGCTCTTATTCACAGGGGCCTAAGATGGCTGTACTTGCGCTAATGCTAAACTTTAGGTGGGATGGCTTCAATTTTTCTTGGCCTCCACACTAGAATACAAACTCCTTGAGGGCAATGACTTTTTTCACTTTTACTCATGTAAATGAGATACTGCTGTATCTCATGTTTTAGAATAATGCCACCCTCTCCTGCACATAGTAGTGGTAGCACATGGTAGAAATTCATACTAACTTAAAAAAAAAAAAAACACTCTGCATATGTCAGCATTCTAAAAGTTCCTTATAATTCACCAACAGATAAAAGCCATGGTAAGCATGTAGTATATATTCTAAGATATGACAGGTGACATTCTGCCCCAATATTTCATCACTGCACATCATTTCACCACACACAGATTTGACCTGCTTTTCAGTCTGAAATGGTTATTGATTCCTTGGTACCTTCTGGCCACTTCCTCTTAGCTAATTCCATAATTAAATTTCTTTCTTTTTTTTTTTTTAGATTTTATTTATTTATTCATGGGAGACACACAGAGAGAGGCAGAGACATAGGCAGAGGGAGAAGCAGGCTCCCCTCAGGGAGCCTGATGTGGGATTCAATCCCTGAACTTCAGGATCAGGCCCTGAGCTGAAAGCAGAGCTTAACTGCTGAGCCATCCAGGCGTCCCGAAATATCCAGCATTTTAATTTTTATCTGCGTGGCCAGAACTATGTCACATGGGCATTTCAATATGCAAGAAAATCTGAGAAAGTGAGTGTTTTTAGCTGGAAACATTGCTACCTGAAACAAAATCTGGGAGTCTGTTAATAAGGTAAACCACAGAAAAGTATCACTGTTCTCCTCCTGTGTGAATTGCTGTTTGTACATTTTATCTGTTTTTAATTAGGTTATTTAGCATCATCTCATTAATTTTTAGGGGTCTATTGTATAATTAGGATAATTCTTTGTTGATTTTATGCATAACAAATTGTTTCTACCATTCACTTATTCATGCTTTTTAAAAGAAATTGTAGTAAAATAAACATAAAATTTACAATCTTAACTATTTTTTTTTACTTTTTATTTATGATAGTCGCACAGAGAGAAAGAGAGGCAGAGACACAGGCAGAGGGAGAAGCAGGCTCCATGCACCGGGAGCCCGACGTGGGATTCGATCCCTGGTCTCCAGGATCGCGCCCTGGGCCAAAGGCGGACGTTAAACCGCTGCACCACCCAGGGATCCCCAATCTTAACTATTTTTAAGTGTACTGTTCAGTAGCATTAGGTACATCCACACTGTTGTTACCACCCATCCTTAGAAGTCTTTTAAACCTGCAAAATGGAAACCTGGTGCCTAATGACTAGTAACTCCGTAAATTCATCATTCCTTTTTTTTTTTTTTATAAGCCATAAGCCAAATATGGGGCTTCAACTCATGACCCTGAGATCAAGACTCACATGCTCTACTGACTGAGCCAGCTAGGCGCCCCCATCATTCATTCATTCTTAAATTCATTCACTGAGATTAGAAAGCTATTTGTTGCCACAGCATAGCATAGCCTATTCTGACTAACATGGATGGCAAGAGTAAAAGCAAAGAGACAAGATAGAGAGCTGTTTTAATGGTTGAGATGATAGCTGGAAGAAGCTAGAATAATGGGATTCATGATAAGTTCTGAGTTCCTCAGAGATGGAATGTCAAGCTCACTGAGGGTGACTCACAGGCCTTTGGCTTGAACAACTGGCAGTATTATCAGCTGAGAGAGGACACAGTAACTGTGTAGGAGACTCTTGTTGCCTAATCCAAAGAGAAAGATCCTCCTTCTCCTTAGTAATTGAATCCTGCATTTTCACCAGACACATTACTGTCCAGAATAAAAGGTTGCAGTTTTCTAGCACTCCTTGCAACTATTTAAGGCCATGTGAAAAGTGCTATGTATTTTGCTGAATTTCTAGTTTTTTCTTTCTTTCTTTCTTTCTTTCTTTCTTTCTTTCTTTCTTTCTTTCTTTCTTTCTTTTTCTTTCTTTCTTTCTTTCTTTTTCTTTCTTTCTTTCTTTCTTTCTTTCTTTCTTTCTTTCTTCTTCTTTCTTTCTTCCTTTCTCTTCTTTCTTTCTTTCTTTCTTTCTTTCTTTCTTTCTTTCTTTCTTTCCTTCTTTCTAATTTCTAGTTCTTTAAAGGGAGGGGAACATGACCTTCTCCTGTCCTTTCTTCTTCCTGTTCCCTAAATCTTGAGCAGTCATCTTGGACCAAGGGACCATGCATGCAAACAGCAAAACACCAAGAGAGAAGGAGCTGTGGAGCTATCATATGAGTGAAAAATAAACCTCAGTGTTGTTGAAACCACTTGCATAACTGAAAGTTTGTGCCCCTGGACCAACATCTCTCCAGCCCCTGGCAAACACCATTTACTCTCCTTCCCCAGCCCCTGGCAACCACCATTTACTTTCTACTTCTATAAACTTGAGTATTTTACATTCCATTCTTCTCCTGCTTTTATGAATGCAATTCCCTCTGGCTGAGGCATTCTTTCACTGCAGCTTCACAGGACATAATTTTATTGTTTCTGCCCCACTTAGGTCTGCTGTCACCTTCCTAAACTCTCTATTGGCGGGAGGGGGGGTGCTTTCCTTCTGGGCTCCAGGGCAGTAACCCCTGGCAGATCCCTCTATATCTCTACCATAAGGCTTGTTGGCTGTTTGCCTCTGTCTCCTCCTAAAGAGTTCAGTCCTGTTTTCCAAGCATATTGGAAGTATTCAATAATATTCACTAAACTTATAGATGAGGTACTGTGGCTAACAGAATATTTTCCCAAGCTTAGTATGTGGAAGAGCCAGGTGCAGGTAGAACTCTGGCCTTTGACTTCCAATCCCAAATTCTTACACAACATTATACTGGAGGTTTCTCTCTCTATCCCCAATGGAAGTCCCCACTGCCAGGCATTTGTGTGATTTTGTTTTGAAGCTGGTGTGTAACTTCATGTGACCAGTACATTGAACAAGCAAACCTTATGGGAATGTAATTGGAGAGTGCATCTTTATTTTTGCCTCCTACTATTCCTCTCCTCCAGCTAAGACCATCTGTACATGGAAAGCTTTCTTCACTTTATGCTTCCACCCTCCATCTTGCTAAGCAAGGTTCCTGGGCTCTCTGACTTTGAAGGTGGTGAAAAAAGAAGGAAAAACTGAGCTGAAAAGAAGGGCTGGCAGGAAGGCACTTGCCTCAAGTGCAAAATTTAAAGGGCCTCAATAATCAAGATAAATATTAATGCAGTATTTTTAAAAGTCTCATACAAAAAAAAAAAAATCCCAGATGGCAACATACCAAAAATGTAAATAATGACAGGCCATCATTTTTTGTTTGTTTTATGACCTTGAGTTATTGTGCAATGAGAACAGTGTTTCTAATCAGCCTGTAGTTCAAGGGCCACCGGGTCATTGTGTCCCTCGATGGGTGTGTTTATGAGGCTTTACAATGGTGTGAGAAACAGATTGGGCAACTCTCGGGACTTCATATGTAATCATGGTTTTTGATTATAGAGCCTTTATTAGCTTTTCCACTTGGTTCAACATAGGAGAGGATATTTTGGAAAACACATATAGGGGTACAGATTTTTTTCTGCGGCCTCAGGCTCCAATATGGCTTGGCACGGCACTGCAGAAAATTCTTAATTTACTCTTGTGCTTGGAAGGGGGCTTTACAGCTCTGGGTCTGGCGAATGTTTAAAGCTGCCTTTTATTCTCATGGGACTCTTCTGGGGTTCTTTGGAGGCAGCCCTCTGGGCAATTTTGGCTGCATTTTCTATGATACAGGAGAAGAGTCTTCCATGGGCTGGCCGGCCCATTTCCCTATTTTTCTTTCCTTCTTGTGGTCCTCTGGGGCAGGATTTTAAAACATTCCAGTCTGGCTCTCCACTGAGAGGGCCACAGTGATCTTTAAAATGCTCAAGCAGGGGTGCCTGGCTGGCTCAGTTGGTGGAGCAGGCAACTCTTGATCTTGGGGTCGTGAGTTCAAGCCCCACATTGGGGATGAAGCCTACTTAAAAAAAAAATTAAAAAGGAAAAAGTCCTCAAGAGTCTTTTGCTTTGACACATTCTTGGAGCACAGACCAACCAGAGCAGCTACCCACCTTTTGCTCCCACCCTCTTTATCTAGCTTCTAGATCTAATGCCAGCCCTTGTCTGGCTTTGAGGTTTTCCAGGTGGGAGTCAGCACCAGTCCATCGTGTGCCTTCTTTCCTCACTTGATATAAACTGAGAAGAACTTTCCACACTTGCCATGATAGGTGGGGAGACTTGCAATACAGTTTTCTGCAAGTAAATTTTGACATAAATTCTTTTCATTTTTCAATGATGTGCTCTGTTTATGCTCAATGTGGTTTAAGAACCATGCCACCAACTTTCAAATACCTACTGAAAAATTCCTTTAGTATGGTCTATCTTGAAACTCCCTTTGGGGATCCCTGGGTGGCGCAGCGGTTTGGCGCCTGCCTTTGGCCCAGGGCGCGATCCTGGAGACCCGGGATCGAATCCCATGTTGGGCTTCCGGTGCATGGAGCCTGCTTCTCCCTCTGCCTATGTCTCTGCCTCTCCCTCTCTCTGTGTGACTATCATAAATAAATAAAAATTAAAAAAAAAAAAGAAAAAAAAAAAAAGAAACTCCCTTTGGTATCAGGTATCTGTATCCTTGGGGTCTCAGCTGAAAATTCCATTTAACATTCTACTATTATAATGAAGGGACATTTTCTCTAAAGATTTGGACATGGTAAGAGAAAAGAGGTGGTAAATTAAGATTCCACAGCTCTATTCTTTTTTCTTTTTAAAAAAGACTTTATTTATTCATGAGAGACACAGAGAAGGGCGGAGACATATGCAGAGGGAGAAGCAAGCTCCCTGAGGGTAGCCTGATACGGGACTCAATCCCAGAACTGTGGGATCATGACCTGAGCCAAAAGCAGACACTCAACTACTGAGCCATCCAGGTGTCCCCACAGCTCTATTCTTAAAGCCAGAAATCTGCTGGAGTGTTTGAGCAGCTCAGTTGGCTAAGCATCTGACTCTTGATTTTGGCTTAGGTCATGATTTCAGGCTTGTGAGATTGAGCCCTGCAAAGAGCTCTGTGCTAGGTGTGGAGACTGGTTGGGATTCTCTTTCTCCCTCTGCCCAGTGCCCCCCCCCCCCCCTCTATCTCTTAAAAAAAAAAAAAAAGAGAGAGAGAGACGAGTTTTTTTTTTTTTTTTTAAGATTTTGTTTTATTTTTTTAAGTCATCTCTACACCTAACATGGAGCTTGAACTTACAACCCCAAGATAAGAGTTGCATTCTGTACTACTCACTGAGCCAGCAGGTGCCCCAGGAATCTGCATTAACCACCCCCCCCCCAAAAAAAACATAATATTTCAAATTAGATCGGATGGAGTTCTTGTAGATGGTGTGACAATGGAGTCAATACTTGGGACATCACCTAAAGTTTGCTTGAAGCAAGGCCAAATTACTTGTTTCAGATGGGATAGTCATTCATCAAATCTCATTTCCTCTAATACATCCTACTGAGAATGGCTAAAACTCAACAGGTAGAGAGCCATAAGGTAGAAGTAGCTACAGTCTCATTATCAGATCAGATGTTCTATGTGAAAGACTTATAAACTTTGAAGAGCTATTTAAAGGCTCGTAGTTATTATTAATTTTCTCTGGAAATCTAATTCTCTGTATGCAGCATCAACGTACAGGCCAGCCAAGTTTCTAAGTGAGTAATTCACAGATTCAAAATTAGCAGAATTCAATTAAATGAGGTTTGACTGTGACTGTCTTTATTCTACAAAATGAATATAATGCCAGTCTTTTTAGATGTTGCTATGGAAGTTAGCAGCCAGGCTCAGGCCAATTTGTCTGTGTTGTCTCTGGTAGCACTCCTTATAAAATTTAGCTTATCTGAGAAAACCCTAATCCTAGTAAGTGTTTGTTCTTGAGTCTATTATAAATTGAAGTGGGAAAATCCTGCAGAATAAGAAATTATGTACATTATGTCAGATCGATCTGACATTCATTCATCAGGTTTAATATCATTTCTTCCGAGAAGCTTTTGGAACGTTGAAGTACCTTAATATGATACAAAATTCATGAAGACAGGGACTGTGTGTATCTTGCCCACTGCTGTGTCTCCCCAACCTAGCACAACACTAGAACAGAGCAGATACAGAAATCATTCGTTCGGGATCCCTGGGTGGCGCAGCGGTTTGGCGCCTGCCTTTGGCCCAGGGCGCGATCCTGGAGACCCGGGATCGAATCCCACATCGGGCTCCTGGTGCATGGAGCCTGCTTCTCCCTCTGCCTGTGTCTCTGCCTCTCTCTCTATCTCTCTGTGACTATCATAAATAAATAAAAATTAAAAAAAAAAAAGAAATCATTCGTTCAATGAATGTACTCATTTATTCAATAAGATGTGACAGGCTCAGTGTTTGGTACTGGGATATAAAGAGGAAAAAATGAGGTTCCTGCCCTCAAACAGCCTATCCCTGGTGGGGAAACTGACAATCACCATACAGTATGGAAACACTTTGGTGGAGTATGTCAAAATTGTGTGGGAGCACAGAGGAAGGATATGTAACCTAGTCTTGGGAAGGGCGGGCGGAAGGTGGGAGAGAGCTCAGAGAAAGTGTGAAGTGGTGTTGCTTGAATTGAGTGTTTGAAGAGAAGTAAAAAACTTAGACAGATCAGAGTCACAAAAAGAAACTGTGTATTCAAGAGGAAAGAAGCCAAAGTGTGTGTTTGTGTATCAGCACTGCACTAAGGCCCTGGTGTGTGTGTTAATTGTCTGTCTGTGAGGGCTATGGTGAGAAGGCCAACTGGTCCTCAATTATTTCCCTCCCAGAGTTTCCTCCAAGACCCACAGCTCTATTTCTAAATAATGCATGAGGCTGAAACACTTTTTTTTTTTTTTTACTTCTGCCTATAATTGGCCTTGCACCCACTTCCATCCTTCTCCTCTAAATTAGTTGGTTGTCCTTGATGCTAGTCTCTACCTAGCCAAGGCTCTTCCTCTTTCTTGCCCTTGTGTGAGTGTAAGTGCCTCATTTCAAAGGTGAGTAGTTCTCAGTACAAAGACTGTCTTTGAATCAGCCCCAAGATAGTCATCCCAGAATAATGAGACTCTCCCACATTACAAATGGTGATTGTGCTTCCTGTAGAATTATTCAGTTATTTGTCTTAATTTTCTATTTTTCTTTGCATTCAAAGAAAAAGTCTTGATATTCAAATCTTAGTATTCTATTTGGGAAAATCAGTCAAGGATATCATACTGCTAAAGCAATGGAACCTTAACAATGGAATACAAGTTCAGAGAACCGGGCTCCAGTAAAACCAGTACCACCTATTCACGTAACACCTCGGAAAAGTGGGTTTCTCGTGTTTACAACAATAGATGAACTAATACTAGACCCATCCTAGGACAATCCCATTTGGATTCTTGTCCAGCAGAAAAAAAATATTTGGCCTTATAAGAAAGATGGGGGGAAGCATACTATTGATATTGTTGATATTGAACAGAAGCAGTAGTAGTTGCAACTTTCTCTCTCTCTCTCTCTCTCTCTCTCTCTCTCTCTCTCACACACACACACACACACACACGCGCGCGCACACTTGATGGGAACATTTCAGTTAAAGGAAATCAGCTTAACAGAAACCCAGCAGTGGGTGTAAGGTTAGCATTCTCCATAAATGTTTTGATAATTGTACAGCTGTAATTAAGTTCTGCTTGAGAAAATTGGTTCTCACGGTGCAACCTGAGAAGTTCCTTCATTGCTTATTCAACTCCAAAGCTATGGGTCTCTAAAATTCTACCAGCCACCAATGTAGGTGGTTGTCCTAAAGTCCAAAGTACTACGATACCACTGATAGATGGTATCATCTACCTGACTTCTGACCAATATGTGGTGGAGATTGGTGATCTATATTTTTTTTTTAAGAAAAAAAGGACAATCTGTTTATATTTACATTCTGAAGACTATCTTCCCATCTAAAGGAGAGCTAATTACACTGTTTTTCTTCATGGGGGTAGTTGTTTCTGAATTTCGAGCATTGTGTGTGCGTGCATATGTGTGTGTACCTGTCTCAAATAAAGTAACAATTCCAGTTTGGCCACCCCCTAATTGCAGGGATTGCTAAAAAGATTATTATGCATGTTATTGCAGAGAACTCAGCACCCTATAAAGTCATGTGGTAGGAACTAGGGCATTTCTCAATTTACCACATTAACATTGCAATAAACCAGCTCCTCTCTGTAAACATCAAGTCAGGAGCACTACCTGGAGGGTGGAATTGTAGGGTCTTCTCAAAAAACTTTGTTGTTGTGGGAAGGTAGGAAAATCTCGATCATTTTGTTAATTAATCTTGTTCTTTAACTTTTATCCTTTTATTCCTTTTTTCCTTATTAGAAAAGTAATACATGCTGCATGTAGAATGTTTGTAAAATGCATAAAAGTATAAAGCAGCAGAAATAAAATTAACTGAAATCCCACCTCTTAGTTACAACCCTTGTTAACCTTTAGAAATACTCCCCTCCAGTCTTTATACTTATGCATTTAAAAAGTAGTTATGCCTTGCTTTTTAAAAAAGATTTTATTTGAGAGAGAGAGAGTAGCAGGTGGGGGAGAGGGGCAGAGGGAGAGGGATAAACAGATTTGCCGCTGAGCAGGGAGCCAGGTGCAAGGCTCAATCCCAGGACCCCCAGATCATGACCTGAGCTGAAGGCAGACACTTAACTGACTGAGCCACCCAGGTGCTCTTGCTTTTTACATAATATTACAGACATTTTTCTTAATTTAAAAAAAAAAGTATTTCAATGGAATATTACTCAGCCATTAGAAATGACAAATACTCACGATTTGCTTTGATGTGGATGGAACTGGAAGGTATTATGCTGAGTGAAATAAGTCAATCGGAGAAGGACAAACATTAGATGGTCTCATTCATTTGGGGAATATAAAAAATAGTGAAAGGGAATAAAGGGGAAAGGAGCAAAAATGAGTGGGAAATATCAGAAAGGGAGACAGAACATGAGAGACTCCTAACTCTGGGAAATGAACAAGGGGTGGTGGAAAGGGAGGTGGGCAGGGGTAGGGGTGGGGGTGACTGGGTGGCAGGCACTGGTGGGGGGCACTTGGTGGGATGAGCACTGGGTGTTATGCTATATGTTGGCAAATTGAACTCCAATTATAAAAAAAAAAAGTATTGATAACCATCATTTGTAATGGCTACCTAGTATGTCATTTGTGGAATTTGCCTTAGCAGAACAGACTTCTATCATTAGATGTTGAGTGCCAGTTTTTTACTTGCATAAAAATGCTGCAAGATCATCTTAATTTCAAAATATTTACACATATTTTTATTACTTCTTTATTCTAAGTTATTAAAGATGGAATTACAGGGTCAAAAATGAGAGCATTTTAAAGCATCCTTAAATATATTGTGAAATTGCTCTTCAGAAAAGTTGTATTAATTTTTGTTCTTACTGTCAACAATATGTGAAAGGACCCACTTCAGCACAACTTTATCAGTTGGGGGGTTCATATTTCAATACATTTTTGTTAAATCAGTAGGTAGGTAAAATATCACATATTTGTAATTTTAATTCTGTTATTTGATTTCAATGAAGTCGATCATTTTACTGAATGTTTATCATCCAGTGGATGTGCATTGGAACAAGAACCATTCTTGTTCTTTGTCCATTGTCTACTGAGAATTTAGAGAGGTTTTGTTTTACTTATTTGTATGAGCTCATTTAATCCTTAGTCCATAATGTTGCAGTTTTTCTTTCAAATAATTAGCTTGTATTTCAAGCCTACAAATATCTCTTTATTTATTTTATTTTACTTATTTATTCATGAGAGACACAGAGAGAGAGAGGCAGAGACAGAGGCAGAGGGAGAAGCAGGCTACCTGAGGGAAGCCCAATGCAGGACTTGATTCCAGGACCCCATGACCATGCAGGACCTGAGCCAAAGGCAGATGCTCAACCACTGAGCTACCCAGGTGCCCCTACATAAATGATTTTATTTATTTATTTTACATAAATGATTTTAAAGGCAAAACCACACCCCAAAGTCTGGGATATCTCCATGAACTGAAGGAGAGCGAAAGTAACAATTCATGAAGTTAAAGCTGGCCTCTCTTGGGCACCCACGACTGTCCCCGAGTAGCTGACCAGAAAGGGTGGAGGTGCGTGGGAGGAGCCTTCTGACTGGAAAGATGGACTTTCATAATGATCTTGAGACCTCTTCATGTTCTCCATTCTCTTCTTTTTCTGAGTTTCTAGAAGCAATGTGTAGCAACTGTGGACTCAAGGAATGAGAGCTTGAGACCTTTCCTATGGCTGACAGGGTTGCAGAATGTACACTTCCTCATTTTCAGTGGGAACTGAGAGAAATGGAAGAGTTAGGGAACTGGAGGAGAGCTGAGTGGGAGTGCCCATGAGTTTCCCATAGGGAGGTTATGACAAACAAAAATGGGTAGGCACATGTCGAACTGGAGTCCCAAGGTGCCAAGGTGAACCCTGTGCAGACGTGAAGTCTCAGTGGAAGTTGGGAGGAATGTCAGAATTAGATTAGCATTCATACGGTTTGAAATTCAGTGAGAAGGGCAGATATTTGGACTTCATAAAATTTTAATCGACACTGTAGACCTGCTTATTTTTTCTTACTATTGTGGATTATATAAATATTTGTATTGGTTAGCAATTCAACAAGCATATTTATTTTTTAGTTGAAATTATAATGTATGTCTTCATAATCATTTTCATTTGCAAAAAGCCTAAGTGACTGGTCCAACAGCTAGTAACTAGAGTATATTCTTTAACGTGTCTGAAGACAGACTAATATTCCTTTATGTAATTAATTGCCTAAGCAGTATCTCTAGGCTGTCTCTTTGACTTTATGGTGTTGTTTCTTTTATATTATTTTTATTTTTTCTGTTTTGTCTTCTTAATCTTAGTATATAAGAAATATCTACCATATTCAATTAAGTTCAGAGATTTTAATAAAGACTTAAAACATCACAAAGTATAAAACCATGCTTCTCTCAACACATTAGAACACCTCGCCACAAAATCCTTACTGTGCCAATAACTAGGCAATGACTGAGGCACTACTGTCACCTGGTGGCATATCGTCTAATTACAGGAAAAATATCTAAAGGAAAGTCAATTTTTTGAATGAGTGAAATTTTTTTTTAAAGATTTTATTTTTTATTCATGAGAGTCAGAGAGAGAGAGAGAGAGAGAGAGAAAGAGGCAGAGACACAGGTAGAGGGAGAAGCAGACTCCATGAAGGAAGCCCAATGTGGGACCCCGGGATCAGGACCTAAGCCGAAGGCACATACTCAACCACTGAGCCACCCAGGCATCCCTGAATGAGTGAAATTAAAAGGTAAACAAATATTGTAGTTTTAAACAAGCCTCTGAAATTTATATTTAATAAGGCAACCATGAGGCTCAGTGGCTCAGTTGGTTAAGTGTCCAACTCCTGATTTCGGCTTGATCTTGATCTCAGGGTTGTGAGTTCGAGCCCTGTGTTGGGTTCTACACTGGGTGTGGAGCCTACTTAAAAAAAAAACAAAAACATATGTCTTTAAATAGATAAAGACATTATAATGTACTAGTAACCAGTTGAACCTAAAGTCATACATCATTGACTGTTAAATTTTTGCATCTGTGCCCTAGGGAAGGAAAAATTCACTTTTTTCATGTGTTCCAGCAGCTTTCATTTATTATTCTTTAAACATTTTAAATTAAACATGTATGTTAGGGATCCCTGGGTGGCGCAGCGGTTTGGCGCCTGCCTTTGGCCCAGGGCGCGATCCTGGAGACCCGGGATAGAATCCCACGTTGGGCTCCCGGTGCATGGAGCCTGCTTCTCCCTCTGCCTGTGTCTCCGCCTCTCTCTCTCTCTCTCTGTGACTATCATAAATAATAAATAAAAAAAGAAAAAAAAATAAACATGTATGTTGATTGTAGAAAGATTAGAAAATTCGAAGCAAGATTATGAAAGTCACTTACAATGGAATCACCTCAGAGTAAACACAACTTTTAGCATATTCTTCTTCTTCTTCTTCTTCTTCTTCTTCTTCTTCTTCTTCTTCTTCTTCTTCTTCTTCTTCTTCTTGTTACGCTAATACAGGTTGATTTGTGAGGTAACTTTTGGCATATTCTTTTTTTTAATATTTTATTTTTAATTTATTAATGAGAGACAGAGAGAGAGAGAGAGAGAGAGAGAGAGAGCGCAGCAGAGACACAGGCAGGGGGAGAAGCAGGCTCCATGCAGGGAGCCCAACATGGGACTCGATCCTGGGTCTCCAGGATCAGGCCCTGGGCTGAAGGCAGCGCTAAACCGCTGAGCCACCTGGGCTGCCCCAACTTTTGGCATGTTCTTAAGGTCACTTTTTTCTACATCTTTTTTTTTTTTTTTCTTATTTATTCACTTATAGAGACAGAGAGAGAAGCAGAGACACAGGCAGAGGGAGAAGCAGGCATCATACAGAGAGACTGATGTGGGACTCGATCCAGGGTCTCCAGGATCACGCCCTGGGCTGCAGGCAGCGAAAAACCGCTGCACCATCAGGGCTACCCTTCTACATCGTTTTTAATGGTGGGATAATAATATTAATAACAGCTAACCCCTACAAATAATTTTTAAGGAGGTTCATACTGGAATACTATGATAGTATGTTCTGTTACTTGATTTTAACGGGCTCCCTGCATGGAGCCTGCTTCTCCTTCTGCCTATGTCTCTGCCTCTCTCTCTGTATCTCTCTGTGTCTCTCATGAATAAATAAATAAAATCTTAAAAAAACCCTGTATAATATCCAAGGTATGGACTTAATTTATTTAGTAATTTAGTATTGTTGAACATAAAGATTGTTTCCTATTTTTTCTGTAAAAACTTCAGTGAAAGTTTTTATGCATTTGTATCTACATTTCTATGCTCTAGACATGTGGGATCCTCGAGTCAAAGGATATTCGTACTTAACCTCTTGATAAATATTGCAAGGGCCACTTTAGAAAACAAAAGCCCACCTAAACAGTGTCTTTTAATTACCACTGCCAGAACCATACATTCAGAATAAATGTGAACCATGACTAAGACCAATTTGTGGGCCATTTGGATGAATCTTATGGACCATGAGCTGCTCGTAGCTGTGCACTGCTGACCAGCACTGAGCAGTGATAATTGCTCATTGTATATTACCAGTGAACATCTCAGGCTGTGTGTTATCTCATGCAGGCTGGTACATGACTACATACAGTCTTTCAAGAGATCATTGTTAACCTGAGGCCTTATGCCAACTCTGTAAGTGCCCCATAATTACCTGCATGTTTTCTGGTGTGTTTAAGAACACAGCTACTAATTATTGGGACTCTTGGATCACTACTTATTTTCTACCTTATTTTCTAACCTTTTCTGTTTTCTTGTCTTTCACTCACAACTGATCCAGTAATACCAGTTATATATCTGCAATAAAATATTGGAGGTATCAAGACAGGCTTTTTAAAAATATATATATTTTTAAGATTTTATTTATTTATTCATGAGAGACAGACAGACAGACAGAGAGAGGCAGAGACACAGGCAGAGGGAGAAGCAGGCTCCATGGAGGGAGCCCAACATAGGACTCGATTCTGGGTTTCCAGGATCAGGCCCTGGGTTGAAGGCGGCACTAAACTGCTGAGCCACCCAGGCTGCGCAAGATAGGCTTTTTTTTTTTTTTTTTAATTTATTTGAGAGAGAGAGAGCACAAGTGTGTGAACGGTTGGAAGGGGAAGAGGGAGGGAGAGAGAGAATCTTAAGCAGGCTCCATGCTGAGTGGGAAGCCAGACACAGGGCTTGATTCCATGACCCTGAGATCACAACCTGAGCCGGAATCGAGAGTTGGACGCTTAACAAAATTCACACCCAGGCGCCCCTCAAGACAAGCTTAATACAAATGAAGAAATACAATAATTCCTTTTATTATACCACATCCTATCCCCCCTAAAAATATCTACTCTATAATTTGGCTTTCAGCAATGGATATGTTATCTTGTGGGAGAGGAGTGTGTGCAAGGGAAAGGAAGCAGAAATCTATCCCAGTGTAAGGTAGGTCCAATGTAAGATTGTTTCTAGGCCAATGGAAATGTTTTTGAATAATCACTGTAAATTAGCTACCAAAGATATAAGAAAGGTTTTTAAAGGACACAAAGTTATAATGTGAAAAATCTTCAAGTGGTGGAGTAAGATTTACTATTATCTGACTAAAACAATGGAAGAAAAGATCAAAAGGTGGTTTTCATGTAATATTTATTGAGCCTCTGTTTCAAATTCTGGGCTAGGTGCTAGAGAACATAGATGAATAAAATATGTTCTTTTTCCTGAGTAATTCACGTTCTTATACGGGACACAGACTGAGAGCATATACTTATAATATGGCATGCAGACTCTATAATATTGGTATATATTGGGTGTAATAGATGTAATGTGTCAAGGGAGCACAGAAGGGACGCCTGAGTGGCTCAGTGGTTGAGCGTCTGCCTTTGGTTCAGGGTGTGATCCAGGGTCTGGGGATCAAGTCCCATATGAGGCTCCCTGGGAGGAGCCTTCTTCTCCTTCTGTGTCTCTGCCTCTCTCTGTGTATCTCATGAATAAATAAATAAAATCTTTTTAAAGGGAGAGTGGAGCACGAATGATTAGTTTTTGTCTTTTTATGTATTTATTTATTTAAGTAGGCTCCACACCCAGCATGGAGCCCAACACAGGGCTTGACCTCAAGACCCTGAAATCAAGACCAGAGCAGAGGGGCATCTGGGTGGCTCAATTGATTATGCATCTGCCTTTGGCTCAGGTCATGATCCCAGGGTTCTGGGGATCAAGCCCATGTTGTAGAGGGGTGTCCCTTCTCAGTGGGGAGTCTGTTCCTCCCTCTCCCTCTGCTCTCTCTCTCTCACTCACTCACTCTTTTTCTGACATAAATAAATAAAATCTTAAAAAAAAAAAAAAAAAGGCCTGAGCAGAAGCCAAGAGTCAGATGCTTCACCAACTGAGCCACCCAGGTGCTCTGGGGAGTAACTGGTTTTGACTCAGGGTATCAGGAGGGTTTCAGTGAGGATGCAATCTTTGGTCTGGGCCTTGAAGAATGAGTAGGAGTCGGCCAGGTTGATGAGCTACGACGGAAGGGATTTCCAGGCAGAGAGAATGGACTGCATGAGTAAGGGCAGAAAGACTATGTTCGGGTTCCCAGTACACCTGTGACCTCTAAAAAAACTGCAGGTTGACACATATCTAAACCAGTGCCTCTCTTCAGGTGCGTGCAAACCACCTGGGGATCTTGTTAACATGCAGATCCTGACTCCAAATGTTTGGGGAAGGCCTGAAGTTGTGCATGGCTAATGAGCTCCCAGGGGGGCCTGCTGCACACTTTGGGTAAAGAGGCTCCAACACCCTGAACTATGTCTGCTTCAGCTGAGCCTCCTAGTTGGTGCAACCTAAGAGCAAGATGGTCAGCACTCATTTGCCTTCTACCGGGAACAGTTAATAAAAAGTATTTAGAAGCCTCTCTTTTGAGACTTTGGCATTTCAGAAACAGATTCCTCGTTGTACCTGAACCAGCCGGGGGTGTATGAGGGTGACTCATCCTGTTGAGGTGACAGAGGGGCAGCACTGCAGGAAGGGGAGGGGAGAGGTTCTGGCTGCCCGGGGATCTGGGGAGGCAGCAGGGCAATGGTGACCTCCTTGGTCTGAGGGGCTTTGGTGGGGGGATAAAAAAGAAAGCAGGACGTAGAGGATTTGCACAAGTTTTCAACTGATTGGCGCTCCTGAAGAATAACAGCAATTAGAAACACATAACTCAAAATTGCCAGTTAGATGCTTTCTCAGGTGCCTCATTTTTAGTAAGAACATAGCTGCAATGTCAGCATGCTGTACAAGGAATTCGTGACACTGCTTTCTAAAAGGTAACTTTTGGGGGGATCATTGGAGTAATACTTGTTCTTTGCAAAACACTTGACAATAAACTCGGTTTTGGGGTGGTTTTAGTTGAGTAGATGATCTGGCCTAATTTTCTTTATTCCTATTTTCCGTACATCACCCAGTCACCCCGCCCTCCTCAGGGAGCTGGTGCCTGAGTGGTTTTGTGATGTGGCAAACAGAATCCTGGAGAGCCCACACAAGACAGACTGTGATCTGCAAAGGAGATCACTGAGCTTTTCTTCACTTTCATCTTCCCTACTATTTTTGCTGGTTATGAAATGCAATAGGAGACTTCATAGGACTAATAAAAGAGGAGGAAAAAAATCAAGTGATTATTTTTCACAGGAAGAATAATTCTGGTTATGCCTTCCTTTCTGTGATGAAGTTTACAACCTGCACAGATGGTCTGGAAGAGCCCACATGCCTGGAATTGAGCATCCAGGGATTGGGATAGCCTCTGTTACTTTGAACATGTCTTCACAAAAACCACTGTGGAGATAAGGTCATTCTAGATCATACTAGAAGGATAAGCAACTATTAATGCTAAGGACTTGCTAGGAATAAAATCAGACAGACATGTGTGCTCGTTGGAGAGAATGATAAAAGCAGAAGCTGAAGGAGGCCAGTGATGAGGAAATTACAGTTTGAGGTTGATTCAAGACATCGTGACACATTTACAAGCACGAGGTCATTTGGATGCCTCCACCCTGTCGCTCACTACATATCTTGGAACCACAGTTTCTCTCTTTCAGTTTTCAGGAGTTCCATCGGGAATCCCAAAGCAGGGATTCTCATGCTTTCGATTGTATTTTAATCACCTAGAAGGGCTTGTTGGAAATGCAGATGCCTAGGCTGCATCCCAGCCTGTTGACTCAGGAGCTCTGGTGGTGATCCTGCTGCAGGTGCGCTGAGCCATCCTCTGAGCCTTAAGGAATCACACCGATTGACTGGGACAGGTCTTGTGCCACTGGGAAGGACAGACATGCTTTTACTCCTACTGGTCTCCCACCAAAAGCTGAGTGAAGGGCAAAGAAAGATAGAATGCCCGAAGAAAGCAAACAGTGAATAGGCAAATCCCAATTTTTATATTTTATGTGTATTTCTAAAAGGTCATGTACACATCAGATTTACGTGAGTTAATTTTTACTTTCCCTTTACTGAATCCTAACTTTATATCCACACTTGATATTACTATGGCAGTGACTCTGCCACCCTAATTGTATTTTCCAGCTCCAAATAGCCTTTCCACCATGAATTTAACTACCTGTGAATGAAATAAATGCAATAAGCACTGGTAGTTACCTGCTTTCATAGGCTCCTGCTCCTTGGAGCCCCCTCATCACACAGGTGGCTGCTGCCCGTCCTTCTCTGTCAGGGGGTCACCTTGCTGCTGTTTTCCTGCATCCTGTGTGGGATTTGCACTCTGCCTGAGGCCTTGCCTCTACCTGTGCTCTGCCCACCAGCCACCTTGGTGCTCCCTGGCTGACTTAGTAAGTGGCTAGAGTCCCAGAGGGACCTAGCCCTTCCTACTCCTTCAGGATTTGCCACCTGTCAGACCAGTTGCCCCAGTCAGCTGGTCACCAGGCTGGTTCCATCCTGTTTTAAGCCAGTGATTCTATTTTATTTTATTTTTTAAAAGATTTTTTAAATTTACTTGAGAGAGAGAGCGCGTGCATGCACAAGTGGCAGGGAGGGACAGAGGGAGAAGGAGAGAGGGAGATTCCCCTGCTGAACAGGGAGCCTGACATGGGGCTCGATCCCAAGACCCAGAGATCATGACCTGAACTGAAGGTAGATGCTTAGCCAGCTGAGCCACCCAGGTACCCCTAAGCCAGTGATTCTTAACTTTGGCTGCATAAAGAGCTACCTGAGGACCTTTTCAAAAATACCAATATTTGGTATTGGGGTGCCTGGGCGGCTCAGTCTGTTAAGCATCTGACTCTTGATCCCAGCACAGGTCTTGATTTCAGGGTTCTGGGTTCAGACTTCAAGTTGGGCTCCATGCTGGGCATGGAGCCTACTTAAAAACAAAAATAAAAATAATGCTTAAGTAATTTCTCTCCCTGCCCCAACTCGGATTGGTCTGGAGCAGAACCCAGCAAGGGTTCTAACCTCCCCCAGTGGATTCTAATGCATGGCCACAGCTGAGAAGCACAGCTGTAAACTTCAGCTCACCTATTGAATGGGGAAGAGAATACTCAGTTCATAGAGCTGTTGTAAGAATTAAGTGGTATAACTTATAGACTTACACATAGTTCCTAGCAAATGGGAAAACATTGGGGAAATGGCATTGTCATAATCATCTTCAGACTCTGAAAGATCAGTGCTACACTGCCAGGTCATAAAAGGACACTGGGAACTTTAGGGTTCATTAGGTTATGGCTCTGAAGTGGCAAGGCCATGCTCATTATAGCTCTTGTCAACCAGAGTTATACAGTTTGTGGGTCTTTGCACATGCAATCTGCTGTAACCCTCTCTGCTTGGGAGGATCCCACCTGTACCAGTGTGGTGATTGGTGGTACAGGCTTTGAAGTCAAGTGACTCCAATTTAAACTTCAGTCTTATACTTAGACCTGCATTATCCTGGGCAGAAAACCTAAGCTTCAGTTTTCTCAACTGTAAAATGGGATACTTACCATATAGAAATTACATGAGGCCTACAAAGTGCAATGCTGGGCGTGTGTTAGTGCTCCAAAAATGCTGACATTACTTGCATTCATTGTTTTCACTGCTTGTGAGGTCATTCTTGGTGATTCCATTGCATTGATCTCTACAACTTTATTAAGCATTTATATTTAATTTTAAAAAATATTATTTATTTATTTATTCATTCATTCATTCATTCATTCATTCATTCATGAGAGGCACAGAGAGAGAAAGAGAAAGACAGAGACACAGGCAGAGAAGCCTGTGAAGCAGGCTCCACGAAGGGAGCCCGACATGGGACTCAATCCTGGGTGTCCAGGATCACTCCTTGGGCCAAAGGTGGCGCTAAACTGCTAAGTCACTCGGGCTGCCCTTATATTTAATTTGTTTGGTGTTTAATGCACTGGTCTGTTCTCATACTTGATATACTCAGACTTTTAGATTTGACCTGTGTCCTAAGACTTTCAGTTTGTTGAGAATGTTCTTTTTATGCTACATGCAATAGGTCGGTTAGTTTTGTGGCTCTTTTAGGAAGATATTTTGGACTAACCACCAATTTAGATGGTCAATAAGGAGCTCCTGTAATAGACATAGAAAACTCTCCATCAATGAATCTATCCTGTCTCAGAAAACACATGTAGGGCAGCCCGGGTGGCTCAGCAGTTTAGTCCCGCCTTCAGCCCAGGGCGTGATCCTGGAGACCTGGGATCGAGTCCTACGTCAGGCTCCCTGCATGAAGCCTGCTTCTCCCTCTGCCTGTGTCTCTGCCTCTCTCTCTGTCTCTCATGAATAAATAAATAAAATATTTTAAAAAAAGAAAAAGAGGGGATCCCTGGGTGGCGCAGCGGTTTAGCGCCTGCCTTTGGCCCAGGGCGCGATCCTGGAGACCCGGGATCGAATCCCACGTCGGGCTCCCGGTGCATGGAGCCTGCTTCCCCCTCTGCCTGTGTCTCTGCCTCTCTCTCTCTCTCTCTCTCTGTGACTATCATAAATAAATAAACAAAGAAACAAATAAATAAATTTAAAAAAAGAAAAAAAGAAAAAGAAAACACATGTAAGTAGAATGAAAAAGGTCTTAGGATCTACATTGGTTTAGTTCTGTTGTCTACTTTAACGTGAACTTATATTACCAGACCTCCATTTAAGTTAAAAAACTGCATCTGGATAGTTTCTGTGGCCAGTCTTCCCCCCAGTTTCACGATCCTCCAATCTTGTTCCCTTGCTGTCACTTAAAAAACATTTCAGTTCTAAGTTCAGCATAAATGTTTTACTGGTTTTCTAGTTCTTAATACCTTGGGCTTTACTGTTTATTTCCTTTTTACTAAGTCTTCTTATGTTTTACTGTTTGTTTTATTGATTCCATCTTTTTTTTTTTTTTTTAAGAAATGCTTTCTTTTGAACTTACAAATGAGTAGTTAAGAAAAAGGACTATGAAGACGGAGTTGGCAGTTTAAAAGACATTTCCCTCGATCTATTTCCTTTGAAGTTTGTTCCTGCATCTAAATCTCTAAAATTAGGCACTTAGAAGCTTTGAGGGAAATGTGTGAAGAAAAAAGGAAAGGCTGAAGAGGGTGGAATGTTCAATTCTCAACTTATCCTTTTCCAGATGCTTTACAAGTAAAAGCATTATTTTTATATGCTTATATGTATTTGTGTATACACACACACACACACACACACACACACACGATGCTTTTTTTTAAAGACTTTAAAAAATTTATTCATTCATGAGAGACACAGGCAGAGAGAGAAGCAGGTTCCCTGCAGGGAGCCCGATGTGGGACTCAATCCCAGGACTCTAGGATTATGCCATGGGCTGAAGGCAGGTGCTCAACCACTGAGCCACCCAGGCTTCCCTATATGATGCTTTTTAAAAAGTGAGTTTCTGGAACTCATGATTATGTAAATAATAAAATGCCTCTCCCATATACTGCTTTCTGAACCTGTCGTGTTGCTTGTAGATGCAGAGAATTTTATATTTTTTGCATGTATTTGTCAACAGTACCTCAGAAGAATCTACTGGGAAGACATGCTAACTCTTACTTGGTTGCTCTTTAACCATTCCCATGATACTTTTCACAAATCTTAATATTTCATGAATCTAGTGAAGCATTACTATGATTTTACAGAGACAGAAGGAGATGCAGTGAAGGTTACGTGGCTGAAGGTCACAAGGCCGGTAAGGAGAACTACATCTCAACCTGTGACCTTGGAATTGCAAACCCAGTCTGTTTTACCAGGGCTACATTGAAATCAAGGGCAAAATCCTTCATGCACACCAAACAGCAAACATTCGAGGGAAAACACAAATAGTTTTGGTCTTGACCAGAAAAATCCAGTTAAACATCTGGCTAACTCTGGAAAACTGTGTGGAGGTTCCTCAAAGAGTTAAAAATAAACCTGCCCTACGACCCAGCAATTGCACTGTTGGGGATTTACCCCAAAGATTCAGATGCAATGAAACGTCGGGACACCTGCACCCCGATATTTCTATCAGCAATGGCCACAATAGCCAAACTGTGGAAGGAGCCTCGGTGTCTATCGAAAGATGAGTGGATAAAGAAGATGTGGTTTATGTATACAATGGAATATTGCTCAGCAATTAGAAACGACAAATACCCACCATTTGCTTCAACGTGGATGGAACGTTCAACGTGGAGGGTATTATGCTGAGTGAAATAGGTCAATCGGAGAAGGACAAACAGTGTATGTTCTCATTCATTTGGGGAATATAAATAATAGTGAAAGGGAATATAAAGGAAGGGAGAAGAAATGTTGGGAAATATCAGGAAGGGAGACAGAACATAAAGACTCCTAACTCGGGGAAACGAACTAGGGGTGGTGGAAGGGGAGGAGGGCGGGTGTTGGAGGGGAATGGGTGACGGGCACTGAGGTGGACACTTGACGGGATGAGCACTGGGTGTTTTTCTGTATGTTGGTAAATTGAACACCAATAAAAATTAATTAAAAAAAAAACAAAACATCTGGCTAGCCTACACCTGCAGTGAAAGGCATATTTTTTGATTGCACTCAGTCCTCGTCTTAAAGGTCAGTTGCTGGTGTCCTGAAACATGTTACTTTTATGGCATCAAGACTTACCTCCTCTTTCTGATCCTCTGTGTTCCATCTGGTCCACCATGTTCAGTACAGGCTATTTTAAGTGAGGTAGCATTTGCTGTGTCAGATGGGTTTCAGGGCACACCTTATATACAAATAAATTTTAGTTATAGTTTCTGATTTTCAGCAGTGGCGTACTAATCTACTGTGAAGTTGTCTACAGACTTCCCTATCGATCAGTGCTAAGGTTCCCTGTGCATTCAGGGGCCGGCAGCAAACCAACACACGGATTCTTTGCTTGTTTTCTGACTCAGGTCATCTATTGGTGTCTGATTCAGTTTCCCTTTAAAATATTCTTCCAATTCTTCCAAGCTCCTTCCATTCAAGCCTTCTCCACAAGTTGGAGATGGTATAACTCAAAACATCCACTGGGTTGTTTTACACTGTGCTCAGGCCGACAGCCTTTCTCAGCACGACGTCCTGGGTTAATCTTCCACCCACCTGGCTCAGCTGCACTGGCCAAGAATAACAAAGTGTGCACTTTTGTGAGCAAATCCCTGGGATCTTGCCAATGCCTTAAAACACACAACTGTCCTTCACACAAATTAGGACAAGTCTACTTGTCTGTGTCCTCTAGAACTAGCATGTGGCAGGCACATGGAAAGTGCTCAGGAAAAAGTTCTCAGTGACTGGATGGATCCTCGGTCCCCTGCTGAAGTTATGTCTGTCAGACACAAAGTACCCAATTTTAAGTAGTTTTTAAGACAATAATATGGGCCCTAGCCATACCATCTGCATCATGTATCTTTAAAAATAATAATTTATCAAAACATATATAATGGGACTCTTACTAATTCAGGAATTATTGGCAGGGCAATTATTGCCTGTACTCCTAATGTTACAGGAAGAGAAAATCATAGCTTCAGTAGCTGTTTGTCCTCTTGCCTGTGCACTTTGCCCTTTTCCTGAGAGGCAGAAACAGGGTTAAAAAGTACTTTAGCAGGACAACGTGCATGTGGTTAACACTACTGTACTATTTGCTTAAAAGTGCTTAAGATGGTAAATTTTACAACAGAAAAGTATCTTTTTTTGAAGTTCAATTTGCCAACATATACTATAACACCTAGTGCTCATCCCATCACAGAAAAGTACTTTAAAATAAAAAATGTACTAGACAGGGCTAGATCTTTGGAACTTGAAACAAACAACAACAAAAAAAATCAGAGAAGCCCTCAGAACCTCATTGGAAACTGTTAGAATAGTTAATTGAGGAGCTATTTTTGTGTATACAAAAGTCTCTCTCAAAGGAGTAACACCTCACACACTGGCCAAGTTGGTTAAGTCCAGGCTTTTTCACAGAACTTGCAAAGCCCTGAGGGGCCCTGGGTGGCTTAGTCAGTTAGCATCTAACTTTTTTTTTTTTTTTTTAAGATTTTATTTATTTATTCATGAGACACACACACAGGCAGAGACACAGGCAGAGGGAGAAGCAGGCTCCATGCTGGGAGCCAGACATGGGACTCGATCCTGGGTTTCCAGGATCACGCCCTGGGCCAAAGGCAGACGCTCATCCACTGAGCCACCCAGGCGACCCAGCATCTAACTCTTGATATCAGCTCAGGTCATGATCTCAGGGTCATGGGATCAAGTCCTGCATCATGCCCATCAGGCTATGTGCTCAGAACAGAGACTGTTTGTCCCTCTCCCTCAGCTCTTTTCGCCACTTGCATTATGTGCATGACTGCACTCTTTCTCTCAAATAATAAAATCTTAAAAAAAAAAAAAAAGAGGGACATCTGGGTAGCTCAGCAGTTGAACGTTTGCCTTTGGCCCAGGGCATGATCCTGGAGTCCCAGGATCGAGTCCCACATTGGGCTCCCTGCATGAAGCCTGCTTCTCTCTCTGCCTGTGTCTCTGCCTTTATCTCTCATGAATAAATAAAATCTTAAAAAAAAAAAAAAAAAAAAGAACTTGCAAAATCCTTCAGGGTCTGGCCTGTTTCTGGGTGAAACCCATAGTCAGTGCTCTGTTTCAGTTCCTTGAACAGGATGCTTTCTTGTGCACCTTTCCCATCATTTTTATCTTTAAAATTTTTTAAAAAGTTAAGATTTTTAATGTCTTTTTTTCCTTTTTAAAGATTTTATTTTTCATGAGAGACACAGAGAGAGAGAGGGAGGCAGAGTCACAGGCAGAGGGAGAAGCAGGCTCCATGCAGGAAGCCCGACATGGGATTCGATCTTGGGTCTCCAGGATCAGGCCCTGAAGGTGGCACTAAACTGCTGAGCCACCTGGGCTGCTCCATTATTAATTTCTATACCCAGTATGGGGCTTGAACTCAACCCTGAGACCAAGAGTTGTATGCTCCTCTGACTAGACCAGCTAGGCACTCCAGTAATTTTGTGTGTGTGTGTGTAAGCCCTATACTCAAAGTCGGGCTTGAACTCACAACCTGGAGATCAAGAGTCACATGTTCTACTACTGAGCCAGGCAGGCACCCCCTCTTGTCTTACTCATCCTTAAGAGCTCAGCTTAAACACCATCTCTTTAGGGAGGCCTTCCTTAAACTTCCCAGGTTTGGGCTTCTTGCTATCTCTGGATTGAGCCATCGATTGGTCCATGCTCTTACAGAAGTCTAGATTTTTCCTTTGTAGCATTTTTTTTAAAAGATTTTATTTATTTATTCATGAGAGAGAGAGAGAGAGAGAGAGAGAGAGAGAGAGAGAGGCAGAGACACAGGCAGAGGGAGAAGAGGCTCCATGCAGGGAGCCTGATGTGGGACTTGATCCTGGGACTCCAGGATGACACCCTGGGCCGAAGGCAGGTGCTAAACTGCTGAGCCACCTAGGGATCCTCTGTAGCATTTAAACAATTTTATTTATGTAATGATATTAATCTTTCACACAAGCCTCAAAGTTCCATGAGGTAGGGACTGTTTTCTCTTGCTAACCATGGTATTACTACGGCCTCAGTACCTTATGTACAGCAGGTAGCGTACACTCAGTACTCTCTTAGTAGGTACAGCCTTTCCCCCAAATCTAGCTCAGTAGATACTACTCTCCAAGGAGACGTGGACAGTTCAGAAACTTTGTGAGCTTGGTGGTGGAGACAGTGGTTGAAGGGCCAGAGGGGTGGCAGAGGTAAGGGCTGGTGTAATGGGATCCTGGGGAGATGTAATGATGCTCATTTAACGAGTCTCCTCCCATGATCCCAACCTTCCATTCCCACCCCAAATGAGTCTGTCTTTAACCACCTATGCATTCATTTCTCCAGAGAAAGAGGTAAACCTCACAGTATAAAACCAAAGCCAGAATAACTTTGCAGAATTAGAAAGTGTCCAAGGAACCAGCTACAACTCGACTGAATGGGACTTCAACACAGAAATGATCGTGTTCCTCCAAATACTCTTCAGTCTTGGAAGCTCACACTCCTCCAGCAAGTAGAAAGATAAAAACACCTTCTTCTGTGGTCAGCTGCTGAGGAAGAACTTTTCTCTTCTGATGGACCAGCACTATTTCTTTTTTGTGGCTCTTTTCCCTTCTCCTTTCCTAGGTTTTCCTTTGCCACGAAGCTTCTTGAGACGCAGCTGCTCATCCTTGAAGTCCTGATGCTCATCTCTGAGTGGAGAAGGGAAAATAATCAGCTAGTATATCTACCTGATGGGAAAAGCAGACCCGTCTAGCATGGTTCCCTTTAGCTGTTCTGGTAACTGGGCCTTGACTTCTGCAGGGAACAGAAAGGACAAGGAGTCCCCAGCATACACAGGGGCTGTGTTCTAAAAGTTCATTTCCAAATCACAGTGTCCCCTCATAGAAACAATGCCTCACAAGCAACTGACATTCCCAGGCCAGCCCATGTGAGTCTATGCAACTATGACACAATGTTAATCACCCCAAATTTCCCTAGAATGGTTAAGACTGAACATAGGGAAGCAGAAAGTGGATCTCAGCTTCAACAGCTACACAGAGACCCTGAGAGCCCCAGGAATTAGCACCTACCACAAAGGGGAAGAGGTCTGAAGGAAGCTGCCTTCATGGCTGTGGACAATCCACACAAAAAGGCTGCTGGGGAAAGGCTCGGAAGGAAGCCAAATCAAAAGACAGGTGCTTTAGAGATGCCCTGTCTGAACATCCGGATGGGGGCAAGCTGAAGACTGCCTAAGATTAAATACCTAAAACAGTGTAGCATTTAAATATGTAAGGTCTGGAGCCCATTTCAACCTGGGTTCAAATCACAGCTCCATCTCCCACTGAGTGGCTGTGTGTCCTTGGATATGTGACCTGCCCTCTCTGTATCTTAGTTTCCTCACCTGTCAAGTGTGGATAGTAATGGCATACAAATTAAATAAGAGGGGATGTGCTGGGCCCAACTGTTAACTCCTTAGGTAGTTTTAAAACAGACTGGTTTTGTAGGGTACACTGTTCATTCCATGAACATGATGGATACAGCTGACCTCTTTGGAATTAGATATGATTGCCCCCAAATCATCCATTCTCAACAGAGCAGCCAGAGTAATGCTTCTAAATTATAAGAGATCACATCAACCCTCTGCTCACAGGCCCACAGACGGTTCCCCCATTTCACCCAGAGCCAAGACCTTGTCATGGCCCTCAGAGCCTTTCACGATCTGCCTGTGGCCCTACCACTCTCTTTGCCGCCTATGCTAGTCCTGAAGACGTCAGAACTCCCACCTCAGGGCCTTTGCTCTGCTCTTGCCTCTGCCTAAACAGTTTTTCCCCAGATCCCACTTGTCTCACCACCTTCAAGCCTCTGCTTAGACCTCACCTGCTGAAAGAGGCTGACTTTGACTCTCCTGGTCAATACTGTGACCTATCCTCTCCCCACCCACCATGTCCCTGGGAGTATTCTTCATCCTGCTCAGACGGCTTTCCTATTTTTTCCCCACAGCACACTCAGCTTCATGGCATATCCATCATTTATTCCTCCACTACGTTTGTTCTCTTCTTCACCCCCTCCTCCATTCCCGTCAACCCTCAACCAGGGGGACAGCTCCAAAGCTAGGAGTCTTTGTGATGATAAAACCCAACCACCTGTGTGACTGAGTGTTCAGGAGAACCTGTGCCTCCCTCCCTTATTTGCAGGTCTGAGAGTAATGTTTTCTCTACTGAAGACTGTCTAGTTTCATTCTGCCTGATGCCACAGGAGGCCTTCCATTAGAGGCACCATTTACCATAACTAGTGACTAAATACATGAAAATAATTGTGCTTTTCCATGGAACACTAAATGCTACCCCATCCCCAAAGATAGTCAAGGTTTTATCTTTCAAACAAATGGAGAGTGGCACCAAACCGGTATATTAAAATAGTTGAATGTGATTTTGTTATGGGTTATAATTTCTACTCAGGAGATCTGCTTTCTAGTGATATTTTATTCTGGATCATAATAAAATTAATTTTTATTTTCTGAGCCCAGACTAATAGTGAGAAAGCCCCAGAGCAATTCCAGAAATTCAAAATATGTCATGGATTCTAATCTCGATTATATTAACTAAGAAAATCTATTCTAGGGCAGCCCGGGTGGCTCAGCGGTTTAGTGCCGCCTTCAGCCCAGGGCCTGGTCCTGGAGACCCGGGATTGAGTCCCACATCAGGCTCCCTGCATGGAGCCTGCCTCTCTCTCTCTCTGTTTCCCATGAATAAATAAATAAAATCTTCAAAAAAAAAAAAAAAATCTATTCTATTTTGCTCAACTGTTCCCCTAGTGCTCAGATAAGTGTCCATACACAGAAGGTACTTAAAAAATATATCTTAAAAATATATCCACAGAGGCGCACCTGGGTGGCTCAGTTTTAAGTGTCTGCCTTCAGCTCAGGTCATGATTGGGCTCCCTGTTTAGTAGGGAGCCTGCGTTTCCCCCTTTCCCTCTCCCGGTCCCTCCCCCTGCTAGTTAGTGCATGCTCTGTCACATAAATAAAATCTTTAAATATAAATATATATCCATTGGATAGATGAAAGTACCAATTTTTAGCTACGTGGAATGAACTATCAATTTTATTATACTAGAGTGAATAGTCCCAAATTAACTTTGGTATTGCTGTCCTAAGACAAGTCCAATTCAAACATGTTACATTTTCTCAAAAAGTAGATTTCTATTTTTTAAAAGATTTTATTTACTTATTCATTAGAGACACAGAGAGGGGCAGAGACACAAGCAGAGAGAGAAGCAGGCTCCATGCAAGGAGCCTGATGTAGGACTTGATCTTGACACTCCAGGATCATGCCTCTCAACCACTGAGCCACTACCCAGTGGTCTTTTATTTTTAAGTAACCTCTACATCCAATGTGGGGCTCAAACCGTGAGATCAAGAGTCATAAGATCTAACGACTTAGCCAGCCAGGCACCCCAAAAAGTAGATTTATTTTAACTTTACACTATTACGCACTGTTTGAATTCTTTTATGATGGGCATGTATTACTATGGTAATTAAGACTTCTTTTAAAGAAAATGACCATGTAGGTATTTGATCTTTTTTCTTTCTAGAGCAATAGTCCTGAGCACCATTTCCTATACATACACTAACATATCACATGGTATGAAGAACCTATGTGATCCATATATTACTCTTTTTAATTTTTTCTTTTAAGTAGGCACCACACCCAGTGTGGAACCCAAGGCAGGGCTTGAACTCAGGAGCCTGAGGTCAAGACCTGAGCTGAGGTCGAGCCTGGTACTCCATTGACTGAGCTACTCCGGTGCCCGCTCATATTACTATTAAAGCTGAACTACAACTCATTTAGACTAAGTTAATATATCAGAAAGGGTACATACTAAAAATGCCAGAAGAAGGTAGAAGGAAATAGGAACACCAACAAAACTGCCATTAGGAGAGAAAGGAGTCTCCCAGAAACCGGCTAGGAAGGAGATTGGCTTTGGGGCAGGGACTCTCCTCATCTGACCAATGAGGACCTGCTGCTCTGGCAGCCTGTGGGGACAAAGCAGGGATGGGTGGGGTCCAGGTTTTCCTCTGCATCCCTTTAGAGTGCCTTTAAATTAATAAATAAACATATCTGTAGCTCAGTCTCTAGTCAATGTTAGTCCAGTTTTAGACATAATTAAAATGTCTTCCCTAAGTACAAGTTTCCTTTTTTGTTTCAGTGTGTCCATTATGAGTATTTTAAAAGCCTTTCCCCCTCAAAACTGTGCCTTTGAACCTGAACCAACTGGGCTTGAATATAAGAACCACAAAACTATAAGGATAAAAAAGGCTTTTTCCTTCTCTAATCTACTGGAAAAAATCTCTTACAGGTTACTATTTGTGTTCTTTGTCATTACCTATAGAGGCCAAAGAAACGTAGTGTCCCCATGAGTGCAAAATAAGTGTTGTGATTTGGATACCAGTCATAAGTCTCCTTCCTCTTGGCCAAAGGCTGCTCACTAAACAGTTTCACCACTTTCATTGATTTGGAGTCAGTAGGCCTGGCAATTTCACCGAACAGCCGGGCGCTCAGACGAGTCATGCGCAAGGCATATTCTGAAAGGGAAGACATTTCCTGAGCAGCAAGAGGCCCTACAGGAAATGAGAAGATAAACAGGTTAGTATATGAAATTCCAAGATTATCTAATGAACACTTTAGAAATAAAAACAGCCAGCCACATGTGAATCAGTCTTGTGACAGGCAGGGCATGCCTTGGAATGGAGAAATATCCACAGTCCAAATGGTTGTTTCCTTTACATGCTTTCCATTTCTAATTTTTACATTTGATGTTCCCATACTATTGCCTTGCTGTGCTGCCCTTTTTACAGCAAACCATTCTGTTATTTACTGATAGTCAGTTTACCCATTTGTAGGCTAGATGAGGATGGGCAAGTGAGTTATCCAACCACAGCATTATTATACCTTTAGAAAACACCCATCTCAGCAATCTGTAGAATAAAAATGCTGACTGCTTGCCATATAAAGGTTTAATCATGGCAGAGAAATAATTATCCTGTTGTCTTTATTATCAGCCCTTTGAACACTGTTCTCCTCAAGGGCTCCAGATGGCTCTGAGAACTGCTAATGAGTTATGAGGTCATTTAGCCTCTAGGTTGCTGGATTGAATTCTGCCTAGAGACTGAGAGCCGTTTGGGAAAAACAAAACAGAGATAGCTCAGCAGCTCTTTAAGATTCATTTTATTCCTGAATAGAAGGACTTATAGGTTATAAGGTTATCTTCCATCTTCTATATTGTCTTAATGCATACTAGCTAAGTCATTAGCTAAAAACAGTAACTTTTTCTTTAGAGGCACAGAATGTTGAAATAAGTACAAGAATAATATGTCATAAGCAGAAATTACAGCTAATATATATCAAAAATTATATGGGCAATACATGAAAATCAGGAATGCTGTTGGTGAAATAACTGTCTCATTCCATTCCAGACCAGATGTAGAGGTCACCTCTGGCAGGATATGCTAATTTATGTGAAATTTTGTAGTGAGATGAGAACCTTTGAGATGAGAGACCATCTTTTGGGACAGTTCTGTGGGGATGAAAAGGAATTGATAAACAGAAAAAAAGGCATAGACCTATCCTGAAAGTACAATGGGAGAAATATACAAAAACAAACAAAAAAACTGAAAAACAAAAAAACCGACCCTCTAGGGCACCCGGCTGACTCGGTCAGTAAAGCACGTGATTCTTGATCTTGGGGTCATGAGTTCAAGCCCCATGTTGGGTGCAGAGTTACTATTAAAAAAAAAAATCTTAAAACCCAAACAAGAATGAGGCCAAGTAAATTTCAAAATAACTCTTGCAAGAAAAACAAAAACAAAAACAAAAACAAACCCAAAACCTGTGTTTAAATTAAGGAATTTTTCATGTCTATTTCTAGATGCATTGAAAGAACAGAGGCTGACCTCAAACTAACTGCAGAATGTCAATCTCAAACCATTTAACAATCTGAACACCAACCAAATGAGCCAATAGTGCCATCTGAAGGCCAGCAATGGGAAAACTGTCGGATCCAGGGTCTCTTCCCTGTCCCTCCAAACTGGAGATCACCTACAAGCCTTGCTCCCTCCTTTTCCTTTCAGCTCTCCCATTCTCAGATTCACTTCCTTCTCAACTCTAGCTCCATTGTGTGGGCAGGAGTGGGCTGGGCTGCCTCCTTAGGGGTAGGGTTATAGTTTCATCAATGAGAAAAAAAGGGCATTAACAGTTTAATGTATAAATAGGATATAGTAACAAATCAGTGCCTTGCAGATACCTGCAAGTTGCCTTTAGAGGCTACAGTGTCTTTGTATGCTTTACTTTTTCTCTCCCTTCAGTTAAAATTATCTTTTTTCAAACATGAGATTAAAAAAACAAAACTAAAAATAATGGTTTCTTAGTCAACTTTGCTTTGTTTTTGCTTAATTGCTATAATGGCATTTAAACAGATTTCTGTTGCAAGTGCACGGTATTTTCACAATCAGTTATTTGGTGGTCAAAACTATTGTTTTGTTGCAGTGTTCTCACTTATGTGTTCTGAATTCCTTCACCTTATATTTTTAAATGAAGAGGCAGCATGGAGTCCTGAGGCCTGGGTTTGCATCCTGGCTCTGCCATTTATTGGCTGGGTTAAAGTTAGTGGTTTTCTAAATCTGACTTTCCTTTTTGGGAAACAAAGCTTGTGGAAATAAATTAGAAATAAGAGGGATAAGTTAAAGCCGTCGCACTCCGTAAAGGGTAACTTAAAAAGAAAAAAACCTAAACGTGTTTTTAAGTTTGGGGTTCATATGATCTAGTCGGGCACAGTTATTTATTCCTTTTCCTTATTTATTTTTTAAAAATACATCTTTAAAAAGATTTTTATTTATTTGAGAGAGAGAGAGCATGAGCAGGGGCAGAGGGAGAAGCAGGCCCCCCACTGAGCAGGGAGCCCGATGTGCAGCTCAATCCCAGGACCCTGGGATGGTGACCCTGAGGCGAAGGCAGACACTTAACTCACTGAGCCACCCAGGTGCCCCCTATTCCTTGTCTTCATCTAATCTCATCAGGAGAAACACACTCCATGCAGTTAAACCTCTAAATCCCTGGAATGACATCTTTACTTATAAAAACTGACAGCCAGAGAAACACAAGGGAGGGGACCAGCAGCTTGGTAACTTGACAGACAGCAAAGAGGAAGGGACTCCTTCGGAAAATAAGTGATCACTGAAACCACCACAGGATGTTAACTTCTGTGCAGGCCCACTTTGCAATGTAGCAAATTACTGGGACATTGAGAAGTAACGAGGTCTCATTAGAATCCACTGGGACGTGGTTATACCACAAAATCCAAGTCCTAAAACTTTTATGATGGAGAAAGGAAATAAGCCTCTTCAAACCTGAATCCCTTACTAGTAATAAAGATCCATTTGCCAAACAGAAGAAAATTGAAAATGATTATAACAATTATCAATTACTGCTTTGTAGTCTCCTTCCACAGACCAGACATATATCTCTGATGAAGAAAGGCATAGGAGCTTGGTATGCTTTTCTTTTAACACAGACTAAAACAGCTAAACAGTTCTGTTGTCCGTAAATACTGGTCCTAAGACTATCAGATGGTCACTTTTTACTATTTAAATTCTTTTTTTTAATTGGGGAGAGAGCCTTACTTAGGATTTTTCAGGACCCAGTATGCATCCTTACACAATCTTCCAATTTTATCTTAAAAATAAAAGAATGATTATGTTCAAGACATTAAAGGCAAATAATTTACATCAGTGAATTTTCATTGTACAAGACAGTCACTTAAAAACGTCATTTTTCCTTAAATGTGATCTTAAGAAAACAGAATAAAGAAAAATTAACTGGAGTGGGAAATGCTAAGCAAAAATAAATAAACAAATAAAACACACACACATCTATTTTCAAATGTGCTGGGCTGGAGCAAGACATGTTAAGCCCACACAAGAAAATGCTTTTTTTTTTTTTTACTTTGGCATAAAAGGGCAAGTTTCTTTGATTTTTAGGATAGGTTTGGTGCATTTGAAAGTTCAAGTTTTGGCTCTGGATTAGTTTTGCCTTTTTCCTTTGAAAAGGGCAGCTAGGGATCCCTGGGTGGCGCAGCGGTTTAGCGCCTGCCTTTGGCCCAGGGCGCGATCCTGGAGACCCGGGATCGAATCCCACGTCGGGCTCCCAGTGCATGGAGCCTGCTTCTCCCTCTGCCTATGTCTCTGCCTCTCTCTCTCTCTCTCTCTGTGACTATCATAAATAAATAAAAGTTAACAAAAAATTAAAAAAAAAAAAAAAAAAAGAAAAGAAAAGGGCAGCTGAAGAGCTGGAGTTCCTAACCTGGGTATCCCTGAGCGCAGCGAATCCCTTGGAACTTTAAAACGGTACGAAGCGTGCCTGTGTGTGTCTGTGCGCAAATTACGCGGGGGGTGGGGGGGGTGGGGGGGGTGGGGAGCTTTCTCTAGTTTCTCAGAAAACCACTGGTTAGCGGAAAGCACCAGCTCTGGACTCTTGCGCTTTGATGGCGACGTCGTGTCTGCAGCAGTGACGGTTCTTTGCCTGGGTTTCCTCACCTCCGACCTGAGAACAAGCAGACGCCTCCCTGCGTGGACGCGGACCTCAAAACTCAGGTGCAGGGTGGGTGCCTCCTACTCATCAGGCCTCGGGGAACCCACACCTTCTGCACACGTAGCTCACGGAAAAACAACCTCAACGTGATGTTTTATTATTCCTAAAGTCTGGCACTAATCGTTCCACTGGGTCGTAGGGACGTGAACGGCTCTGAACCTATGGCCCGCTTGACTCAGTCCAACGACCACGCCTCCGATCCCCTGCAACTGGCCGGATCCCGCTTGCCTGTGCTGAAGCAGGTGTCAAGCCAGCCGGCGCTCGCCTCGGTACGGCATTTTATTTATTTATTTTTTATAATCTCTACACGCAAGGTGGGGCTCGAAGGCCCCGAGGTCGAGGCGCACGCTTTACCCACCGAGCCAGCCAGGCACCCGCAAATACTTTTTTTTTCCAACTGGCAACAAAATCAATTTGCATCCCCCGCCCCCCCCCCAGGACGGCGCAGAAATGCCGCGTGAGGAGCCGAGGAACCGAGCCGCGCTCGCTCCCTAACCGGGAAGACAGGAACTGCGCCGGAGAGGAAGCTACGCTAGCGTCCTGCGTTCGGTCAAGTCCCCAATTCACGCAGGAAAGGGTCACCCAGCTTGCAGGGCGGTGTGAGACCTCCGAGCTGGCTGATAATGAAATCGCCTCTTCTTATTCTTGGGGACTCTAGACGGTCGGAGACCCTTGCGGGACCTCTCCAACGACCCCCACCCCCGTCACCCCCGTCACCCCCAAGCTCTCGGACACCCTTACCTACTCGCGACCTTCCTCTCCCACGCGCCCCTCTCCCGGAAGGCCCGCCCCCCGGGCCGGCTCCACGCTCCCGCGGGACGGAGTCTACCACCGAGAGCAGCGGAGAAACGGAAGCTTGCGGCTAGAGCGGAGCGCTGGGGAACCCGGAACTACTAGCGCTCTCGCTCGGAGGCCGCAGAGGTCATCGCTGGCGCCTGCGCAGTGAGGGGCGTGCGCCGCGTAGGCGGAGCGGCGGAGGCGGTTTACGGAGACCGTCGCCCTACGGGAACGTCTTGCCGGGTTTGCTGAGTGTGTTTTGTTGGGAGATGCCCACAGGGCTGCCTTCCGTAGTGGTTATGCGCGTGCTACGTAGTGAAGGAGGAATGCACCCCCCCCCCCCGCTCCTCCTTTCTTCCTGTTTTCTTTCCCTTTGCATCCGGCTGAGGCCTCGGCGCGCTCCGGGGGCACTGCCCGACTTGGGGCTGAAGGGTCTTCCGGCCCCTCGGGGAGGCCGTTGCCCTCGCGTTCCCCTTCCCGCTCCTCCTCTAGTGGTCCGTTAGTACCATCTGTAGAAGGCCATTCTCCACTCCCTTTCGCAGGATCAGGGTAGATTTGGGCCGCCGGTGGGTCTCCCCGCTGGCCCGGAAGCTTCTTCAGGGAGGAGGGATGGGGTATCTGTCTGACTCCTCCGCAGAGCGTAGAATTCCTGTATTTCCCTCCGCGCTAAACCGGCTGTCAGGCAGGCCACACCACCTGGGCCTTGTACGAAGCATTTATCGACTGAGAGTTGGGCTGGGAACACTATTTTCTGAGCGTTCTTCGAGGCCTTTCATAAAGACTGTAACACGTGCCCTGGAAATAGGGCACATGAGCAGCCAGCCCTATACCTGGGGGGGATCCTATTGACACTCTCCTCCCTCCTATAGAATTGTGTTACCACCACCTGAGGCCGAGGCAGACGCTCAACCCCTGAGCCGCCCAGGTGCCCCAAGTGGCTACTCTTGAAGCTGCTTCTGTCTTTCTGGCCAACCTAATAGTCTTGAAGCTTTAGCAACCACCCCTAGCCCATGTGATTGATTAATGAAACCTTTTTTTTTTTTTTTTTCTTTTTAAAATCTTAAGATCATGCATTCTTTCCTAAAAAGAATAGAGCCCTTCTGCATGTCTGGAAACAGAAACCAGACCCTTTGCACGTGCCGGCAACCTCAGGGCCCCACACTAAGGAGCCAGACTCCCTTGCACAGCCTCTGTGCGCTGTGAAAACGTCTGTAGCTGGCACCATTAACTCTGCACAGTACAAGAAATGTTATGGACCACTGCACTCCCTTTACTGATTAACCACCCTGAACCCCTTTAAAAAATCCTTGGCCCCACAGAAGCCTTGGAGTTGGCCTTAGGACAAGAGAGTCTGCCTTCTCCCAGGTTGCTGGCCTCCTGTATAAAGATCAATACTCTTTTCTGGGCAGCCCAGGTGGTTCAGCGGTTTAGCGCCGCCTTTGGCCCAGGGGTGACCCTGGAGACCCTGGATCGAGTCCCACCTCGGGCTCCCTGCATGGAGCCTGTTTCTCCCTCTGCGTGTGTCTCTGCCTCTCTCTCTCTCTCTCTCTGTCTCTCTCTCTCTGTCTCTCATGAGTAAATAAATAACATCTTAAAAAGAAAAAAGCTCATATTCCTTTCCAATCAAAACTTGTTTCTTGAGTATTGTCTTTATGAGTGATAGGCAGCTAAACTTGGATTTTGGTAACACTCTGGGCACTTTGCAATATGACTCTCATTAAGAAGCTTTTGGAGTTCCTATTAATTTCCTGAGCCTGATGTAACAACATACCACAAACCTGGGGCTTAAGACATCAGAACTTTATTCTCTCATGGTTCTGGAGGCCAGAAGTCCAAAGTCAGTGTCACTGGGCCAAAATCAAAGTGTTGACAGGACCACACTCCCTCCAGAGGCTCTAGGATAGAATCAGTTCTTTGATTCTCCCAACCTTTTTTTTTTTTTTCAATTTAAGATTTTATTTGTTCATGAGAGACAGAGAGGCAGAGACACAGGCAGAGGGAGAAGCAGGCTCCATGCAGGGAGCCTGATGTGGGACTCGATCCCAGGACTCCAGGATTACACCCTGAGCCAAACGCAGATGCCCAACTGCTGAGCCACCCAAGCATCCTGATTCTCTCAACTTGTGGTGGTTACTGGCATTCATTGACTTTTGGCCACCTCACTCCAATCTTCAAGGCTAGCATCTTCAAATATCTCTCTACCTCCTCTTCACATCACCTTCTCCTCGGATCTCCTACTGCTTCCCTCTCATAGGGATACATGTAATTGCATGTAGCATGCACTTGGGCAATTCAGAATAATCTCTTCATCTCAGGATCAAAATTTAACCTCTTATAGACATTGATTTCCAGGCTTGGTTTACCCACTTGTACTTCCAAGTTAAGGCTTTTTTTAGGGGCACTTCTTATAATCAGAGATTGCCATTAAAGGCAATCTGATTAAACAGAGTTTTATTTTAGATTTTAAAAAAGGATTTATTTATTCATGACACACACACACACACAGAGGCAGAGACACAGGCAAAGGGAGAAGCAGGCTCCATGCAGGAAGCCCGATGTGGGACTTGATCTCGGAACTCTAGGATCTCGCCCTGAGCCAAAGGCAGACGCTCAACCTCTCAGCCACCCAGGCGTCCCTATAGATTTCTTTTTAAAAAAAAGTTTTATTTATTTTTCATGAGAGACACACAGAGAGAGGCAGAGACATAGGCAGAGGGAGAAGCAGGCTCCATGCAGGGAGCCTGATGTGGGATTCAATCCCAGGTCTCCAGGATCACGCCCTGAGCCAAAGGCAGATGTTCAACTGCTGAGACACCCAGGCATCCCTCATTATAAATTTCTATACCTATTGCTCAACGTTTTAAAATTGTAGCTATGAGGGGCACCTGGGTGGCTCAGTGAGTTAAGCGTCTGCCTTCAGCTCAGGTCATGATCTCAGGGTCCTGGGATGGATCTTCCTTGTGTCAGGGTCTCTGTTCAGTGGGGAGCCTTCTTTTCCCTCCTTCTGCTCCTTCACCCTCCTCATGCTCTTTCTCTCTAATAAATAAATAAAATCTTTAAAAAAATAGAATTGTGGGCTATGAATCATTAGTTGGTCGTGAAATCAATTTAGTAGGTTCTGAGCAGCATTAAAAGACATTAGAATGGGACTATCAGAGTGCATCACATGTAATGAGGGTAATTATTGTTTCATGAAACAATATGCATGTATCAGATCATAATGTAAAATATGCTTCCTACTCTAGGTTGTGGTAAAATGGAAAGCCTCTCACGTACACAGTTTCATTACTCATCATATTCTATGGCAAATATTCCTTGCCATTAGACACAGCAAGAATTAAAACTCACATCATCTTTTTTTTTTTTTTTTTAAAGATTTCATTTACTTATTCATGAGAGAGACACACAGAGAGAGGCAGAGACACAGGCAGAGGGGGAAGCAGACCCCTTGCAGGGAGCCCGATGTGGGACTCCATCCTGGGACTGGAATCACGACCTGAGCCAAAGGCAGACACTCAACCACTGAGCCACACAGGCGTCCCCAAAACTCACATCATCTTCAGGTTCTTATTGTGTGGCATAGTAGAAAGGGCAGGTAGATACTTATTCCTTTAAGTAAATTAACTTACAGATTCCCTATTGTATAAATACTCATTCCTCACATCATATAAGTTCTTTTCTCTTACTTCTGCATTTACAGTAATTCTTTTCTTACTTTATTAAAAAAAAAAAAAAAGGTGTATCCCTCACCCCAGAGTATAAAACCCTCTTGGATGACAAAGGAACAATATAATATGTTTCGGGTGAAGCTTTCTTTCGTGACCAATCAAGGCACCGTAAACCCTTCTTAGGCTTCCTGCCTCTTCTTGTCTGATGTACATTCCAGGTAAGGATGAAGTATGGCTGTTAGAAATACAGTAATAGGATATTTGTTGTGATTTTCTGAAATCAGATATACTCTGTGAGTGTGAATGGCAGGAGTGATAGTAAAATCTCCTTTAATCATCAACCTCTGTAGCTCAGAAGTACATAGTTATTGAAGGATAGTCTGGTGAAAGCAGAGCCAAGGCATTAAAGAATATTGAACCCTCAATTTTTTCCCACATGTTTAAACATAAGTAATTCTTTTCAGCTATTCTTAATTCTTATCTGTAGGACATGTCATTATCTGGAAAGGAAAGCAAGTCTGAAGCTGAAGGAATAGAGGTTTAATGACATCGATTATTTTATTGATTAATATAGAATGGATTATTTTAAGGAACCTTCATATTTTTCACATCACACTGGGATAATGTGCAAAAGAGTCATAATTTTATTTTAGATTTGGTATGTGTTACTCAATAAAGATTAAAACATCCTGTGGGGGTGCCGTGCCTGGCTGGCTCAGTCTGTGGAGCATGTGACTTGATCTCAGGGTAGTGAGTTCAAGCTTCATGTTGGGCCTAGAGCTTACTTACAAACAAAACAAAACAAAACCCAAAACCAAAAAGCCATGCTGTGAAATCACTGATACAGTTTACTGACTATTTACCATTCCTCCCCTTTCCAGGCACCAGGTAGGAGTGCATCTCGTGGCAATCTTGGGATCCCATGAAGCCATATGTCTATTTCTGGCTGATGAGTTGTGAATAGAAGTGAAGCATCACCTTCACTCATATGGAACTCTCCAGAGGCCTCTTCTGTCTGGTGTAGAGGGTCCTTGCTCTGTCAGTGTAGTCCTCTGAGTGGTTATGAGAAGTGGATCCTGCTCTGTCAGCCACAACGTGCACATAGCTTAGGTGAGAAATGAGCTTTCGTTGTTTTAAGTCATACAATTTTATTGTTTGTTACCGCAGCAGGACCCAGGCTGTCCTATGTGATATACTTATTCTATAAAATTCCATACTGGAAGTGATGTGGCATGGGGAGCAAATGGTCAAGAAAAAATTCTTGAGGTATTTTTAGTGCAAAAAATGCTTTTATTATAGCACGTGGACAGGACTCATGTGCAGAAAGAGCTGCCCTTTTGTTGTACGAAGCTGGTGGATATTTGCTTATTGTTCAAGGGGGAGGGGGTGTGCAGGGAGTAGTAGATCATAAATGTCTTCTGTTGTGCAAATCTGAGAAACCACCAAGGAGCCGACACCGATGCAAACACATGAGGGTTTATTTACAAGTTCGAGCTTGGGTCCAAGTGTACCCAACACAGTGGAGCAGGGACTTGGACCCTGAGACTAAGAGGCGTAGCAGCTTTATAGGGGCCAGCGGCCAATGGGATTGTAACATACTCAGAAAGTTGCAGTCATGTCGGTCCACACGCAGGTGGCTGATTGAATTACATTTTACCCTATAGTATCCATTTGAGCTGGCCTATTACTTTGGTCAGAATTGGCACGCAGTTTTGGCGGGCACAAGGTGGGGTTACATTGTTATGAGCCGATTTACAATAAGGGTGTGCCCAGCGGCTTGACTAGGGTGGGGCAGCGCCTTAAGCAATAAGCAGGTCATGTGGGGGTCATACAGGAGGTGGCGGGTGCAGCACAAAATGGAGTTAGTCCTGCTCTGCTTGTCCAGGGGTAGGGGATTTTTGTTAAATTTCCTGGGTCCCACACTTCTTCAAATTACTACTTTTAAAACTACTTTCACAAGATTCCTTTGGTGCTTATCAGCTCCATATTAACTATTGGTGAGATGTACCGGCAGTCATGAGACCCTTTAAAAATGTAGTAACCAGGATGTATTTGATCCTTATTGGAACTATGTGGGCTATAGGTCAGCCTTCTGGGTTAATGGTGGACATTTTTCTACTTCTATCCATCATCAGAAGCATATAAATACAGGGCACCTGGGTGGCTCAGTGGTTGAGCATCTGCCTTTGGCTCAGGGCATGACCCTGGGTCCTGGGATCAAGTCCCACATCAAGTCCCACTCCCTGCATGGAGCCCATTTCTCCCTCTGCCTGTGTCTCTGCCTCTCTTTCTCTGTGTTTCTCATGAATAAATAAATAAAATCTTCCCCAAAAAGGTATATATAAATACTACAATCCTGAACCCTTTGTCACCTTTTAACATGTTTAATATTATCTGCCCCTTATTATCAAAAAGTGAAATTATGTGCCAGCTGCTGGACTGATTAATTTTTAATGGCATATACTTTTATTCTTCATTATATATATAGGAAAATATTTTATTGTGATTTCAAATGAACTGATTATGAAAGAGGACTTCACCCCCATTTTCACCTCAGTCTTTATTTATTTATTTTTTAAAGATTTTATTTATTTATTCATGAGAGACAGAGAAAGAGAGAGAGAGGCAGAGATACAGGCAAAGGCAGAAGCAGGCCCCATGCAGGGAGCCTGATGTGGGACTTGATCCCGGGGCTCCAGGATCATGCCCTGGACCAAAGGCAGGCGCTAAACCGCTGAGCCACCCAGGGATTCCCCTCAGTCTTTACTTTAAAATAAATTTAGTTAGGGACGCCTGGGTGGCACAGTCAGCTAAGCATCCTACCCTTGGTTTTGGCTCAGGTCATGATCTCAGGGCTGTGATATCCAACCCCAAGTCAGGCTTTGCGCTCAGCACAAAGTTTGCTTGGGATTCTTTCTCCCTCTGCCTGTCGCTTGTGCTCTCTCAAAATAAATACATCTTTTAAAAAATATTTATTTTAAATAATTTCTACATCTAATGCCGAGCTCAAACTCATGACCCTGAGATCAAGAGTCACACGCTTCTCTGAATGAGGCAGCCAGGTGTCCTAGTCTGTACTTTCTAATTATGTTCTTCTTTCCAGCCTATTTCTTAACTCAGGCAAAAGACCCTGTGGGCAAGGCACCTGTCTGGCTCACAGGGTAGAGCATGTGACTCTCGATTTCAGGGTTGTGACTTCAAGCCCCATGTTGGGTGTAGAACCTACTTAATTTAAAATAAAAAACAAAAAACAAAAAAACAAAAAAACCCCAGTGGGCAAAGCATCCCATAATAGGAACTGAAACTAACCCCTCAAGCAATAAGAACTGCCCTGAGCCAGCAAGACCCCGCATGACTTACTCCAACACAATGATTCACTTGACCTTTACTGCCTACCTGCACATACCCACTCACCTTTGTCCCACAATTTCCTTATATAAACCTATAAGTATTTTCAGCACTTTGGAGACAGTCTTTGAAATGGTAGTCCGCTGTCTTCCCAGTGTGGGCCTCACTGAAATAAATCCCTTTCTTGTTTCACCACCACTGGTCTCTCTGCCTTTGGATTTTGTCAGCAGTGAGTGGCTGAACCTGGTCTGCTTGGGACACCCCCAACCAGGTGTTCCTGCACTCCTGCGCCCTGGTTGCAAATTTGAGCTATTACAGAATTTTTATTTATTTTATTTATTTTTATTTTTTTTCTATTACAGAATTTTTATATGTGATTCTTATTTAGTTACTTTTGAAAGGTGAAAGCCAAAGTTCAGTACACATTACTATACCCTCATTCATAAATAATATTTATTTATTATGTTTAACTATTATGAATTAAATAATGCGAAAAACCATATGGCTTTATTCTTATAAAAATGTTTAAGCTAATTTTATTAGTTCCTATATCATTTTAATCTTGATTGCTTGATTCAAATTTTGGCACTGCCTTTTATTAGCTTTGTGACCTTGGGCAAGTTACTCAACCTCTCTGTGTCTAAGCCTTGGGAATGTTATTTTACCTCTTTATGCCCTAATTTCCTCATCTTTCAAATTGCCTCTTACTAGTACCTGTCTCATAGGGTTATTCTGAGGAATAAATATAGCATTATATTAAAAGCACTTAGAAGAGTGCCTGACAAATAATTAACACTTAGTAAAAGATGATTAGAATTATAGTTATGTTGCCGTTTCCTTTCTTATAATGTTCTGTCCTCTCCTTTTTTTTTTTTTAAAGATAGATTTATTTATTTATTTATTTATTCATTCATTCATTCATTCATGAGAGACACAGAGAGAGAGAGGCAGAGACACAGACAGAGGGAGAAGCAGGCTCCCCGGAAGGAGCCTGATGTGGGACTCGATCCCCGAACCCAAATCATCCCCTGAGCCAAAGGCAGAGGCTCAACCGCTGAGCCACCCAGCCTCTCCTTTCTGTGTAATCTATTCAAAAGGCTCAGCTTAAGTTCCATGTCTAATCCGAAACCATCCTATTTTGGCTTCTTTTAAAAAATTTTTATTTTAATTCCAATATAGTTAATATACAGTAGTAAATTTGTTTCAGGTGTACAATATGATTCAACAATTCTATGTATTACTCAGTGCTCATCAAGATAAGTGGACTCTTAATCCCCTTCACCTATTTCACCCATCTCTCCCCCTCCCCTCCCCTCTGGTAACCATCTGTTTGTTTGTTCTATATAGTTAAGAGTCTGTTTTTCAGTTTGTCTCTCTTTTTTTCCCTTTGTTTCATTTGATTCTTAATTTCCACACATGAATGAAATTATATGGTATTTGTTTTTCTCTGACTTATTTTCCTTAGTATTATACTCTCTAAGTACATCCATGTTGTTGCAAATGGCCAGATTTCATTCTTTTTCATGGCTAAATAACATTCATTTTGTATATATATATAACTTTTTCTTTATGCATTCATCTATCAATGGACATTTGGGCTGCTTCCATAATTTGGCTATTGTAAATAATTGCTACAACAAACATATGGGTGTATGTATCCTTTTGGATTAGTGTTTTTATGTTCTTTGGTTAAATCCCCAGTAGTGTGATTGTTGGATCATATGGTAATTCTACCTTTAATTTTTTGATGAACCTCTGTACTGTTTCCCATAGTGGCTGCATCAGTTTGCATTCCCACCAGCAGTGCATGAAGGTTCCTTTTTCTCCACATCCTCGCCAACAGTTGTTGTTTCTTGGGTTGTTGACTTTAGCCATTCTGACAGGTGATATCTCATCATGGTTGTGATTTGCGTTTCCCTGATGATGAGTGACTTTGAGCATCTATTCATGCATCTGTTTGCTATCTGGATGTCTTCTTTGGAGAAATGTCTGTTATGTCTTCTACCCATTTTTGATTGGATTGTTTCATTTTTAGGGTGTTGAGTTGTATAAGTTCTTTTTTTTTAATATTTTATTTATTTATTAATGAAAGACACACAGAGAGAGAGAGGCAGAGACACAGGCTCCATGCAGGGAGCCCGACGTGGGACTTGATCCGGGGTCTCCAGGATCATGCCCTGGGCTGAAGGCGGTGCTAAACCCCTATGCCACCCGGGCTGCCCTTATAAGTTCTTTATATATTTTGGATGTTAACCCATTGTCAGATATGTCATTTGCAAATATCTTCTCTCATTCGGTAGGTTGTCTTTTAGTTTTGTTGATTGTTTCCTTTGCTCTTCAGAAGCTTTTTATTTTGATATGGTCTCAATAGTTTATTTTTACTTTTGTTGCCCTTGCCTCAGGGGGCATATCTGGAAAAATGCTGCTATGGGTGATGTCAGAGAGATTACTGCCTGTGCTCTCTTCTAGAATTTTTATGGTTTCAGTGCTCACATTTAGATCTTTGTATTTTTGTTCTTACTGATGTTCCCTTTGCATTCATATGGTGCATATAATGTGATCCACATCATTTAACCTAAGTAGATATTAAAATCTTTTAGCCTCCCCCTCCCCCAGCTGCAGTGACTTCTCTGAGAGCAGGGAGTGTTTCTTGTTTGAACTCTCTTTGAGTCAAATAATAGTAGGCGTCCCTACTATTTTTTTTTTTAAATTTTATTTATTGGGATGCCTGGGTGGCTCCATGATTGAGCATCTGCCTTTGGCTCAGGGTGTGTTTGCAGAGTCCCAGGATTCAGTCCCGCATCAGACTCCCTGCAAGGATTCTGTTTCTCCTTCTGCCTGGGTCTCCGCCTCTCTGTCTGTGTTTCTCATGAATAAGTAAATAAATAATCTTTAAAAAAAATAAAATAAATTGAAAAATAAAATGTTATTTCTTTAAGTAGTCTTTACACTCTATGTAGAGCTCGAACTCATGAACCTGAGATCAAGAGTCACATGCTCTTCCAACTGAGCAAGCTAGGTGCCCCAGCTATTTATTTTATTTTAATTTAATTTAATTTAATTTTATTTATTTTTATTTTCTTTAAAAATTTTTTAAAATAAATTTATTTTTTATTGGTGTTCAATTTGTCAACATACAAAATAACACCCAGTGCTCATCCCGTCAAGTGCCCACCTCAGTGCCCGCCCAGCTATTTATTTTAGACAAACATTCCACTTCCATGTCTTTAGTCAGAAGTCCTTTGACTTCTATGTGCCTTGGCCAACTGGAGAATGGAATCCTCTAACTCATCCCCCCTGCAAATGGCCCCAGAGATAGCAGAGGTTTCAGGTTGACTGTCCATGACCTTATCAGCCTTGGCCATGTTCTGGATGGCTTCAGTGGTCTGTGGTGCTGATGATGGAGAATCATCAGTGGGGGAGAGCTTCTACTGCACTTGCAAGTCCACAAACTTGCCCGTGTCTCTGTGCAGGTTGAGGCTATGCCTGATGCCACCAGGAAGGACATGAGCAGAGATTACACTTCTTTTTCTTTTTAACCTTTCCATGGTGAATTATAACATATACAGAGAAATGGACATAATATACATAGCTCAGTGGTTTATCATAAACCTTATCAAAACATAGTATAACTGCCTCCCAATTTGACCTCCTCTATTTTAAAAATATTTTATTTATTTATTTGAGAGAGGAGAGTGCATGCACACAAGCAGGGGGAAGCAGGAAAAGCAGGCTCACTGCTAAGCAGGGAGCTTGATGTGAGGTTCAATCCCAGGACCCTGGGATTGTGACCTAAGCTGAGGGCAGATGCTTAACCAATTGAGCCACCCAGGCACCCTTGACCTCCTTTTTTGACAAATATAATGTTGCCAAAACTCCAGAAGTCTCTTTCGTGCCCTATCCTGATCACTACACTTTAATTTCTCCACTCGTGGTAATCAATAAGCTAATTTTAATAAAATCTCTTTCTTAGCTTTCTTTATAGTTTTACTACATAAATACATATCTCTAAACACTGTGGAATTTTGTCCGTTTATTGAAACTTATGTAGCATCATTCAGTATGTTCATTTGTGTCTGGCTTCTTTCACTCAGTCTTATTATTATTATTATTATTATTATTTTTGCATGTAGCTATAGCGCATTTGTTTTAGTTGATATGTGGGATTCCATTGTATGACTATACCATTTGCCCTAGATCCATTTATTGAAAACACTATCCATTTTCCTCTATTGATCTACATATACCTTTATTGTAAGTCAAATGTCAAAATATGCATGGGTTTGATTTTGAACTCTATTTTATTTTAGTGGGCCTTCAGTTCATTCTTGAATCAATTTGAACCTGTTTTGAACCTGATCTTTAAGAGGGAGTCTCAGCTTTCTGCCATTAAATATAATGCTTGAGGTTTACTACACACATCATTTATCAGATTATATTTTTTGCCTTTATTTTGACTTTCTTAAGAGCTTTTTTAAAAATCATGAATCTGGGATCCCTGGGTGGCGCAGCGGTTAAGCGCCTGCCTTTGGCCCAGGGCGCGATCCTGGAGACCCGGGGTCGAATCCCACGTCGGGCTCCCGGTGCATGGAGCCTGCTTCTCCCTCTGCCTATGTCTCTGCCTCTCTCTCTCTCTCTCTCTGTGTGTGTGTGTGACTATCATAAATTAAAAAAAAAAAAAAAAAAAAATCATGAATCTATGTTGAAAGCTATCAAGTATTTTTAGGCATTTGTTGACATCATACTATTTTTTATTTTTTTTATATTATTTTTAAAAAATCATTTTTTTCTTGTAATGTAGTAAATTACACTAATTGATTTTACTTTCATTCCTGGAATAAATTCAACTTGGTTATGGCACACAGTTCTTTTTCTGTGTTTTCTGTATTTCTTTTTTTTTTTTTTAAGAATTCATTTATTTATTCATGAAAGACACACAGAGACACACAGGCAGAGACACAGGCAGAGGGAGAAGCAGGCTCCATGCAAGGAGCCGGATGTGGGACTCTATCCCGGGTCTCCAGGATCACACCTCGGGCTGCAGGCGGCGCTAAACCGCTGTGCCACCGGGGCTGCCCTGTTTTCTGTATTTCTGTATTAAGCTTACAAATATTTTGGTTAAGAATTTTGCCCCTATGGGCCACCTAGGTGGCTCAGTTCATTAAGCATCTGACTCTTGATCTCAGCTCAGGTCTGCATCTCAGGTCATGAGATCAAGCTACACCCAGAGTGGAGCTTACTTAAAAACAACAACAGCTTTGTGTCTATATTGATGAGTGTAATTAGATTATATTTTTTCTTCTTAAAATGTATGCGAGGTTTTGGTATTAAGTTATTGTAGCTCATAATACAACACAGAGTTTTGTTTCCTCATTCTCTATTCCCTGGAAGATTTTTAAGATTGGCATTATTTCTTCTGCAGATGTTTGGTAGAATTTGCTGGTGAGGTCATCTGGGCCTGGGGTTCTTTTTGTGGAAAAGTTTTAAATTACAGGTTTTTGATCATTATTCTCTTTATTTTTTAAAGATTTTATTTATTTATTCATGAGAGACAGAGAGAGAGAGAGAGGCAGAGACACAGGCAGAGGGAGAAGCAGGCTCCATGCAGGGAGCCCAATGTGGAACTCGATCCCGGGTCTCCAGGATCATGTCCTGGACCGAAGCCAGGCACCAAACCGCTGAGCCACCCAGGGATCCCCAATCATCATTATTCTTAAGTTATTCTTTGAAATTTCACTCATTGGCTATCTGATGCAAGACTCTGGATTTTTCTTTGTTCTTATTTAATTTTGATAAGTTGTGTATTTTCTAGAAAGTTGTCTATGTTGGGTTATCAGTTTTCAAAGAAATAATTTTTGGCTTAGGTAATTTCTTTATCATATATTTTCTATTTTATTTTTTCCATCTCTTGATTATCTTTTTTTCTACTCTATTTGGGTTGAGTTTGCTCGAATTTTTTCAATTTATTAATGTGGATACTTAATACATTGATTTTCAGCCTGTTTTTCTTTTCTATTATGTGTTTTAATTTTTTTTTTATTTTTATTTTTTTTATTTATTTATGATAGTCAGAGAGAGAGAGAGAGAGAGAGAGAGAGAGAGAGAGGCAGAGGGAGAAGCAGGCTCCATACACCAGGAGCCTGATGTGGGATTCGATCCCGGGTCTCCAGGATCGCGCCCTGGGCCAAAGGCAGGCGCCAAACCGCTGCGCCACCCAGGGATCCCTCTATTATGTGTTTTAAAGAAATGATGACTTTTGGGGCACTTGGCTGGCTCAGTTGGTGGAACATAGGACTCTTGATCTGAAGTTGAGAGTTCACCATGTTGGGTGTAGAGATTATTTAAAAACAAAATCTTCTTCTTCTTTTTTTTTTTTTTTAAAGATTTTATTTATTTATGAGAGACAAAGAGAGATAGGCAGAGACACAGGCAGAGGGAGAAGCAGGGTCCATGCAGGGAGCCCGACTTGGGTATTGATTCTGGGTCTCCAGGATCACGCCCTGGGCTGAAAGCGGTGCTGCCAAACCTCTGAGCCACCCGGGCTGCCCTAAAAACAAAATATTTATTTATTATTTTTTAAAAAATATTTTATTTATTTATTCATGATAGACATAGAGAGAGAGAGAGGCAGAAACACAGGCAGAGAGAGAAACAGGCTCCGTGCCTGGAGCCCGACGTGGGACTCCATCCTGGGACTCCAGGATTGCGCCCTGGGCCAAAGGCAGGCGCTGAACCGCTGAGCCACCCAGGGATCCCCACAAAATCTTAAAAGAAAAAGAAATGATGACTTTTGAGGAGGGTAAGGATTTCTTTGGGCTGGAGTAGCTAGAGAAAGAATCACAGAGAAGATGGGAACTGAATTTTCAAAAAGAAAAAGGCAAGTGCATAGCAGGCTGAAAGAAAGTTAAAACTTGGTGGTGACAATGTACTTAAAATGTTCTTATTATAAAAAAATGTTGTTATAGAAAATTTCAAGCATATACACACAAGTAGAGAGAGAGAGAGAGATACAAAGAAACTCTATGTGCTCCCACTCCCCATTTCAACTAATAGTGACTGGTGGCCCATCTTCCTGTCCTCCAATATTATTTTGAAGCAAATCATGGACATCATATAATTCATCTGCAAATATTTCAGTATACATGTCTAAAAGATTGGGATTCACTTTTGTTTAAAATAAAAGCAGCCTGTTTGGGACCTTGTAATGAAGTGCTAATAAACAGTGACATCATTACAATAGTTTGGCCTGAGGATTCATGAATGTCTAAATCTGTGGTGAGATGGGCTTCTTACTCCTAAATCCAAACTCAAATCTTGGAACTTACAATAGAACAAACTAATAGAACAAAAAGTCACAGTTGTCAATGTCACAGAAAAAGGGTCCAGATATGTTGAGGTCATTGAAAGGATATCCCCATCAGTGTCCAGGAATCTTATCATCTAGATCACTTGGGTAGGCAGCAATGCTCCAGAAATCAACACAGCCTAGAATGGCAATGGACCAGTTACAAGGGCTCTTTTTTTTTTTTTTTTTTTTTTTGTAAAAAAAAAAAAGATTTTTAAGATTTACTTATCCATGAGATACACACAGAAAGAGGCAGAGACATAGGTAGAGGGAGAAGCAGGTTCCCTGCAGGGAGCCTGATGCGGGATTCAATCTCAGGACCCCAGGATCATGACCTGACCCGAAGACAGGTGGTCAACTACTGAGCCACCCAGGCGTCCATAGAAGGACTCTTTTTTTTTTTTAAGACCTCACTTATTGGGACGCCTGGGTGGCTCGGTGGTTGGGCACCTGCCTTTGGCTCAGGTCATGATCCCTGGATCCGGGATCAAGTCCCGCATTGGGCTCCCTGAGAGGAGCCTGCTTCTCCTTCTGCCTGTGTCTCCGCCTCTCCTCTCAATATGTGTCTCTCATGAATAAATAAATACATCTTTTTTTTTTTTTTAAAGACCTCACTTCTTTATTAATGAGAGACACAGAGAGAACGTGAGAGAGTGGCAGAGGGAGAAGCAGGCTCCCTGAAGGGAGCCCAACGTGGGACTTGATCCCGGGACTCCAGGATCAGGCCCTGGGCTGAAGGCAGTGCTAAACCACCGGGCCACCCGGGCTGCCCAGGACTCTTTTTAAGGGCGTGATACCTTGTGTAAATTACAGGCATTCACTCTCCTGGTAGGTTGGCCCAGTCTTTTCTGCCCTGACTGACTCCTTCTCTCATCCTGGCTTTTGGTATTTCATCTTCATATCCTGCAATTGATGTAGATTTTGTGATCCTAGGAGAGACAAACTTTTTCTTCTCTGGGGGGAAAGCATTGTTAGGAAAAAAAAAGTGATCTTTGGAATCGCATAGAACTAGGTGAATCCTATCTCCCCTGCCAAAGAGACCTAGATACTCTTTTAGCCATTTTCTCAGCAGTAAAATAGGTTGATAATGGCTACAGAACAAGGAAGTTGTGAGAACTAACAAAGAGAATCTGTGAACTACATGGGTTTGCTATTCAACTCATTCCTATCAGTTTATTAAGGTCTAACATACCCTCCTTGGAGTTACCACAATCTTAATGTCACTGGACTTGGTCAACAGGAATTCCATAAATTAATTTCTGTGTTGAAGATTTAGCACCATCAGGTCAGACTCCCTGAGTTGTCTGCTCTTCAAATGTTTTCTATATTTTAAAATTTCTGAATCCAAAAGCTCTCTCAAAGTTCCCAGTTTCTTCACTCCTCTGCCCTGGGGGGCAGGAGTTCATCTCTAGCTACACATCAGAATGTTGGAAACTCTTATTTAATGGACGTGTCCTGTCTTTGAACTGCCCACTGCCCGCATTAGCATTCTTAGAACTCTACATTTATATTGCATCATATCCTCTCTAGTCCATTCTGAGTTCTCAACTGAGTTGTAATAGTTTGGAGACAATATATTATTTTCCAGTAGTACCCTGGGGACATCAGCGTTACTAGGATGAGAGAAAAGTGTTTGCAAGAGAGTTTGGAAACCTGAAAGGAAATATGCATTTGGTTCATAAATTTTCCTGTAGTTCCCTTTCCCATTAAGTAGACTGAGCCCCTTCCCTGGAGCAGCTGAGGATCTATTTAGCCTGTGGCTTGGTTTTCCCATCTTTAAAGTGATAGATAATGATGTCAGTGGTCAGTATCCACTGAATGGATTCTGAATAAATATTTATGTGATTTATTAATAATAATAGCAACATAATACCTACACCACAGAGTCAGGGAGATTGGAAAGTACTGTGGTTAAACACAAGAGTTTTAGAGCCCGGCAGCCTGGGTTTGAAGCCCAGATCGACTACTTACTACTCATAGGATGTTTGGCAAGTTACTTAAGCTTTTAAAACTTCGTTTTCTTCATCTGTAAAATGGCCATAATGACCGCATCTACTTTGTAGGGCTGTTAGAGAATTAAATGAAGTAGTTTCTGGTATTTAAGTGCTCTGTAAAAATCTCTTTTGATTGTTCTTAAAAAGTACTAATGGTGATTAAAGTATTGAAATAAGTAGGTGTGAAAGCCCCAGTGCAATAGGTGCTTAATAAATATGAGAAGTTGATAATTATTTCTCTCTTTTAACATTTCCTTCTCTATCAACCAAAAGGCAAAGATGGAAATTAAATGGCTGGGGTGCCTGGCTGGCTCAGTTGGTACAGCATAAGACTCTTGATCTTGAGGTCCTGAGTTTGAGCCCCACGTTGGGCGTAAAGTTTACTTTAAAAAATGAAATGGCAGGGATCCCTGGGTGGCGCAGCGGTTTGGCGCCTGCCTTTGGCCCAGGGCGCAATCTTGGAGACCCGGGATCGAATCCCACGTCGGGCTCCCGGTGCATGGAGCCTGCTTCTCCCTCTGCCTGTGTCTCTGCCTCTCTCTCTCTCTGTGTGTGTGACTATCATAAATAAATAAAAAATTAAAAAAAAAATGAAATGGCAAAAAAAAAAAAAAAAAAAAGGCAAAGTGGTTAAGGACCTGGACTCTAGAATCAGACTCTTGGGGTTCAAATCCTAAATCTAATGTTTACTAGCTGTGCAACTTTCAGAAAGCTACTTAACTTCTCAGTGCCTCCCTTTCCTCATCTATAAAGTTAGGATAATAATAGAACCTACCTTGGGATGCCTGAGTGGTTCAGCGATTGAGCGCCCGCCTTTGGCTGGGGGCGTGATCCCGGATTCCTGGGTTCGAGTCCTGCATTGGGCTCCTGGCATGGAGCCTGCTTCTCCCTCTGCCTGTGTCTCTGCCTCTCTCTTTCTCTCTCTCATAAATAAAATCTTTATTTTTTTTTAAATTTATTTATTCATCGGGCAGCCCCGGTGGCACAGCGGTTTAGCGCCGCCTACATTACAGCCTGGGGTGTGATCCTGGAGATCTGGGATCGAGTCCCATGTCAGGTTCCCTGCATGGAGCCTGCTTCTCCTTCTGCCTGTGTCCCAGCCATTCTCTCTCTCTCTCTCAATAAATAAATAAATAAAATCTAAAAAATTTAAAAAAAGTAAAAAAAATTATTTGTTCATGAGAAACACAGAGAGGAGAGAGAGAGAGAGAGGCAGAGACACAGGCAGAGGGAGAAGCAGGCTCCACGTGGGGAGCCCGACACGGGACTCGATTTCTGGTCCTCAGGATCACGCCCTGGGCTGAAGGTGGCGCTAAACTGCCGAGCCACCCGGGCTGCCCAATAAAATCTTAAAAAAAAAAAAAAAAAATAGAACCTACCTCATAAAATGATCATGAGGATTAAATGAGCTAATATTAGTAAAGCTATTTAATTACAACCTCCACGCACAGAGACATATACATTGTATTAAATAAAAGATATTTTATTTGTTAATTTTTAATCTCAAATTCCAGGGATGCAGTAAGTCCTCATTATGTAAAAACAGATGGTGAATGATTGACATATTGTGGTTGGGTGAACTGTGGTTTAGTTATATTGTAACACTAAAGTTTGAAAACTAAGGAAAGAGAAATACAGAAGCCAAGTATATACAGACTGACTCCAATTTAGGATTTTTCACCTTTATGGTAGTGTGGAAGTGACATGCATTCAGTGGAAACTGTACTTGGAATTTTGGACTTGGGTCTTTTCCTGGACTGCTGATATGTGGGATGATCCTCTCTGGATGCTGAGCGCCTGCAGCTCCCAGTCAGCCATGTGATCACAAGGGTCAACAGATGATACACTTAAAATTATTTTATACTCATTCAGTCATTCTGTTTTTCACTTTCAGTACAGTAGCCAATAAATTAGATGACGTACCCAACACTTTATTATAACTTAGGCTTGTGTTAAACTAAAAGATGACCTACGGAATGGGAGAAGATATTTGCAAATGACATATCTGACACCGGGTTAAGATCCAAAATATATAAAGAATTGATGCAACTCAACACACCCAAAATGAAATAATCCAATTAAAAATGGGCAGAAGACATGGAATAAACATTTTTTCCAAAGAAGACATCCAGATTGCCAACAGACACATGAAAAGATGCTCAACATCACTCATCATCAGGGAAATGCAAATGAAAACCAAAATGAGCTAGCACTCACACCTATCAGAATGGCAAAAATCAGCAACGCAAGAAACAACAGATGCTGGTGAGGATGTAGGGTAAGGGGAATTGTATTGCATTGTTGATGGAAATGCAAACTGGTGCGGCCACTGTGGAAGACAGTATGGAGTTTCCTCAGATACTTAAAAATAGAACTATCCAATGTATGATCCAGCAGTTACACTACTAAGTATTTACCCGAAGAATACTAATTGAAAGGGATACACACACCCCAATGTTTATTGCAATATTATTCACAATAGCCAAACTATGGAAAGAGCCCAAATGTCCATCAACTGATGAATGGATAAGGAAGAGGTGGTATATGTATGTAATGGAATATTACTCAGCTATAAAAAAGAATGAAATCTTGCCATTTGCAACAACATGGATGGAACTAGAGGGTATTATGCTAAATGAAATAAGTCAGTCAGAGAAAGACAAATACCATATAATTTCACTCATATGTGGAATCTAAGAAAAAAAACCCAGATGAGCAAAGGGAAAAAAAGAAAGAGAGACAAACCAAGAAACAGACTTTTAGCTACAGGGAACTAATAGTTACTGGAAGGGAAGTGATTGGGGGGATGGGTATAATAGGTTACGGGGTTAAAGATGGCACTTGTGATAAGCACCAGGTGTTGTATGAAGTGTTGAATCACTACATTGTATACCTGAAACTAATATTACACTGTGTTAACTAACTGGAATTATAGAACTTAAAAAAAATGAATCAGGCTTGAGTTTGATGATTTTGCCCAACTTTAGGCTACTGTAAGTGTTCTGAGCATGTTTCAGGTAAGCTAGGCTAACCTATGATGTTCAGTAGGTTTACAGGGATGTTAATACCATCCTAAGTTGTATACCTGTACAGGTATAACATTAATAAGAAATTAAGACTTACTACATATATCACTGATTTATATGCTTGACATGAATTTTCTTGTTGAACAGTTACCACAGTCCTTTGGGGTAGCAGTTATTTTATCCCTATGTTACAGATGAGAGAAATGAGGCTGAGACACTGTGTAATTTGCCTAATGTCACAAAGTAGAGCTGGGTAAATGCCAAGTCTGTCTCCACAGCCCCAGCTGCCATTATCATGTCCTAGGCCTCCCCAGTGAAATGAGCAAAATGGTACCCTGCAGCTCATAGGGTTAGGCCAGTGGTTCTTCACATTTTAAGTCATAGACCCCTCTGAGATACAAATAGACTCTCAGAAAAAAAGGCATATATGCAGTTCAGTTTCTCTGGTTAAGGAAGGGATGATGAAAGCACAGGTCGGTCTCCTACATAGTCTAGTGCTGGTCTCAAATTCAAATAATAGAAAAAAGTTTTTCCTTTAAAATTTGGCTGTTTATAGAGCACAAAAATGAACATGTATTAAGCATAGGGACTCCTGGGGCTTCTATTATACCAAAAATAAATGCATTAATGAATACATTTGGATGAACTTAAGGCTGGCTTGGTGAAAGTACGGTCATCAATTCAGACACACACAATGCAGGGATGACAGCGGATTTCTCTGACAATTATATTAATAGTTATGTCTCTGAAATAGGCAACAGATACTAAGGGGTGTTAGTATATTTTTCTTGAGGAAGTCACAGAACAACTACACTTTGCCATAGAACACTAGAACACTTGCCTTTGCCAGAGCTCTCAGCCTTCCCTTGCTTCCCAGAGAGAATTTCATACTGACACTCCAGTTGTTTAGGATCCAACACTCACAGACAGAAACCACAGATTACTTCAGTTTTATCTTAAACATCTACTGTTTTGGTCATCCTTCATTTTTTCTTCTTCTGGGTCAGAGCACCTTGGCTTTCCTTTGGCGAACCATTTTTCTATGACTTAATCCATATGGATTGTGGACTGGGTGGAGCTCCTTTGTTTCCCCTATGTTCCCCCTTGGGGGTGGAACATATGACCCAGAACTGACTAATCAAGAGTGGCTAGTGATCCAAACTGATTCAATTTGTGTGAATCCAGTGAGTCATAAGGAGGTATTAGGAAAAGGTGCTTTCTTTTGTGCTGGAATACCACCTGGGAGGATGAGGGCCTGGAGAGCCTCTGAGTGGACAATGAGAATGAAGCCAACACAGTGAGAGCAGAACTTAGGGAGAGAAAGAAACTGCATCCTGATAACATCATCTGGGCTCCTGGATCAAGTCATGTCTGAAAACCATCTGAGACTTTTTTTTTTTTTAAAAGAAGGAGAGCATGTGATCAAGTGGGATTGAGGAGGCAGAGGGAGGAGAGAGAATCTTAAGTGGGGAGTCCAGTAAGGGACTTGATCTCAGGACCCTGAAATCACGACCTGAGCCAAAATCAAGAGTTGGATGCTTAGCTGACTAAGCCACCGAGGTTCCCCCATCCTGAGACTTTTCAATGACAAACCAAAACCCTTTGCTGATGCCAGTTTGAGTTGCCCTCCCCCAGTGCCCTGTTCACGCTTGCACTCTCTCAAAGTAATAATATTCTTGACAGTCAAGCAACCCAAAGAGGAAATAATCTGAGGGAGTAAGATGCATGGCTGTGTATAGAATATGACAATGGGTCTGTATGAAGTCAAATTTCCAAATTGGAAAACATCTCTTTCCAGAGACCAGACATGGGGTTGGCACAGTTCAAGGAAAATAAGGCTGGTTTAGGCTTTAACAGAACCATATAGCACTATTTGTAACTCTGAAAAACAAACAAACTAGATTGATCGGAGTAAATCTAGTGTAAACACCTATAGTTCGAGTCTTCAGCACTGTAGTCAAATGTATGTGTGTGCACACATGTATATGACTGATTTGTACAAGTTCACTTGTTTAGGTTGACATTAAAGATCCAAAAACAACTGATCTCTATCGATGACAGCAATGACCAGGGCTTATATGAAATGAGACTACGGAGAAGAGATGGGGATGCATTTCTATGCTGCTCTGTTGTCTGCATCTTGCCTGCAGTTTGGAAATGCCAAATCTGGCCACTTGAGCACTCTACCAGGGGAAGCTCATTCCAGTTGCCAATTTCACCCCCATCAACTGGGCACTAGAAAACTCATGACCTCATCCCCTTTAGCTGTGATCTTTTATTTATTTTTTTTTATTTTTTATTTTTTTTTAGCTGTGATCTTTTAACAAGTGTTTCTAGTAGTGGACTCTTGCCAAATCAATAAAAGTGTTTTGTCCTTTTGTTTTTGTGTGTTTTTGTTTGTTTTTTTTAGAGGGAGAGAGTGTGTGCACACATGTGCACTAGGGAAGAGCAGAGGGAGAGAGAATTTTAAGCAGCCTCCCCACCGAGTGCAGAGCTGTTCGTGAGGCTCCATTTCACCACCCTGAGATCAGGACCTGAGCTAAAATCAGACTTGGCAGCTTAACCAACTGAGCCACCAAGGAACTCCATCCATAAAGGTTTTTAAAGTCATGGTTAGTGGGCAGCCCCGGTGGCTCAAAGGTTTGGCGCCGCCTTCGGCTCTGGGTGTGATCCTGGAGACCCCCTATCAAGTCCCGCGTTGAGCTCCCTGCGTGGAGCCTGCTTCTCCCTCTGCTTGTGTCTCTGCCTCTCTCTCTCTCTCTCTCTCTCTCTCTCTCTGTCTGTCTCTCATGAATAAGTGGATGAAATCTTTAAAAAAAAATAGTCTTGGTTAGTGCTCTTTTCTAGAAAATTTTACAGAGAACTTCGCTTTCAGAGAAGCGAAAAGAAAACTCATCTGTCAGAATTTTGCTGTATAGACTTTAGATGTACAAAAGCAGACATTTACAGGGAGATGCATATAAAAATCATTCTCCATGTACTATTTTGTCAAATGCTTTATCTACATCTACTGATATGATTGAATGTTTTTTCTACTGAATAAATCCTGTGTGACTGATGTATACTTCGTTTTACATATTGTCAGATTTGATTTGTTAATATTTTGTTGAGGATTTTTGCATCAATGTTCATGAGAGATTTCAGACTGTAGTTTTCTCCCATGTCTTTGTCTGGTCTTGCTATTAGGGTAATACTGGCCTCATAGAGTAAGTTAGGAAGTGCCCCCTCTGCCTCTATTGTCTCAAAGAAATTGTAGAGGGTTGACATTATTTCTTTCTTAAATGTTTGGGAGAATTCACCAGTGAATCCAATTGGTGCTTTCTATTTTGGAAGGTTATGAATCACTGATTCAATTTCTTTCCTAGATAAAGGCGAAAGCAGATGATCTTTTCTTGAATGAATTTTGATAGATTCAGAGATGTGGTCTATTTCATCTAGATGATCAAATTTGTAAACATAGAATTACTCAAAATATTCCCTTACTCTCTTTTTTTTTTTTTTTAAGATTTATTTATTTATTTGAGAGAGAGAGAGAGTGTGTGTGTGTTGGGGGGAGAAGCAGGGAAGAGGGAGAGAGAGAATCTCAAGCAGACTCCACACGGAGTGTGGAGCCCAGTGTGGGACTCAGTTTCACCACCCTGAGATGACATTCTGAGCCAAAATCAAGAGTCGGATGCCTAACCAACCGAGCCACCCAGATGCCCATTTCTGTCTTTTTCTCATCGCTTGGCTAGAAGCTCATCAATGTTTATTGATGTTTTCAAAGAACGTTTTTATTTCATTTATTTCCTGTTTTCAATTTCATTGATTTCTGCTCTAATTTTCTTTTCTTCTGCTTACTTTATATTTAATTTGTCCTTTTTTTCTTAGTTTCCTAAAATAGTTTAGATTATTGATTTTCACTTATTTTGCTTTTCTAACATATGCATTCAGTGCTATACATTTTCCTCTAAGCAGAGCTTCTACTGCATACCACAAATTTCAAAATGTTATATTTTCAGTTTCATTTAATTCAAAATATTTCTTTTTTTTCTAAAGATTTTATTTATTTATTTATTCATGTGAGACACACACAGAGAGAGGCAGAGACACAGGCAGAGGGAGAAGCAGGTCCATGCAGGGAGCCCAATGCGGAACTTGATCCTGGGATTCCAGGATCACGCCTGGAGCTGAAGGCAGATGGCCAACCGCTGAGCCACCCAGGTGTCCCCAAAATATTTCTTAATTTCTTGTAAGACTTCTTTTTTGGCCCATGTGTTATTGAGAAGTGTATTGTTCAAACTCCTAACATTTCAGGATTTCCTAGTTGTCTTTTTGTTACTGATTTCTAGTTTAATTCCTGTGTGGACCGAGAGGAGACACTGTATGAAGTCTGAGTTTTTTTATGGGCTAAGGTGTTTCCGTGGCCCAGGAGGTGGTCCTTACAGTGAGCGTTCTGTGTGACCCTGAGGAAAAAGTGTATTCTCCTGTGGTTAGATGAAGTGTGTTAGATGAAGTAGTCTATACATGTCAATTATGTCATGTTGACTGATGATGCTGTCCACTTCAACTATGTCCTGGCTGATTTTCTGCTAATTACTAATAGATGGGTGTTGAAGTCTCCAAGTACAATAGTGTATTCATCTGTTTCTCCTTGCAGCCCTAACAGTTTTGCTGCATGTATTTTAATATTCTGTTGTTGGATACATGTACATTAAGGGCTATTATGTCTTCTTGGTGAATTGGTCCCTTTATTATTATGTCTCACATTATCCCTGTTAATTTTCTTTGCTCTGAAATCTGCTTCTCTGGAAGTAATATTACTATTCCAGCTTTCTTTTGATTAGTGTTAGCACAGTATATCCTTTTCTTTTTAAATCTCTTTACTTTTTTTAAAAAAAGCTGTCTTTACTTTTAATATATCTTTTCATCTATCCACTTTATGTTTAGAGTGGGTTTCTGGGGCACCTGAGTGGCTCAGTCAGTTAAGTGTCTGCCTTCAGCTCCCCTGTGATTGAGTCCCATGTCAGGCTTCCTACTCAGCGAGGAGTCTGCTGCTCCCTTCCCCTGCTCTTGAGTGCATGTTTTCTCTCTCCCTCTCAAATAAATAAATAAATTTAAAAAAAGGAAATAAAGTGGGTTTCTTGTAGACAAAGAAAAAAAGGTTTTAAAAAAAAAGGTTTAAAAAAAAAGGAAATAAAGTGGGTTTCTTGTAGACAACATATAGTTGGGTCTTGTTTTTTTTTTTAATCCACTCAGACTGTTTTTTTATTTTTATTTTATTTTTTTTTAATTTTTATTTATTTATGATAGTCACAGAGAGATAGAGAGAGAGGCAGAGACACAGGCAGAGGGAGAAGCAGGCTCCATGCACCAGGAACCCGACGTGGGATTCGATCCCGGGTCTCCAGGATTGCGCCCTGGGCCAAAGGCAGGCGCCAAACCGCTGCGCCACCCAGGGATCCCCAGACTGTTTTTTTAAAAAATATTTTATTTATTTATTCAGAAGAGGCACACAGAGAGAGGCAGAGACACAGGCAGAGGGAGAAGCAGGCTCCACACAGGGAGCCTGACATGGGACTCAATCCCAGGATCCTGGGATCACGATCTGAGCCGAAGGCAGATGCTCAACCGCTGAGCCACTCAGGTGTCCCGACTGTTTTTTAATTGATATATTTAGACCACTGATATTCAAAGTGATCATTGATATAATCAGATTATATTACCATATTTGTTAAGTTTCTATCAATTGCCCTGTTCTGTTTCTTTTTTTTTTTGTCATCTGCTCTGCTCTTTTCCTTTCTGCTCTTCTGCTCTTTTTCTGTCTTTTGTGGTTTTATTTAAGCATTATATATGATTCCATTTTCTCCAGTTTCTTAGCATATCAATTATACATGTTTTTTAAAAAAATTATTTATTTATTCATGAGCGACACAGAGGGAGAGAGGCAGACATAGGCAGAGGGAGAAGCAGGCTCCCATGCAGGGAGCCCGATGCGGGACTCGATCCCCCATCTGCAGGATCACGCCCCGGGCCGAAGGCAGGCACCAAACCGCTGAGCCACCCAGGGATCCCCAATTTTTTTTTCTTTTTCTTTTCTTTCTCTTTCTTTTTCTTTTTTTCCTTTCTTTCTTCTCTCTTCTCTTTTTTCTTTTCTTTTCTTTCTCTTTTCTTTTCTTTTCTTTTCTTTTCTTTTCTTTTCTTTTCTTTTCTTTTCTTTCTTTTCTTTTTCTTTCTTCTGTGTTTGTCCTGGAGTTTACCATGTATATTTACACCTAATCCAATTGTACTTCCAAATAACACTATCCCACTGCATGGGTAATGCATGCAATATGACAGAGTATGCCCAACCCTTTCCTCTCATTCCATATAACATTACTAACATTCATTTTACTTATCCATAAACTATAATCACCAAATGCTTTGTTTCTACTTCTTGTTTTAAGCAACTGTTATCTGATAGGTCAATTAAAAATAAGAAAATAAAGGACTAACTTAACCTTTATTTATTTTTTTCTCTAATGCTCTTTTTTTGTTTATGTAGACCTGAGTTTCTAACCTGTATAATTTTCCTTCTTCTAAAGAACTTTCTTTTTGAACGTAGAAATTACTTAAAAAAAAAAATCATAGAGGCACCTGGTGGCTCAGTTGGTTAAGCATCTGAATCTTACTTATTTATTCATGATAGAGAGAGAGAGAGAGAGGCAGAGACACAGCAGAGGGAGAAGCAGACTCCATGCACCGGGAGCCCAACGTGGGATTCGATCCCGGGTCTCCAGGATCGCGCCCTGGGCCAAAGGCAGGCGCCAAACCGCTGTGCCACCCAGGGATCCCTGAATCTTTTTTTTTTTTTAAAGCTTTCAGCTTTTTTTTTTTTTTTTAAAGATTTTATTTATTTATTAGAGACACAGAAAGAGAGAGATAGAGAGAGGCAGAGACACAGGCAGAGGGAGAAGCAGGCTCCATGCAGGGAGCCTGACATGGGACTTGATCCCAAGACTCCAGGATCACACCCTGGGCTGCAGGCGGCGCTAAACCGCTGCACTACCGGGGCTGCCCAAGCATCAAAATCTTGATTTCAGCTCAGGTCATGATCTCATGAGTCATTGGGTCCATCCCTGCATGGGGCTCCACACACAGTGAGGAGTCTGCTTGAAGATTCCTTCCCTCTGCCCCTCTTCCTACTCTCTCTCTCAAACAAATAAATAAATCATTAAAAAAATCACAGAAAAGAACTTTTTTGGGAGTAGTTCCCGAAGAACCTCTTTCATTATTTTTTTAAAGATTTTATTTTCAAGTGATTTTTATACCTGGCATAGGCCTTGAACTCACAACCCCAAGATCAAGAGTTGTGTGTTTACCAGCTAAGCCAGCCAGGTACCCCCTGAAAGAACCTCTTTTATTTTTTAGTTTTTTAAAAGATTTTTATTTATTTATTCATGAGACACACACACACAGAGAGAGAGGCAGAGACACAGGCAGAGGGAGAAGCAGACTCCATGCAGGTAGGGAGCCTGACGTGGGACTTGATCCCGGGTCTCCAGGATCACACTCCGGGCTGCAGGCTGCGCTAAACCACTGCGCCGCCACTGCGCCAAGAACCTCTTTTACAGTGAAGGTAACTGGGTTGGGCTCCTGGATGGTTCAGGTGGTTAAACAGCTCAGGTTGTGATCTCGTGGGTCCTAGGATAGAGCCTCACTTCTGGCTCCCTGCCCAGCAGGGAGTCTGCTTCTCTCTCTGCCTCTCCCACTACCCCTTGGCCCTGCTCATATTTGTTCTCTCTCCCATATAAATAAATAAAATATTAAAAAAAGAAGAAGAAGAAGAAGAAAATGAAGAAGGTGGGTCTACTGGCAACAGGCTAGGTCTATTGGCAGCAAATCCCCAACTACTACTAAACAAGCCACCATTGACTGAGCAAATTTCTTAACTCCTCTTTTTCCTTGGCTTACACAAATGTTAAATCATCTTCAACTATTTTTCCTGCTCTGAAATCGTAGAATTCTAAGTAAAATTTTATATATTAAGTCAAACAGCTTACTTGGTAGGGCAACTATTAATAGGAAACATAGAGGAAGCTTTGTTAAAAGTGAAAAATCTTTTTTAAAATATACATAATCACTACCTCAAATAGTCATTTCATAAATCTTACTTCTTAAATACCAGCTTCTCTTAAACTGAAACCCATTTAAATGTCTCTGCTTTTCCTGTTTCAGTAAGTACAAAAAATGTAAAATGTAAAGGTCAATAAACTGTGGACTTTAGGGAAAGAGTAAATGTTTGTTTTAAAGTAAACAAGGAGCTGGAATGTTTCCAATATTTTCATTTTGCCTTAGTGGCTACCAAATGTATTTGGACCCAAAATTCCTCAAGAGCATGGATGTTAGATATGAAGGCTTTTGAAGAAAAAAAATCTGACTTCTGAAATGGAAGGAAAATGAAACAAATTGCATTTGGACAAATTACCAAAGTAAGGCAATAGAGTTAATCCTTGGCATTGGGAATTTAATATTCAAGGTTTTGTTTACTTTTTAATGGTTTTGCAGTCTGCATCATGTAATAATAGATAATTTTGCCAAAAGTGTTAATTTTCAGAATCCTATGCCCCAGGTGGCTGGAGCATGATCCCAGCATCCAATTTCCATGGCATCTTCTTTCTTCTGTCCTTGCTTGATTGTTACGAATGTGTACACACTCTTAAGCACTACTCAGCATTTGGGAATGCAATACATACAACAATGGCAATTGATTGTTAGGAATCTGTGGAGGTCTTTAGAAGTTTTCAAAAATCATTAAAATTTACTATATTTTAGGGGCACCTGTATGGTTCAGTCCATAGAGCATGTGACTCTTAATCTCAGGATTGTGAGTTCAAGCCCCATTTTGAGCATAGCGCCTACTTTTAAAAAAATCCAAAAAACCCATTGAAAAAAAATTACCATATTTTATTTTTTAAAGATATTATTGATTTATTTTAGAGAGAGAGAGTGCAAGGGAAGGGGCAGAGGGAGAGAGAGAATCTTAAGCCAGTGTCCATGCCCAGCACAGAGCCCAACGTGGGGCTTGATCTCACAACCCTGAGATCATGACCTGATCCAACTCTTGAGTTAGACGCTTAATGGACTGAACGATCCAGGTTCTCTTACCATGGATCTCCACCTCTGAGCCTAAGAAATCACCTTCCTTTCCATTGTCTCTTATGTCTAGGGTCTATGGCAGATTCACAGTGCCAAGAAATTGGCATTTGGAGTTAGCTGTATCTAGATTTAAATCCTCCAATATTTACCAGCTAGATAAACTTTAGCAAATCACTCTCTGAGTGGCTCCCTTCATCTAATAAATGTGGATAATACTGGTTTATGGAATTGTCATTATGATTTTTTTTTTAAAGATTTTATTTATTTATTCTTGAGAGATAGAAAGAGAGACAGAGCCAGAGACACAGGCAGAGGGAGAAGCAGGCTCCATGCACTGGGAGCCTGACGTGGGATTCGATCCCGGGTCTCCAGGATCGCGCCCTGGGCCAAAGGCAGGCGCCAAACCGCTGCGCCACCCAGGGATCCCTGTCATTATGATTAAATCAAATGTCCTCTGTGCAATGCCTGGCATGAAGTAAGCAGCCAACAGATAGGGGCCGAATACTCATAGCTATTCGTCTGACTCGTCCTCCTTCCAGTTATCTGAGTTGATTCTAGAGGTTTTCCTGATAGGATTATCATCACTGTGGTCCAGAATCTTGCTTTTAATACACAGTTCCTGCTTCTTCTCTGGCTATTTGTCCTCTCTCATTTTGTGGACATTTTAGGTTCCATTATCTTAATTCTGCATTCTGTTCTTGTGATTCTAGCTCTGGATGGTGACTCACCCTCTCTACCACAACCACTTGGCTCAGAGACCCACCTGTCGGGTCCTTTCACAGTTGGCCTTGTAAACTTGGCAAAACCATTTAAAGTCCTGTACCACATCTGTGCTTCTTTACAGTGCATGCCTGTCAGATCAAAACATAATGATCCAGTTGAGGGAGGAGATGGCTTTTTGCTTGCATATGTCATAAAAAGATGGAAAATTTAAAGCAACGAGCAGAGTACCCTGGAAAAACCATGACTTTTTTTTCTCCTGAAAACAATCTTCACTGTCAAGAAGAGTAAGGCAAAAATATACAGTTCAAAGCCCTTAGAGGCAGAATTATCTCTAAGGAGAACACTTTTAATTTTGGATGTCAGCGATTCTTTCATAGATATTGTGCTTTTGAATGAATTGTTCAGTTGGAACCTAGGGAATCCTGGCTGCATGAGGAATTAATCATACACATAAAAGTTTGAGCATGAGTAACTTTATTATCTTAATATAGCTATTGTTTTTAGACAATTAAGTAGTACATGTTCATTATATAAAATCTAGAAAATACAAAATATTTATTTTTTTAAAGATTTTATTTATTTATTAGAGAGAAGAGTGAGAGGGCAGAGTGGGGGAAGGGGCATAGGGAGAGGGAGAAGCAGATGTCCTGCTGAGCAGGGAGCTCGCCTCAGACCAAGGGCTTGACAGTGGTCTCTACAGCAGGGCTCAATCCCAGGACCCTGGGATCCTGACCTTAGCCAAAGGCAGACACTTAACCGAGTCACCCAGGTGCTCTGGAAATACAAAACCCTTAAAAGAGAGAATAATCCCCAAATAATCCTAACATTTTGGTATATTTCCTTGTTACTGATTTTTATTTATAAAATTTGGATCCTATTTCATCCATAGTTTTATATCCTACCCTTTGCACCTACTGGTATCTGTTGAGTGTTTTTCTACCTTCTCCACCTTCTCTAATCCTCCTATACTTATTTCTTAAAGTTTTATTTAACCAATTTCTGCACCCCATGTGGGCTCAAACCCATGACCCCAAGATCAAGAGTCAAATGCTTTTCCTACTGTGCCAGCCACGTAACCCTAAATACTCCTTTAAAATGCTATTTTTTATGGCTTTTTATTGTTCCATTGAATCACTGTATTATGATTTATTCATCTAACCCCTGTTGTTGGACATTTTTGAATCCTATTACAAATAGTACTTCAATGTAAATATTTGAACCTTCATTTTTGAGTACTTATCCAATCATACCCTTAAAATAGGTTCTTTCTGCATTTCACATTGCCAAGGTCCTCTGGTTGTTTGTGGAGCTGATTGCTGTTCATGCTGCACCATTGGGGTCAACTGCAATGGGGCTAAATGACCACAGATGCTTTGGGTGGATGATTCTCCCTGGCAGGACTATTTTTATTCCCTTCTAGAAGAGGGCTCCTCCCAGTGAGTTTAGTTGCTTGGCACATAGGAAATGGTAAACTTGACAAAGGCTTTCTGGCTTGTTATAAATGAACTTCTTTCTGTGTCTGTGTCAGCTACTGCAGGCTGTGGGAGCACCCTGAAGTGAGGTGCCCTGGCAGTGCCTCCAAGTCTTGCGTAGGCCTCTGTTGGCAAGTAATTCCCTTTCTAAAGTCGGGTGCTTGCAGGGCCTGCATCTGTGGAAAGTGGTGGAGGAATAGGAATTTGTACACTTGAAGCTCCCTTTGGTAAAACTGGTCTGCGATGCCAACCTGGTGTCTGGAGTTGGGTGGATAAGCCCTGGCTGTGCTGTGGTGAGCCAGGGTGTGTTTGTTGGTGTGTGCATGTGTGTGTGTGTGTGTGTGTGTGAGAGAGAGAGAGAGAGAGAGAGAGAGAAAGAGATGTAGGTAAATCAGCTTTTCAGCCCCTGAAATTCTCTGGCAGCCTCCAAAGACTATAACAAGTTTCTCTGTTTTATGAGATGATTCATCTTTGTATTAGTCTCCGAGGTGCCGTAACAAAATACCATACACTGGGTGCTTTAAACAACAAAACCTTATGTTCTCACAGCTCTGGAGGCTGTAAGTTCAAGATCAAGGTGTGGGTCGGTTAGGTTCCTGATAAAGACTCTTCCTGGCTGTCTTTGTCCTCAAATGGCCTATCCTCTGTGGCCAAGAGAAAAGAAAGATCGAGAGAGAGAGAGAGAGACCTTCTCCTTCTCCTTTTCCTTCTCTTCCCCTTCCCCTTCCCCTTCTCCTTCTTCTTTTTTAATGAGACCACCAGACCTGTTAGACTAGGGTGCGATTCTTATGACTTTATTTAAAGTCTTATCTCCTAAAGATCCTATCTTTAAATACAGTCCTGTTGAGGCTTGGGACTTCAACTTATGAATTTTGGGGGTATGTAGACATTCAGTCCATAAAACTCTTACCCACTGCTCTATTGTCTTCCTCTACCATTTATCATCTACAGTACTACATGACTTATTTATTCAATTGGTTATTATTTGTCTCCCACTACTAGACTATAAGCTCCATGAGGTCAGAGATCTTTCTTTGTTTTTCACTGGCATCTCTAAGCACCTAGAAGAGTGCTCACACATGAAATGTGGAAAAAATGACTGAGGTCAGCAACCATGGCTATTATGGTGGGAAAAGAGAGTGAGTGCTAGAACTGCTGGTAATAAACAGAAAATCCCAGGAAATAGCAATATCTAGGAGGGGAAATTGGGGCCCCCCTATCCCAGGACCACTAATACCTTGTCCTACAACATGCGGATCATTTCACTTGATCAGGTATGATGTAGTAAAGACACTCCACATTGTGGTTCAAACTTGTGATCCTTTGAGTTGCTATGGGGATTATGATGTTTTAATCTGCTTGGGCTACCATAACAAAATACCATCAACTGGGTGGCTTAAACAATAGAAATTTAATTTCTCACAATTCTATAGGCTGGACATCCAAGATCTCTGTGTTGCAATGATCCAGTTCTTATGAGAGCTCTCTTCCTGGCTTACAGATGGCCACCTTCTCTCTGTGTCCTCATATGGCAGAGAGAGGAAAGCAAGCTTTCTGATGTCTGATCCTGTCATGGAGATACCATCTTTATGACTTCATCTAAACCTAATTTCCTCCCAAAGGTCCATCTCCAGATACTATCACATTGGGGGTTAGGGATTCAACATGGGGATTTTTGGGGGACACAAACACTCCAACTTCCAGATGATGTAGCTGGTGATCAAGCACTTACGAGATCCAGACTCATGAGATGTCAGGTCAGGGAGCACAACAAGATGCTGTCCACATAGATCATGAATCGTCAACCCAGGAGGCCAAGGCTTGGAAAACGTTCAAAGTATCACATTAGCCAAATGTCCTCACAGTGCACCCATATTGGTCAAAGCCTGCTTGGGAGGCTGTGATACACTCATATATTTCCAGATTTTGTGGACCTGTAGCTCTTAAGAGGTCTAATTTCATACAAATCATGGTTTTTGGTGAATGATTAGATTGGGTTCCTTATTCTTTTCACTTATAAAAAAATTCTTGTGCCTTTTGCGGAGCAAGTGCAGGGCCTGAGAAGTAGATATTTTACTGTTTAAATATTGTGGCTTTAAAAACATAGTTTAATGCTTAAGAGCAAGAAATTATCAGGTAAAAAATATCTTAGCTATTCCCACTACTAGCTTTCTGCAGATGAGCTTTAGAATTATTCTCCAAGTTCTAATCAAACCTACTGAGATTTTGATTGGAACCATGTTAATCTATGAATGATTCTGTAAAGCATTGACATTTTTATAGTATTGAGTTGTTTCATTTAGGAATATGGCGAGTTTCTACATCTTTTCGGTCATTTGTGTCTCGATAAAATTTGGTAGTTTGTGTCATATAAAGCCTTTGCTTTCTTTGTAACTATTATATATATATATATATATATATTATAGAGGTTTTTGTTGTTGTTGTATATGGGATGGTTTTCCAGTATATTTTCTAACAATTAATTGCTATTATATTGGAATGTATTGATTCTTGAGCATTTTTAGTTTGTTCTTTTGAGTTTTTAGTTCTACTATCCACATATAATATTCATTTTGCATTCTCCTTGGCAATTGTTGTAACTCTTAATTTCTGTAGCCCGCTCTACCCTTGACCCCCAGAACACTAAACGGTGATGGTAGAGAGAGCACATTTGTCTTGTCCTGACTATGAGAATATCTACTGTGTGTCAGCCCGTTCTGGCCTGTATACCCTCAGATTTGTTCCTTGATTTTCACTGCTCTGTTCTACTACAAGGGACTGACATTTCCAGGCTGTACATCCCAAGGCTTCTGTGTCAGCTGATATTCATCTGGGTTCAGTCTACGGGAGGTTCTGGCAAAAGGTTGATGAGTCAAAGACAGAGAGAAGTCTGGGTATTTCTCCTCTAGTCTCTGCCATGGGTGGCAACTCCAGCACCAGTTGTCTGTGTTTCATGGCTCTGGCCAGACAGATGTTTGTTAGTTTCAGCTTCTGTTGGGTTGAACCTGGTCCCCAGGCTCAGGCAATACTCTTTGCTCTTTTTATTCCTCCAGTGAGGCTGCCCTCAGTCCCAGCAAGAGGGTCCCTGCCCTAGACTGTTTTACAGGGCCTGCATATCACAAATACACACATAATAGTCTTGGAGTACTCATGGTTACCCCTATGTCTTGGGATCCTGCATCAGTGAGTACTGGCACATATGGCTTATGAGCTTAAAAAAGTGCTCTTCTGGTTAATGTAGTACAGGACCCAGGGAAATGCTTTTCTAAATTTCTTGCCCTGTGTCCTCAGAACAAAAGACAACTGCATCTAAGTTATGTGGGTTGTGTTGCTGCTGATGTTGGTGTTAGATTCTGCTTTGGAGCATGGAAAGGGTCTGAGGGTGGAGGCACGTTGATAAAAGAAAAGATAAAATTATTAGCTTGTCCAGCCTTTCTTCCCAGATAGCATGCATGTAGTGGATTTTGGAACAAGGAAGTGTCACTTCCCAGCAGTGATGGGCATCCATTTCTTCCTTCCTTTTGTGTTCTAATTCATGGTTCTGGAATTACACATGAATTAGGTATTTTGAACAGTTGCACACAATAACTGAGCCATTTTGCAATATTATGCTCTTGTAATTCATACTGCTCTTAAACTATAAGTGTATTTCTAGACCTAACCTCAATTTTGGCCTAAATTCCAGAAACATTCTTGATAACACATATGGAATATAGGGTGAATTTGTTACTGGAGACATGGCCTCAACTGAGTCAATAGTCATGAAGTTATGGAGAAATTCAAAGAAAGATTATTTATGTATTTTGAATCTATCCATAGACAAAACATATTTAAATTTGACCTTATAGCCACTTAAGACACGCAATGGAAATGCTGACTAAAGCCATTAAATTTAATTTAGAAAGGACGTAAGATATACTAGGAAAGCTAAAGTAAACAAGAGGAAGCCCTCAAATACAGAGCAAAATGTGGTCTTTCATGGAAAATAAAATTAATTTTAAGGGACGCCTGGGTGGCTCAGTTGGTTAAGCATCTGCCTTTGGCTTGAGTCATGATCTTAGGGTCTTGGGATGGAGCCTCTCATTGGGTTGTCTGTTTTTCTCTCCCTCTGTGATCTCTCTGACTCTCTCTCAAATATATAAATAAAATAAAATCTTAAAAAATTAATTTCAGGTTTGTTCTATCTACGATTTTTTTGATTGCTATTGCTTGCTATTAATAGTATAAATAAAAGCAGATCTAAGTTGGATGACTTCTCAGTTAAAGAGACTAAAAATACTTTTTTTGAAGGGGGGGTTTGTGTTATGTTTAAAATACAAAACGTTCCAATTAAAAAAAATCTATATAAATGTTGGCAAATCAAACTCAAGTAAAAAAATATATATATATAAAATAAAATCCAAAACTATAAAAAAGATCCAAAACTATGGTGCAGAGCATGAACTGACAAATGGAATGCTTTTGCTTGGTAAGCACAATATTTGTTTTTTTCTACTTAAGGTATTAAAAATACTTTTAAATTTTAGAGAAAAACATTTTCTTTTCTTTTTTTAAGATTTTATTTATTTATTCATGAGAGACCCAGAGAGAAAGAGGGGCAGAGACACAGGCAGAGGGAGAAGCAGGCTCCATGAGGGGAGCCCAATGTGGGACTCAATCCCGGGTCTCCAGGATCATGCCCTGGGCTGAAGGCGACGCTAAACTGCTAAGCCACCCTGGCTGTCTAGAAAATGGTTTTCTAAGTAGAAATAAACTGCATATGAAACCAAAAGTGGCATTCGAATAAAATATAAGGAAATAGAACAAGGAAAAGCAAATTTTTTTTATGACTTTAAAGAAGAGGATTCAGTTATAAATAATCCCAAAGTAATGCTTGTAGTAACAACTAATATCCAATCATTGTAGATCAAGATATGGTCTTTACTGTAGAGAGACTTGAACAAATTAGGCAACGTACTTTGATTTTTGGTATTTTTCATTTTAGCACTGGAATATTTGAAAGAAGAACTGAATAACTATCATAGGCATATAGATATCACTTTGACAGTAAAAATCATATATATGATAATGATTTACATGATAAAAGTAATGTATTTTTTGCATTAACAGTGATGTGTCATATATGATTGTTACAATGCTTGAATATAATATGTAAAGTCCAAATGTAAGTAGTATTTTAAGAATTTTATTGACATTTCCAATAAAAGTGTTATTGCTTCAGTAGTATGAAGTTCCTTCAAATTGATATTAATTAAAAAAAAAAAAAACCCAAACTATCAGGGCACCTGGGCAGCTCAGCTGGTTAAATGTCTGACTCTTAATTTTAGCTCAGGTCATGATCTCAGGGTCATGAGATCAAGCCCCACTTCAGGCTCCATGCCGCGCGTGGAGCCTGCTTAAGATTCTCTCTCTCTCTCTGCTCCTCCCCACCACTCACACTCTCTCTCAGAACAAACAAAAACACCATATGGCATTACCATCAATAGGATATAAAATATGTGAAAATCTTGATTGTAGGGGCACCTGGGTGGCTCAGTGGTTGAGTGTCTGCCTTTGGCTCAGGTTGTGATCCTGGAGTCCTGGGATCGAGTCCCACATCAGGCACTCCACAGGGAGCCTGCTTCTCCCTCTGCCTATGTCTCTGCCTGTCTCTCTGTGTCTCTCATGAATAAAAATCTTTAAAAAAAATCTTGATTATAACAGGATGATTTTTCTGAAATAAAAGTTAAGAAAAGTAAGTCTTATGAATATGTATTATTATAAGTTATGAATTATGAATACCTTTATTACTCATCTGTGCATTGCTGGCCCATCAATACATGAGCAATCATAATTAATTTGGTTGCCTTTGATATTTTGCCAAATTTTATTCATACCCAAACATAACATTACACATATTTGAAGATTTGTCATCATAAAGGTATTTGTAAAGTATAAGGTTAGAACATTTTTATTTAACAATTTGTCATTTGACTTACACCTGTAAACATTTAGACACATGAGATGTGGGCCGTCATTTGTATGCTTGTCCAGGGCTGAGCCTGCCTTCAGCCTAACAGTGGTAATGGCAATGTGCTATCAACTTCCTGTTGTCTGCTTGGCTTCTTGGTTCTTCTGTCACTCTTCCATTTTGCACAAATAAGCAGATATCTTTACATTTTCTTATATCCCCTTATTTTAAAAAGATTTTAAAGATTAAAAAATATATTTATTCATAAGAGATACAGAGAGAGAGGCAGAACACAGGAAGAGGGAGAAGCAGGCTCCATGCAGGGAGCCTGATGTGGGACTCGATCCCAGCACTCCGGGATCATGCCCGGAGCCGAAGGCAGATTCTCAACTGCTGAGCCACCAAGGCATCCCTTAAGAAGATTTTAAATATTTTCCTTCTTTCTTATTATTATTTGGGGGGAGGGCAGAGGGAGAGAGAGACTCTTAAGCAGGCTCTATGCCCAGCTTGAAGCCTGACGTAGGGCTTGATCTCATGACTTTGAGATCATGACCTCAGCTGAAATCAAGAGTTGGACGCTTAACTGACTGAGCCACTGAGTCAAATGTAAAGATTTTACATTTAAGTAATTTCTACACCTAACATGGGGCCTAAACCCACAGCCCCAAGATTAAGAGTCACAGGGGCAAATCAGGTACCCCTGTTGCCTTCTTTGTTACATTAAAGGTAGAGTTACGGGTTGAATAATCCCACCCAACCCCCCAACCCTCCCACCTCCACCTAGAAGATATGTAGAAATCCTTACCCTTATGACCTCAAAATGTGACCTTATGTAGAAATAGTGTCATTGTAGATCTAATTGATTGAGGTCATGTTGGAGTAGGATAGGCTTATAATCCAATATGATTGGTATCCTTATAAGAAGAGAGAAACTTGGCAAAAGAGGAAAGATGATGTGAGAAAAGATAGTCATGTGATAACAGAGGCAGAAATTGGAATGAAGCATCATTAAGCCAAGGAATGTCAAGGATTTCCAACAGATACTGGAAACTAGAAGAGGCAAGGAAGGATTCTCTCCTACAGGTTTTAGAGGGAGCAGGGTCCTGCTGACACCTTGATATTGGACTCCTGGACCCTAGAACTGTCTGACAATAAGTTTCTGATATTTTAAGAGACCTAATTTGTGGTGTTTTGTCATGGAAGCCCCAGGATGTGGGCAGCATGCTAAAGATGCTCTTTGCCCTTTGTATCAGTGTTTCTGTAGGCTAGATATCTAGAAGCAGACCTGCTGGGTCATAGCAAACATCTAGTTTTCATCCATACAGCTACTCCAAATTGCCCTCCAGAGTGGCTGTATCCATTTATGCTCCTACCAGCAGTGCATGAGAGCATGTTTCCTTATGCAGTGGCCAATATGTGACATTAACAGACATGAAAAAAATTTTTTCCATCTGATGGGTAAAAAAGTATTTAAAAAATTTGTATTCTCTGATTATAGGTGAGGTTGAATTTTTTTTTAAAGATTTTATTTATTTGGGATCCCTGGGTGGTGCAGCGGTTTAGCGCCTGCCTTTGGCCCAGGGTGCGATCCTGGAGACCCGGGATCGAATCCCACATCAGGCTCCCGGTGCATGGAGCCTGCTTCTTCCTCTGCCTATGTCTCTGCTTCTCTCTCTCTCTGTGACTATCATAAATAAATAAAAATTAAAAAAAAAAGATTTTATTTATTCGAGAGAGAGAGAGAGAGAGAGAGAAAGAAAGGCAGAGACACAGGCAGAGGGAGAAACAGGCTCCATGCAGGGAGCCTGACTACACCCTGGGCTGAAAGCGGCACTAAACCACTGGGCCACCAGGGCTGCCCATGTTTTTTTTTTTTTTAATAAGTTAATTTTCCATTTGAATTTTTTCTTCTGTAAATTCTCTTTTATGACCTTTGATCATTTTTCTGTTGTGTTATTTGTTTTATTGCTACTGGTTTGGAATATTTCTTTATGCAGGATGTGATCTTATTCTTTATAATTCCTGGTTTAGGAAGAGATTTTAAATATCAAGAATGTTTGTTGGCTTTAATTGGTTGTCTTTTCAGCTTCTAGTGAGATGATAAAATGCTATTTATTTGACCTACTGATATGTGGCATCTGTAATTACAAGAACTTTAAAAAGCAGAGCAGTTAAATATTTTATGGGCAAGAGGAATGATGCCAATGCAGGGGCTTTTCAAAACATGTTAAGAGGGCTGCCTGGTTAGAACAGAGAGTGTGTCTAAGTGAATATGATGGTCAGCTTTGGAAAATAGGCACTTGGAGTAAAAAGTTTGAGCTTTACTCTACAGGCAAGATGAAATTACTGCAGAATTTTGGGTAAAGGAGAACTAGAATATAAGAAGATTAACATGGTGGTATGGTAGAGGAACAAGATAAAAAAAGGAGGGAAAGGACTTGGATGCCCAGGGGTGAGATGAAAATTGCTTTTTTCTCTAATGAACCTAATGAGGAATAAAAGAAGGGAAGTCCTAACAAACCAATGTGGCTCTGCGATGAATTGTGATATAGAAAGAAGCATAAATACTAGCATGTCACATGCTTGGGGGACTGTGTTAGGGGGGCTAGAGTAGAAGAGAACTCTTGGGTTTCAAGTAATGTACAAGTTGTGCAAAGTTAGAAAAACAAGAATAAGAATATACAGGGGGACACTTCTCTGAGCAAATGATGGCATATTGATAAATGGCAAAGAGAAAACAGACCTCATCAATTTTTATTTTTATTCCAAGAGACAATGTCAAGGAGAATGGTTTTCAGACTAAAAGTAGGGTGTAGAGTAGAACAAATATGATAACTGAAGACAGTTCCCAATGGGTGAAGAAATTGTAGGAAAGCATCTCTCTGCTCTGGGTGAATTGTACCTCAGGAAAGAGAGAATTTTTAATGATATCTCTGCATCTCTGTTGTTGGCCTTGGAGAGAGCTCGGAGAATGTGAACATTCGTTAGAAAAGGAGGGAGGTTGTGCAAGAGCAAATGAAATTCCAAATTTCAAAAATGTAGATTTCAGAAACTGCAAACCAATGATCTTTTTTTTTTTTTTTAATTTTTTATTTATTTATGATAGTCACAGAGAGAGAGAGAGAGGCAGAGACACAGGCGGAGGGAGAAGCAGGCTCCATGCACCGGGAGCCCGACGTGGGATTCGATCCCGGGTCTCCAGGATCGCGCCCTGGGCCAAAGGCAGGCGCCAAACCGCTGCGCCACCCAGGGATCCCCAAACCAATGATCTTAATATCACTCTGGGGTAAGATCCTAGGGTAGCATTCAAAGGGATGAGTTGTAGAGGAGATCCTAGAAGAGAAGGTGAGGATTATTAGAACTTCGCATGGGTCTTGTGAAAACATGGCCGGTTTTTTTTTTCTTTATCGGTTGACTTGGCTGTTATATCAAGGAGCACTGTTGGATATAAGACATACTAATAATCAGGAAGAATCAGAAACCCAGGGGCAGCAAGCTCAAAGAGGAAACAAACAAAAGGTATTTAGCCTGTAAGAAAGAAGGCTTAGGGAGAACATGATGGTAGAGGTCAAGTAGGTCAAGAAGGACCATTATATGGGAGAGGAATCAAGTATCTGTGGGCTTCCCGAAGGCCAATGGGTAGGATTACAGGGATCTAGGAAAATACTCAATGTAAGGAAGGATTATCTAACCACTTATACCATCTGACAAGGAACAGAGTGCTTGCCAAGAGAGTGATTTCCCTATCACTGCAAGTGTGCAAGCAGAAGCTGGCCAATTACTTTTTGGAAATGTTCTAGGAGAGATTCATGCATTACTGTGTGGTTGACTCTAAAGTCCCTTCCAATTTTGAGATTCTATGATCTGAGGACAGTATAGGTTCAAATCAGAAGGACTAGGTTGGAGATAGTGATGGTATAGCTAACAGAGTAGAAGGAATTGGAAAGAGACGGAGGGAAGAAACGTAGATCACTCAATTAAGGAAAAAAGGTCATGTAGTTATATAGTCAAGAGGACGAATCCACCATCTTTTTAGCTCCAAAGATCAGGATCTTCTCAAAATGGAGCAGGACTGTCCAGGAAAACAGCATTTCAAAGGAGGCCTCAAATGAACATCTTTAAAAGGCTTTTGGGATGTCACCAGGGACAAACATTTCAAAATATAGTTTTAATGATGTTCAGAAAAAAGGACAGTGTGCCATTGGGTCCATTCTCTTAGCAGGGCCCTAATCACCGGACTGCTGAGGAGGACCATGGGAGGAGAGGCAAGGCATAGTCTTGGAAGTAGGCCTAAGGCACAGGCCAGGAGAAAATGGTAAAAAGGAAGAACAAGAAAGGAATGGGATAATGGAAAAGGGAGGGCAGATAGGGATAAAATGGTCAGGCTCCTTTATTGCCAAATGGGTGACTACCTGGGCTTCCAGGGGTCTCCAGGGGCACGTCTCCTATCTGGTTCGCAGGGGAGGGGAGAACTGAGAATCAGGAGAGTGAGGCTCTAATGCTGGATGTGTACCAACTTGCTGAGTGACCTTGTAGGTATCATTTCACCTTTCTGCCTTCTCCCTATGGTCAAACATAGACATCCCGTTAGCCTAAAAGTGCTCTGGGCTTTACAGGAGAAAATAGCTCCAGAAATTTCAGACATTGTCTCCATGTGTGCAAAGTGTTTGCGCTCGTTTCCACATTTTCACGTTGGGGGAGAGAGGGAACTGGTGGGAGGAGGGTAGAAAGGAAGGTGAGAAGAAATTGTGGTCAAGTCCCCGGGCCCCACCTCGCCGTCCCAGGGGACCCAGGGCACCAGGGTTGGCAAAGGGCACATGCCCACGGCCTCTCTGCCAGCCCAGCACCCAGGAGCCGGGCGGACATCCTCAGGCTCTGCTGTCCCTTTCAGCAAATCCCAGTGCCGCATCCAGGGACGGAAAGCGAGGCACGCCCCTCCCCCACTAGATGGCACTGAAACGCCTCGTTCCCGATTTTCAAACTGCAGAAAGGATGAAAAAAGACAAAAAGAATATGGTGGAGGCGCGCTCTTTCTGGCTCGCAGGCCCCGCTGTGCAAAGCAGGGTGCCGGACCCTCTCTTTCCCGGGGGCAGCTCTTCCCCCGGCAGTGAGGGCCCCCGGCTTTGTAGTGCGGGTGACACCGAGGGGCGAGCATTAGAGAGAAAAAACCCGGCTTTGCAGCCAGGGAGGAGGCTCCCAGCCTTTGCAGCGCGGTCTCACGTGAGCCGGGCGGGGGCGGGGGGCGTCTCTGGGATGGAGCGGGGCTCGCCCGCGGCCCACCGGCTCCAGGTCGAGGGTCCCTCACTGCCTCCCAGAGCCCCCGCTGAGCCTACATCCAGCCGCCACCCGGACGAGGACAAATCCCGCGCCGAGGTTTCATTTAACCCCACCTCCCCTCGCGAAGCGCGAGCCCCCGGGCGTTTTCAAAATATCTATTAAGCACCCCCCGCCCCCCGCCACGCTGCGCGCCCATTAACATCCTCTTCCTCCGGTCTTGAAAGGATCAGTCATTTCCCCTTTTCCTTTCCTGCTGCGGAGGGAGGGGAGTGGAGGCAGGTGGAGGTGGGTGTGTGTCAGGGTGTCCGGCGCGGGCGTGGGGCTGGACTGGGGTTGGCCGGGGCAACCCCGCGGACGCGCGCGGCCCCGGGGGGCCACGCCTGTAGCTAAGCCAGCAAGGGAGCGCCTGCTGCTCTCTGGGGGAAAACAAAGATCTAATAGGATCCAAGATAGCAGCCACCGAAACCGGGGACGCGGGGAACTTCCTCAGCCCCTCTGGGTGCCGACTCTGCAATAAAGCGCCTTTATCCATCCAGTGGTGGATGCGAGAGAATTTTCCACCACTGCAAAGAGAGAGCCAGGAGATGGAGGCAACATCCCTAAATTTATAATAATGCGTGTAAACATGCCACATACCACACATATGTATATGTGCATAAATATGGATGTGGTCGGGCACATACCTATCCAGACACCATTGACTTGCCTGGTCAAAGACTGAGGCTTAGGCATTTCGTGCCTGGGAAATGGTGCAGTTTGTCTTTAAGGATGCTAGAAAAATAAGAGATGAGGCTCACGTTGCACGGATGACATCACTAGCTTTTGGCTGCGCGCTCCGTGTTCTCGTCTGTGGGTTTCAGCCAAGGCTGCAGCGCCGGGCGCCCGAGCTGAGCGAGCGAGCGAGCGAGCGACCGAGCGCGGCAGCGGCTTCCTCCGGCGCCCGCAGCCGGGCGATGCGATTTCGCGAGCTCCCCGGGCGCAGCCTGGGCTCTCGCTCCCCAGCACCGGCCGCGCCCGCGAGGCTCCCGAGCCGCCGCGGCTAGGGGAGGAGGAGGCGGCGGGGAGGGGAAGCCCCGCGCCCCAGCCGCCCTCCCCCACCCTCGCCCCATCCACCTCGCGGCCGCCGCGCGCCAAGGAGCCGGATCGCGGGACGCCGAGACCCGGCCGGGGCTCTCTGCACGCCGCCGAGGGAGCCGGCGCCTCGGCTCCGGGTGGGCTGCGAGGAAACCGGTGCAGTCCGCGAGCGGCTGAGCACGGTCGGGCAGAGCCGAGCCGACGGCTGGAAGCCGGGCTCGGGTGGCGGGAGAAGGGGGCGGATTGCTCGGAGCGGCCGGGGCCGCCGTCTCCCCCCGCGCCTGCAGCGTTTTCCCTGCACCCGGCTGCACGCTCCGCGCGGCTGCTGGGGACCCGAGGAAGTGAGCGGAGGCGCCGCGGGAGACGCGGGGCTGCAACCGGCCGGGCGGAGACTCAGGAAGAGGAGGGCGCTGGGGGGACCCGCAGGACGCCCGGGGCCGCCCGCCCCGCCGCCGAGCCGCGACCGCGCGCCCTGTCCATGGTGCTGAAGGCGCCGCGAGCCGAGCCCCGCGCGCCCGCCAGCTCCCGCCGCGCCGTCCGCAGCCCCGGGCCGAGCCCCGTCGGGTGACGCCGCCCGGTGGCCTCCTGAATGGCGAGGCCCGACGCAGACGACCCGGGAGCCCGCGCCGAGAGCTCGGCCGCGGCCGTGCGCGCACGGGGAGCCCGCGTGTGAGCGCAGCGCGCGGCAGACAGAGCCGGGACCCGCCGCTGGCCGGGGCGCGGAGCCTCGGAGGAGGAGGCGCCCCCGAGAGAGGAGCCGCTCTCCGCCGGCGGACCGCGCGGGGGGGCGCTGAGCGCGAGCGCCCGGCGGGCCCGGCCCCGAGGCCTCCGCGGCTGCTCACCCCGTCGCCCCGACCAGAGCCAGGGAGCGGCGCGCGGCGCCGCCGGCACGAAGGAGGCCCCGCAGCCCCGCGGCAGCCGGGGGGCCCCTGGCGCCGAGCTTCCCGCCCGCAGGGCAGCGGCGCCCCAGGCCCGGCCGCGCGCGGACTTCCCGGGCGCAGGGAAGGCGCGGGAGGCGGCCTCGTCCGCTCGCCGCCGCCCGAGGCCGCCCCTGCCGCGGAGGATGCCCAGGAGCCAGCCGGGGCCTCGGCGGATCAGAACTCGGTAGGCCGCCCGGCCGCGTCCCCGCAGGCCCCGGCCGCGCCCCGGCAGGCAGGCGGCGGCGAGGGGGTCCCCTCCCCGGGGAGCGGGCGCGCGGAGGCAGAGGCTGCGCGGGGCATGCCCCTGGTGTAGGCCCGCGGAGATGGCTGCCGGGAGGCTGCTGCTCTACACCGGCCTGTCGCTGGCGCTCTGCGCCCTGGGCATGCTGGCCGTGGCCATCTGCTCCGACCACTGGTACGAGACGGACGCCAGGAAGCACAGGGACAGGTGCAAGGCCTTCAACACCCGCCGCGTCGACCCCGGCTTCATCTACAACAACAACAACAACTTGCCGCTCCGGGCCAGCCGCTCGCGCCTGGACCGCTGGGAGGGCAAACTCCTGCGGGCCCGCAACCGCCGGCAGCTCTTCGCCATGAGCCCGGTGGACGAGTGCAGCCGGCAGTACAACTCCACCAACATGGGCCTCTGGAGGAAGTGCCACCGGCAGGGCTTCGACCCCGAGATCGCAGCGCTCATCCGGAAAGGTGAGCGCGGGGCGCGAGGCGTGGCGCTGCGGGGGGGACAGCGCGGGGACAGCGGGGGGGGGACAGCGGGGGGACAGCGGGAGGACAGCGGGGGGACAGCGGGGGGGACAGCGGGGGGACAGCGGGGGGGACAGCGGGGGGACAGGGGGGACAGCGGGGGGGACAGCGGGGGGGGACAGCGGGGGGAGCAGCGGGGGGAGCAGCGGGGACAGGGGGGACAGCGGGGGGGACAGCGGGGGGACAGCGGGGGGGACAGCGGGGGGACAGCGGGGGGGACAGCGGGGGGACAGGGGGGACAGCGGGGGGGACAGCGGGGGGGGACAGCGGGGGGAGCAGCGGGGGGAGCAGCGGGGACAGGGGGGACAGCGGGGGGGACAGCGGGGGGACAGCGGGGGACAGCGGGGGGGACAGCGGGGGGACAGCGGGGGGGACAGCGGGGGGACAGGGGGGACAGCGGGGGGGACAGCGGGGGGGGACAGCGGGGGGAGCAGCGGGGGGAGCAGCGGGGACAGGGGGGACAGCGGGGGGACAGCGGGGGGACAGCGGGGGACAGCGGGGGGGACAGCGGGGGGACAGCGGGGGGACAGCGGGGACGGGGGGGGGACAGCGGGGGGGACAGCGGGGGGACAGCGGGGGGAGCAGCGGGGACAGGGGGGCACAGCGGGGGGCACAGCGGGGGGGACAGCGGGGGGAGCAGCGGGGACAGGGGGGGACAGCGGGGGGACAGCGGGGGGGACAGCGGGGGGACAGCGGGGGACAGCGGGGGGACAGTGCGGGGACAGTGGGGGGACAGCGGGGAGAGCCCGCGCCTCCCAGGCCCGCCGCCCTCTCCTCCCGCTCCTGCCCCGCCGCCCTCTCCTCCCGCTCCTGCCCCGGGAGGTCAGGCCCTCCAGGCCCTGCTGAGCCCCGAGCCCCGCTTGCCTCGCCCCGCCCGGCCTCCCGTCTTGCGTTTGTCTGCTGGGGTCGCTGTGCGATATCGGGGTCCCGGGAGGGGAGGGCGGTGAGCATCCAGGCTGAGGCTTCAGCGGTCTCCGGAGAGGGAGGGAATCTGTCCTCTTGTGTCGTGCAGAGGAAGCCCTTTGAGAATGTTGTGTCAGGCAGGCAGCCTCCTAGTTTCAATCTTTGTTTCAGATATTGAACCGATTCAAGGGGGAAAGGTCTCACCGAGAAGGCCTTGCTCAGGCCACAGACGTTTGCTAAGTGCTGGACTGTACTGGAGCCTGGTGCGGGCATCGGTCACATAAACATCAATAGGTCACAGCCCCTGCCCCATTGCAGCTCCAGGCCTGTTGAGCAGTAACATGTAGCACGATCCTTGAGGTCTCCTTTGGAGGAGGCGGTTGTCAAAAGTGACCTGCGTGCCTCGGATTTTAACAGGGCCTATAAACACGGAAAAAGTAGTTCGTCAGGTAACATCAAAGTGGGCACCTCAGAGGAAAAAACAAATTACCACGTTCAGAAGGTTTATATCAAAAATACCTCAAGTATTCCCAAACAGAAAGCAGACTGCATTTGCTACTGATGAACATTTCTTGGATACTTTAGTGTCATCACAGAATTTTCTAAAGTCTGTTCGTCTGATGCAATTTGTAAATCTTTGCATGATTTCTGTACTTTGGGGACCAGCCTGTTCTGTTAATGCACTGAAATATTCTTTGGATATATAGGAACGTCTGAAGAAGGGAATACGTTGTCTTTTATGGTACTTGCATTCTGGAAGCTGTGGTGCGATTTTAGGAGTCTTGGTTTTTTTCCCTCCCTGCTGTGTTTCGTTCTCTTCAACTATTTAACGGTGATGTCGAGGTGAAAATGATTTTGTTGTCTGCAAAGTCTTTGAGGCCCACATGGAAAACCGTTCTTATTGCCCCTTAATATTATAATGCAGGTTTGCTGCTGTTTAAAAATATGACTTGTGGGAACAGACCCTTCTTTGATTTAGAAAAATGTTGAGATTGAGCAGAAAAAACAGTTAATTAAAAAAAGGAAAAGAAAACCAAACAAACAACCAGTTAGTTGTTTAAGAATGACAAGCAGTGGGTATGGTCCAGGTGGCTAGTCAGATGTAGGTGAAGTAAGTCCAGAAGGAGAATCCATCTTAATGTTTGTGTTGTAGCTCCTGTAGAATGACTAGGGATTTTAGCTGATTCCGTTATGAGTGTCTTAATACTACAGACATCACAACTGCTTCATGGTTAGGCTTATACTGGAGCAGGGTGACCCATTTGGAGCTCTACAACTTTGTAAAGATGTGCAGGGTAACAGAGAATTCCAGAAGAGAGTAACTTGGATTTAGAAGTAGGAAAGCCAAGAGAAGATGCGATAATTTTTGAGAATGGGCGACTGTAACAGTGTTCAGATCCTCAGATTCATGAATTGTTATGTCCTTTGTTGTTCTCTGCTTTCATTAAAATCGAAATGGTGTAGGAAGTTAGCTGAAAAGTGCGGAAGAATTCATGTGAATAAGGGCTGATACACAGTGATAGCACTTGGCTGAACGACATTCTTACATTTCCTTTCTTAAAGGTCTCTTGCAACAAGATGGGTATCCTTCTGTCTGGCTTCGGTTCACTCTACTTAGAAAGAGGGGGATGGAATCCACGGCTCCTGGTGGTTCCATTGAGGGCTTTGATTCCATGTCGCTTTGCCTGGCAATCCTGGGAGAAAGGTTGACTTGGTCTGTGCACCAGAGAGATTGGTTACCATAGTGACATGTTCTTCCGGTGGAGCTGGAAACACCGTGTCAGGGAAAGGGATAGGGGAAGAGTGTACAACATTTTGACTTTGTATCGACTGATTTTTAATTGCAGCAACAGAAAATGGACACGGCACAGCAGGGGGATTGAACACACTGATACCCTGAGTTGGCAGGGTGTTGTATTTCACTTGAACTAATGGAGATGCTGTTCCCCATCACCCAAAATACAGCAATCACTGTCAGCTGCAAACACCCACTTACCAGGGCCATTTCTGTCCATTTGACATTCTTGTTAGGTATTATTGAGATAGATGGCATGTCAGCCTTACAAATCTTGAGGGACCTAAGGTCACTATCTTCATTTTTAGCCCCCGAACATAATCTGTGAAAGCTAGATCTTCCTTTTTCCGAGCAACAAGAGACACATTTTGGAAATAAGTGCATCTTATATTAGTAGGATCCACAAGCAATTCCAATAACAGAACATAATTTCTAGACTTAATCAGCATTCTTCCTAGATTGGAAGATTTTGGAAGGAAGTAAAAAAAAAAAAAAAAGAGATTGATATCCTTATATTTAAATTTAAGGCAGGCATCTTAGGGAGAGATATTTATCTCATAGTAGTTATTAGTGGCCTCAAAAGATATTGAGTCCTTTGTCTTTTTGGGGAACATCTTAGGTTAAAATTCTGAGAGATATGTGTGGGTAAGGGGAAAGGGAAACCAGAGAAAAGACTGTCAAATCTGTCAGTATTATGGGAAAACTAGAGATTTATCACAATGACCATACAGCTCCCTGCAAGTCAGTCATCTGTTAAATTAATATTCAATGCATTAGGAAGTGCTGTTGTGCATTTTAAAATAAAACAAAACCACATAATTAATAAGAAAACAAAAGTCAAATCTATATCTGATCTGAAGATAAAGTCCTTTGGATGCACGTTCTCTCTAAAATCCATTTCTCCAATGCCCTGCTGCCATGACTATACCAACAAATAGGCTTTTCTGGTCACTGTATATTTATTTGTTTGTCTTATTGAACTGTAAGTTCCTGTAGGGCAGAAAAGATAAGTATTTGTAAAATACATTCACCAGATGTGTGGGCTTGGGAAATATCTCATACAAATAAGGTTTACAGAATCATATCCATCAAGAGCTTATTCTAATTGTAGGAACACTTGTGTGGGAATCCCAATGAAGGATTAGTCAGTAAGTTGTGTTGAAAAAAAAAAAAAAAAAAAAGAACCGCTGTGGCTCTCAGGGCAGATTAATATTGCAACAGATGCTACCTAATTTAACGAGGAAGATTTTTTTGAGCAAAAAAAGTTTTGCTAAGGAAAGAAAGAAACAATACTTTTTTTTTTGATAGTGTATGTCACTGAACAGACATCTATCACCCACAATTATTATTTTTCACAGTACATAAGATTTTAAAGATTTTCTTCTTGGAGGTAGGATTGAGTAAAGGGTGTAGCAGGGATAGATCATCCTTGAATTCCCATATGATGGTGTCCAAAATCAAGTCCTCTTGTCTTCTTGGTTTTCAACCGGGTCAATGTCTCCCTAGTAACTCACTGCAAGCATGGGGGACAGATCAATGACAGGATCAGTTTCTGAAATCCAAGAGACTTCCAGACCTTTAGGAGGAGCAGCTACAGGTAGGATTTTGTTCCAGGGAACATTTATATTCTTTGATTTGTACTGAAATGTTATATTGATATGGCTTAAAATAAGTAGACCTTCAGCTGAGACTCTTAAGAACTTCTTTTATTATTTGAAAACAGGCCTTATAATACAATTTGATACATAGAGTCATGGAATGGTTGTCAATATACTGAGGCTTATTTTAACAAAACATTGCATATATTTGCAAATTAATAAAGTGCTCTCCAGATATTTACTGCACATAGATTACATGATGGGCACACATCACAAGAACAAAGCGCAGAATAAGACATGGTCCTTAAGATTTCCACAATCTTGTTAGCGTCACAGGAAATAAATGACAACTATGGGGTGATGAGAGCAGCAGAAACAGATGCAGAGAAGCACGGAGTAGGCAGTGATGGATTGTGTTGGCAGTGGGGTGAGGTACGCCGGGAGGGGGTTGGTGAAAGTTGCCCGGAGGAAGTGAAATCTGAACAAAATTTTCAGGAAGTTGAGAGGTAGATGGGGATAAAGAGGCCAGCATCTGCAGAGCCATGGAGGTGGGAAACAGGTTTGGCCTCGTGAGTGTTGATTGCTGGAGTGAGGGAGAGGAGCGAGGAGCGGAGCGTGGGGCTGGAGAGCGTGGAAGAGCCACGGCATGGAGCTGGTGCACGCAAATCCCTGGTGGCTCTACTGCCCAGTAGGGTAGCCACTTGCCACCAGTGGCTATTTACATTTAAGATAACTAACATTAAATGGAATTAAAAATTCATTTCCTTAGTCATGTTGGCCACATTAGAGATGTTCAAGAGTCGCGTGTGGCTAGTGGCTATCGTAATGGACAGTGTAGTTTGGAGAACATTCCTGTCATCACAGAAAGCCCCATTGGACAGTGCTGTATGGAACCCAGAACCTTATAAAAGAACAAGCACATACTTCGTTTCAGATGAGGATAATGATAATTATTTTTTTTAAGATTTTATTTATTTATTCATGAGAAACAGAGAGAAAGAGAGAGAGAGAGAGAGAGAGAGAGGCAGAGGGAGAAGCAGGCTCCATGCAGGGAGCCCGATGTGGGACTTGATCCCCGGTCCCCAGGATCACACCCTAAACTGCTGAGCCACCCAGGCTGCCCCAGATGAGGATAATTAAACATGGTAACTTGAGCTTAAGTTGAAGTATGCTGTTCTACACTTGAAGAAAATTTGCTCCTTGAATGTTTTGTGCAGAAGGTTCAAGTTCATGGTCAGTTATACTAAATCTGTATTTTATTAATTTTCCATCTTTGACTCACAGAATTCTCACATGCTTCTCTGTTCTCTCCTTTCCCTCTCTCAACTTCATTAAAAGATAATTGCATTATTGGGGATTCCTGGGCGGCTCAGCGGTTTTGCGCCTGCCTTTGGCCCAGGGCGTGATCCTGGAGTCCTGGGATCGAGTCCCGCGTCGGGCTCCCGACATGGAGCCTGCTTCTCCCTCTGCTTGTGTCTCTGCCTCTCTCTCTCTCTCTCTATGTCTATCTGAATAAATAAATAAATAAATCTTAAAAAAAAAGATAATTGCATTATTGAGTGGGAGGAGAGGATTAATAATAATAATTGCCAAACTTGATGCCTAGTATTCCTCTAAGAGTTTTACATCTGTTAGTTAATTTGTTCTTCATAGTTACACTTGAGGTGGGTGTTATTTTTTTCATCGCTATTGTACAGTCAGGGAAACTGAGGCATATAGATGTTAGTCAACTTGCCAAGTCTCATGATAAGGAAGTGAAGCTGCCAAGATTCAAATTCTCACTCAGGTTTGGTGACACCCACTGTACTCTCTTGTCACCAGAATCTGCTGGGGGAGGGGTGGGATGGAGAAGAGGCTGATATTTTGATTTCTCAATCTGGAAAAGAAATAGAAAGTTAATTTTAGCATCTCACCCAGGGGAGATCTGCTTGAGGACTTCAGCTTAGCACTGAGGAGGAAGATCATTTTAAAGTGGTTCACACATCTTGCTTTGAGACCCACTGCCAGAAGCTCATACACGCTTTGTTATATGATTTTTGAGACTTTATTTTGTTCACTGTGGTAGATGCTGAGGTTAGAGCCATGAAGGACATACTCATTCATTCCACAAATATTAATTAGAAGCCTAAGGACTGGACATCATGGAGAAGCTTATGTTCCAGGAGGGAGAGACAGATAATAAATAAATACATATGGAATCAAAATAAAGGATGCCTGGCTGGCTCAGTCAGCAGAGCCTGTGACTCCTGATTTTGGGATCGTGAGTTGAAGCCCCACATTGGGCATAGAGTTTACTACAAAAAGATGGTACTAAAAATGGTACTACTTTCTGCCAATTGGAATAAAAATAATATCTAATGAACTAATCAGTATATAACATACTGGGAGGGAGGGAGTGCCATAAGGTGTCTTTGCTCTTAGAAAGCACAAAGGAAAAGATGGACAGGTAAGCCCCAAGTTAGACAGCTTCATTAGTTTTTTTTTTTAAAGAGATTTTATTTATTCATGAGAGATACAGGGACAGAGAGAGGCAGAGACATAGGCAGAGGGAGAAGCAGGTTCTCTGTGGGAAGCCTGATTCGGGACTTGATCCCAGGACCCCGGGATCACACCATGAGCCAAAGGCAGACGCTCAACCACTGTGCTACCCAGACACCTCTAGTTTTGGTTTTAAAATATAGGGAGGCATTACCTGCTCAAGGGCAAACACATGCAAACACTCGTGGTCTTTATATATAGCGTGTGCCCCATGCATGTGCATTGTGTGTGTGCCCAAATGTACAGGCGAATGCACTTAGTCACACCCCCCTCCATCATCAGGTTGAAATACAGCTCACCAGTGAGAGTTGATAGTTGGGAGCCTGTGACTCAATGAGCAGGTGCATGGGGTGGGGTGGAGAGAGGGTTGGTTTGATGTGTTTTGAGCACCTGTTGTGTGCCGAGCCCTCTGCTAGGTGCTGGGGGTTCCTGTCCTGAGGGAACTTCCACTCTAGTTCAGTGACAAATTCGCTGTCATATTTGTTTGGATCAGGCTCTTCCTCAAAAGATCCCATCTGTGTCAACTGGTCAGGGAATTCCGGGGAGAGGGGAAGGGGGGTCCTTGAGTTCTTTTTACTGATGCAACAAAGTCAAGAGGCATATTTCTGTTCCAGAAGGTTGGTTTATTTATTCTTTTACTGTAGGGTCGCTAAGGATCAATTACAGGATCGATTCTGTATATTCCACTTTGGTTTGTCAGTTAAAAATATTTTTTCCCTCTCTGCTGTTACTAGGTAATCCTAGGTCTTCCAGCAGAATCCTAAACACACTCTGGGCTAGTTTGACTCTTCACACGCAGGCACATAAACATCCAGGAGTTGGAGAGTAAAGTCACACATATATATTCAGATGCAGATACTCTTACAACTCCGCAATCCAAACAATACATGGAGAGGAAGAAGTGCGTGACCCGGGGGATGAGTGGACGGAAAATTGATTTGAACATCTGGATTGGACATCTGCTGTTTCTGAGAAAATGCAAACATTCTTTCAAAGGATGTTGTTTCCTCATACATAAAATAGTAGAGTTTGGATTTTATAAACTTCAAGCCCTTTCACACTTTTAACATTTGAAGTGAGAAAAGTAAATTCAGGGGATAGAGTGTAAATAATAGGTAGATGGTTGAGAAGAAGAGGTGAACCAGGAGAGAAAAGAAAGCATGGGAGGAAGGAGAGAGAAAAGGACCATTCCAGGATGCTAGCAAGTCAGAGGAAGAGGTGAAACAAAGCAGCTAATTTCATACCCACATGCGATCCTGTAACAAAACCTCGTCTCTTCTCTTTCTAATGATTCGAAATGCCAGGTTGCAGATTGGAGTTAAAAGTGTACATACTTAGGGGCGCCTGGGTGGCTTAGGGGCGCTGGGTGGAGTTAAGCCTCCAACTCATGGTTTTGGCTCAGGTCCTGATCTCAGGGTTGTGAAAACGAAGGGGGGCGGTGTGCTCATCCAGGAGTCCGCTGGAGATTCTCTCTGGGGCTCTCTCTGCCCCTCTGTCCACTGGAGCTCTGTGTCTGTCTGTCTCTCTCACACAAATCTTTAAAAAAAAAGTAGACACTTAATGGAGCAACATGGTGATGGTTACACAGCAATGTGAATATACTTGATACCAACGACCTGTATACTTAAAACTGGCTAAGATGATGAATTTTGTGTTACGTATGTTTCACCACAATTTAATTAATTAAAATGAATTATAAAACTTAATAGAGAATGGAGCTGGATTGCTGTTGGTGTGTAGAATATCCTTCATAGCCAAAGATCTTCATTCATTCAACACATTTATTGAGTACTTACGTGTGCTGGGCACTGGCCCAAGGTTTGCTTGGGATGCAGATATTAATAAAACAGACAAGAGGGACACCTTGGTGGCTCAGCGGTTGAGCACCTGCCTTTGGCCCAGGACGTGATCCTGGAGTCCCAGGATTGAGTCCCACGTCGGGCTCCCTGCGTGAAGCCTGCTTCTCCCTCTGCCTGTGTCTCTGCCTCTCTCTCAGTGTCTCTCATGAATAAATAAATAAAATATTAAAAAAAATAAAACAGACAAGCCCTCATAGGGCTTATATTTAAACATTGAATATCTTATCTTTTTTTTTGTTTTTGCTTGTTTTGTAAAACAAAACTTTTAAAGAGCACCAAGATATAAAACAAGCAAAAGTAGTGAATACATCCCTTGGGTCATTAAAAAATCTTTGTATAATGAAGAACACTTCACTGTGTTTATTCTAAAAATGTTTTTTGAGCTCCAACTATGTCAGGCACATGACTTGGGGTGGCTGATCCTGAGTGAAATCCATAGTTCCTGTCCTCAAAGAACAAACAAAAGGAGGAAGTGTGCAAGAAGACTAATAAATCCAAGACCCAGCATTGGTTCTGGGAGAGATTTACATCCTGGGGGCCTGAGTGGCTCTTGAATTTTGGAGCACTTAGGGAAGGCTTTGCAGAAGAGGAGATGTTCTAAGAGTTGTTATTTGTAGATGGGTAAGGTGAAGCCTTAGCCTCATTTAAAGATTACTTATTAATTTTTATAAAGATTTTATTTATTCATGAGAGACACAGAGAGAGGCAGAGACACAGGCAGAGGGAGAAGCAGGCTCCCTGGGAGCCTGATGTGGGACTCGATCCCAGAACCCCGGGATCACGACCTGAGCCAAAGGCAGACGCTCAACCCCTGAGCCACCCAGGTGCCCCTACTAATTAATTTTGATGAGGTAAATGCTTGTCTAGTCTGCCTTCTACCTTCCCATGTGACCCAGATCCATCCTTTCTCCCAAGGGGCAGCCACTGCTACCAGATTTTATAAATCATATCAGAGATAATTTATTCAGCGGTATTCAAAAGTAACAGCAAGTTTAAATAGGAGTCAGGCAACAAATAGGTGATTCAAACATGAAAAAAGTTTATCAATTTGTATACACGGAGATGATGTTTAGAGCCCTTGTTCCAGGAGTCACCAGGAATCTTCTATAGGTGATGTTTATTCTGAGTGGAAGCTGCTGTTGGTGTTCAAGGAAGTTTGACAGATCTGCTGTTTTATGGGAGACTGCAGTATCTGATTATTTCAATTGATTTTTTTTTTTTGGCGTCAAAGTATTTTGCCAAGAAAAGGCAATTTACTTTATATTAGGTCATCTTCATAAATTTATACCATTTCCTGCGTTCTAAAATGCCCTGCTGTTCTATATTCTGAACCTCACTCTGTTGGACACATTATTTGCTCCAGAGCATCTCCCTTTCAATTTTGGCCTGAATTTCTCTTAATCTTCCTAACAGCAATTCTATTTAGGCAAACACAACTCCTATTCCCCAAGGCCCTGGAGTATTTTGTCGATCTGGATGGGATGGGATTGTTTGTACCTTAAGAAAGCTCTGAGCTCATATCCTGCTGTATGTCAGCTGACGCCACACTGGAGTGCAGCTGGATTCTATCTCAGGAGGCCGAAGACACGCGCACCTTGCAGCCTGGCACACATGCTCCTGACTCTGCTCACATCCAAGAATGTCCATGGCACTGCTGCTTGTAATAGCAGAATAAATAAGCAAAATGGAAAAAACTTAAGTGTCCATGAATAGGAAAATAGATAATGAGGTATGGTACATAGTCATACAGTGGAAACTATCACTATATATTTAAAATAAATATACCACATCCACGTATTTCCAAATGGGTAAATGTAAAATTTGGGTGACAAAAGCAGGATACAGAATGAAATGGGGAGTATGTTGCCGTTTATATGAAGTTAAAAAGTAGGTCAAATAACATTAGATATTGTTTATGGAAACATTATTTGCATTGTATTTATAAAAGTATGCAAGAGACTGAAGAGCCCAAAATGAAGGATGACGTTTGGCTTTCTCAAGACAGAGAAACAACTGGAATTGGGAAGTTGCTTTAAAATCATCTTTGCTATTTCATTTCTTAGAAAACAATAAAAAAAAAAATCTGAAGTGAATGGGGCATACACAATGCATTCACCATCAGGCTATTTGGGAGGTTTTCATGATCCTGACAAAAAAGGTTAAATTTATTCAGACTGTTGTTCAGAGTGTAGGAGGCAGGTTCTCTAAGAACAATTCTTAGGAAACTTTGTGTTTGAGGTGATCTGTGACTGACTTTTATAAGTAGTAGCAAGTAGCATTCAGAGGAGAATCAGGTAACTCCTCACCAACAGTTTTCACTGAAAGTAGCTCATGAGAAGGGCTTAGAACAAATAAAATTATGTTTTATTCACTCTGGATGTGGTGTAAGAAGAGGAAATTGAGGCTGTAAAATGATTTATTTTGGGGATCCCTGGGTGGCTCAGCGGTTTAGTGCCTGCCCTCGCCCTAGGGCCTGATCCTGGAGACGTAGGATCGAGTCCCACGTCGGGCTCCCTGCATGGAGCCTGCTTCTCCCTCTCCCTCTGCCTGTGTCTCTGCTTCTCTCTCTCTGTATCTCTCATGAATAAATAAATAAAATCTTTAAAAAAAATAAAATGATTTGTTTTTAAGCTAGGGAATAATATACAAATATACAAATTTTCTGGAGAAAAACAAGGAATTTCAAGGGTCAGAAAGGTAAATTAAAACCATCCCTCCAATTGATCAGACCCTGAACTTTGAAGCGATAAGACACAGAGACTGAATGTGGGATGAACCAGAGCACCAGCATTTGGGAAGGCATTTGAGCCCCTAGGGAGGAGCTTGGTGTGAACTGGGCAAGGAGAAGCTAAGAATTAATCAGAAAGGACCAGAATTGCATGTTATTTCTTCAGAGGCTTTATCACTTTTCAAACCCAGCGGAGAATGTTAGTTGGTAAAACTTTAAGTAGTTTTATTATGAATGAGTAAGGTTTGGACTCTTCATCATTAAAACTGTGAGGGTGACTTTAGCCAAGGGCCCCTCTGTGACGATAACGATGTGTTTCCACTCTGTCTGTACAAACCATAGCTGCAGCAGAAAAGGCCCAGCAGGACAATAGCAGGGGTTCCATTTTCATCTGATGATGATTTAAAGCACCAAAGCCGGTCCGAGGTTACTGGGGAATCATGAGTGTCCCATGGGATTTCAGGGGCATTGAAGCAGAATCACTGCCGGGCTTACGTTTCAGTAACCACAGGGCTGATGAGATGCCCACATGCGGCTCTGGGTGTCCCTGGGTGTCCCGGTGGCTGAGCTGCCCTGTTCCTCCTGCTCTGCGGGGGAGCTCGGCGTAGCTGGCTCCCCCCATCCTTCCTTTGGTGAATGACCTCCCACTCTGGGCAAAGCTGGCCTCTGAGTCTCCAACCCCTCCCGGTGGCTCCCTCCTCCCTACCTGTGTTAGCACCAAGGAAACAGCAGCGAAGCTTGCTCAGGTGTGGTCGGGCTTGCTTCTCTTCCTCACCAGCATCTTCGGTGCACTTTTAGGCCCCTGCCACTGGGTTTCCTCCCCCTTCCCGGGGCTGGGGCTGGGATTGCTCCTTGTTTTTCAACACTGTGCTTCCTCTGACTTTGAAGGCAACGTTCCCTCCTGGATCTGCATCTTCACCTTGCGGCTTGAACTCACCACCCAGAGATCAGGAGTCGCAGGCTCTTTCGACCCAGCCGGTGTCCCTCTACCTCTGTTCTTCCTCCCTCTCCTTCGCTGGCTCTTCTTTCTCAGCCTGTGTGGGTTCCCCAGGGTTCTATTCTCCTGGAGCATTCTCTTTCACGCCTGTGGTTTTTTCACCCTTCGAAGCTCATGACTTGTTCCACGGGGAATCTCTCACTCAGACCTAAAATCCAAACAGCTCTCCTGTGGGATATCTCAATCGGACACCTGGTTTCTCTTCCCTGCCCACCCGGGAATCCTTTCTCCTTCCTTTTTCTCCGTCTTGGGGAATGACATCCCTGCCTCTCTTAGTTGCCCAACCCAGAAACTTCAGGATCATCCTCAGGGCTCTCTTCTCTCCTGTCCTACTCATCCAAGCAGTGAACAAGCCAGTTCTAGACCTGACACGTTCATGCTTGTCCCTCCCATCCTGTTCCGTGGTCACTGCTGCATCTTGGTCCCCTGTGGGCTTATGGTGCCCTCTGGCTTCCTGCTCTCTAGCACCTCTCTCCTCACTGCTTTCTATTCAGAAGGATGTTTCTTAACTGGAAATTGAATCATGTTACCACTTTGCTCAATATCCTTCAGCAGCTCCCCACGGCTTATCAGTCAGGATAAGATCTGTCATCGTCACCTTGGCATGTGGGCCCCCCAGGTCTGGCAACATGCCTCCCGGCCCCCCTGCTTATCATGCTTTTCTCCATACCAGCAAGCTCTCCTCTTGCCCTGATGAAGGACTACTGGGTCCCCAAACAGGTTAAGCTAATTGATGCCTCTGGAACTTTTGCTTATGAAGCTTCTTCCTTTGCCTGTAAGTCCCTGTCCCTGCTTGCCCCCATCCCCAACACGTGCTTACCTCTTAGCAGCTAGTTCTAGGCCTCTCCTCCTTGTCTTGCTTGGTATTCTCGCCTGTTCCTCCTGAGTAGGATTGCCTTCTTCCTCCTAGGCCTCTGTCACACACCAAACACTTTCCAGCACCAGTGACATTTTATTTCCCTATAGGTTTCCCTCCTTTTTGAGATTATTTTTGCACTATTTCATATTCATCTTTTCATCCACAGCATTTTGCATAATGCATGGGCCGTAATAGGTATTTAATACATACTTGTTGAATGAATGAAGGTTTATCTCACTTAATGCAGTCGATCTGGAAATCTTATTTAACAAAGAGTCATAATTTCATTGGACCAGGGAGACTCACTATTAAAAGGAAGCCTGCTGTGAATTGTTCTGTAATGCATATGATAAACTTCAATTTATTTCCTTTGTTAGGGTTTGTATTTTCTTAAAGCACCCATATTTCTGGACTCACAAGAGGAGAATTTCAAGGGTGGGATGATTTCATTTTTCTTGGATTTTCTTGGATTTTCTTAATTGTGATCCTGCCCACTTTTTCTTTCCTTCATGCCTTTCCTTGGCTGGTCCTCCTTCCCCAAACATGGTTGGCAAAGAGAAGGCTACCTTCATTTCTTGTTCCTGTCATGGATGTGAGAATTTCCAAATTTACCTCGGGGTCTGACACATGTGGCTATTTCCTCAGGATGTTTCTCCAGGTTTTTCAATATTTATCATCAGGGGTGTCTATGGCCAGCCTCCCCCTCAACCATCTATTTAAGGGCAGCTTCGTCAAATCTCCTCTGATAGTGATTTTGGTCAGATAATGACCTGAAAACAGAGACGATGCCTTCTGTAACTGCCTAGTTCTTACCTCAGTTCATTTCCCTTTCTTCTTCTTCTTCTTTTTTTTTAAGATTTTACTTATTTGTTTATGAGAGACACAGAGGCAGAGACATAGTCAGAGGGAGAAGCAAGGAGAAGAGGGGAGCCCGATATGGGACTTGATCCCAAGACCTCAGGATCATGACCTGAGCCGAAGGCAGATGCTCAACCACTAAGCCACTCAGGTGCCCCCCTCAGTTCACTTTTTATGACTTTCAACAGGGGAGATTCTGTGATCCTGGTGAGTATCTGTCTCCCAATTCTCTGGCTCATCTGGCACCATTGTTGGTGAGTATCATTGCTCATGGAAAGCACCCATCTCCTTACAGGGGGATTTGGGGGCAAAAGATGTGATGGCCAACCAACACATCTTTGCTTATGAAGACCACTGAGTCCTAGGTCAACAATGGATGAGACAGCTGTTCACTTCTCAGGATCTCACAGGGAAGTGCTTTTTCTTCCAAAATGATCCATGACTGTTGTTCTGGTTGGGTCATCTTCTGGTGAAGGTGTTAAGGACGTCTCCCTTTGTACAGTCTAAGGGCTGAGCCCGTTGCTGAGTCGTTCAGATAAGTAGAGTAATTCTTTTGCTTTCAGCAGATAAATATAGATACAGCCACATTGCTTGGCTGTCTAAACTAGGTTAAATAAATGATTCATGTCAAGGAAACATTTTCTATGACCACTCTAAATCCTGGATTTATATTAGTTAAATCTGTACTGGGTTTAAGCTAGAAAACTGATTTCTAGCACCTCTCACCCAAGTTGTATAAAGTGCTCAGATAAAAAATTTAGATTGTACTTTCAGCAGTGACCATTGGATAGGAATTCCAATGAAACTGGTGTTTTGAAGAGCTGTATTAATTGTAAAAAATAATCATAAAAAAGTATTGATGAGCTATATACTATCATGAGTCTCATAAAATGGTGGGTAACCCTTACCCTGAAAACTGTCTTTTGCCATATATGTTTATTTTAAAACCTATAGGAACTCAGAGGTTTATTTCAAACTGGAAGGTGGCATTTCATCTCTCTGGGTCAGCAGAGTTGTTAACATTTCAAAGAAGGACTTTTATGTTTCTGTGCCAGCAGCATGCCTGTATCAGCTTTTATTACACATATCCGTAGTGGTGTGGTGGCTGGCTGGGCGCTTGTAGATCAATAAGCTGCTAAAAAGGGAGATGCATCAGAGACCATAATGGCTTCTTCACAGAGGATAGATCGTCTCCAGGTAGTGAAGTGCATTTAGGAACAACAACAATGATATCCCTATATTGAGATCCTTATTATTTAGAAGAAAGAAATGGGCTTTCTCAAGGTGATGAGTCCTGTAATAAAGACTTTAGCATGCTAACCATACATTCCAGGAGGTTTGTGTCCACTGTTATAGCTGAATTTAAAACCACCTCAGTTGTTTTAATGGAAGAATTCCCAGATGGAGAAATACAGAATCAATTCCCTTGGCCTCAAATACTACTTGATTGTGGTTGTTCTTGGTTACCTTATTAATCAAAAGAAAATCTTCTTGTAATCTGAACATTGATTTTTAAGACACTTGGGTGGGCTTGAGTACAGCATCAGTGAGGAGCTGGGAAATGTAGAGGCTCTAAATGCAACGTGGTGTGGGTGGGCTTGGAGGGGGTCGAAAGGTACACAAGGGGGCAGCCTGGGTGGCTTAGTGGTTTAGTGCCGCCTTCAGCCCAGCACCGGATCCTGGAGACCCGGGATCGAGTCCCATGTTGGGCTCCCTGCATGGAGCCTGCTTCTTTCTCTGCCTGTGTCTCTGCCTCTCTCTCATAAATAAATAAAATCTTAAAAAAAAAAAAGAAAGGTACACAAGGCAGCACAGAGTTCCTTAGCTAAGGTTCTTGACTTGTGAACACACAGAGCTGAGTGTACTTATGTCCTGGTGACTTCCTAAGGATATGGTCAGAGAGGATCGTGATGTTTTCCAGTGGGATAACAATTTTCACTCTGTGCTTCTCCTTCGTGCTGCAAGAATAAATTACAGGAATTATATATTCATTTATTCAACACATATTTGGTGATACTTACATGTCAGGACGTGTCCTAGGGGTTTAGGCTAGAGTGGTGCACCAAATAGACAAACTCCCTGCCCACTGCCTACATGGAGGTTATATTCTGGTGAGATAATTAAAAAGTAAATAAGTAAAATATTATACAGTGATTAGTGGTAGGAGAGAAAACAAAGCATGGAAAGGGCTAGGAAATGGGAGGAGGTGGAGTTGAAATTGTAGATGGCATGGCCAGGGAGGCCCTCTCTGAGAAGGTGGCTTTTGAGTAAAGAGCAGATATACATGAGGGAACTAGCTCTGAGGATATTTGGAGGATGAAGACTTCAGAAAGAGAGAATGGTTGGCCCTGATGTTGGAGACATAATGAGGATGGCAGAGTGGCTGAGAAGTAAAGAGCTGCCTTACATAGGGTTTGAAGGTCATAGGAAGAAGTGAGATGGGAAGCCATTGAGGTTCTGAGAAGAGTGGCGTGATTAGACTTATGGTTTCTTTTTTTTTTTTTAATTTTATTTACTTATGATAGTCATACGGAGAGAGAGAGAGGCAGAGACATAGGCAGAGGGAGAAGCAGGCTCCATGCACCAGGAGCCCGATGTGGGATTTGATCCCGGGTCTCGAGGATTGCGCCCTGGGCCAAAGGCAGGCTCCAAACCGCTGCGCCACCCAGGGATCCCTAGACTTATGGTTTCAAGGATCACTTGGGTTGCTGAGCTAATAATAGATTATAGTGGAGCATCTATAGAAACAGGAGGAGCAGCCAACAGAGATGGTGGCTGGGATTAGAACAATGGGAGAAGAGATTTGGTCTATTTTGAATGGCAAACTACCAGGATGAGCTGATAGATTAGACAGAGGGTGGGGGAAAGAAAGAGAAGTCAAAGTTGGCACCAAGGGTTTTCATGTGAGGAGCTGGTAGAGTGTGTTGCCATAAATGTCCACAATGCCTAAAATATGGAAAGAGCCCAGATGGCCATCAATAGATGGATAAACAAGATGTGGTCTGTATATACAATGGAATATTACTCAGCCATCAAAAAATGAAATCTTGCCATTTGCAATGACATGGATGGAACTAGACAGTATTATGCTAAGCAAAATAAGTCAGTTAGAGAAAGACAAATACCATATGATTTCACTCCTATGTGGAATTTATGGAACAAACATATGAACATAGGGGAAGGGAAGGAAAAATAAAATAAGATGAAAACAGAGAGGGAGAGAAACCATAAGAGACTCTTAACTCTAGGAAACAAACAGGATTGCTGGAGGGGAGGCGGGTGGAAGGGTGGGATAACTGGGTGATGGGCATGAAGGAGGGCACGTGATGTACTGAGCACTGGGTTTTGTATACAACTGATAAATCACTAAAATCTACCTCTGAAACTAATATTACAGTATATGTTAAGAAAAAATATGTTATGGATAGGAGTGTAGGAAGATCTTGACTTGGGGATCCACTATTTTGGGTATGATAATCTTTGAGATGCCTTTCAAATACTCCAGGGGAGATGTCAACAGTTATTTGGATATATTGGCCTGGGTTCAGGGAAGAAGTCTCACCTGCAATGGAAATTTGGGAGTCGTAGGCTTCTAGTACTTAAAGTCATGAGAGTAAAAAATATATAAATAAATAAAGTCATGAGAGTAAATGAGATCACCTAGAGAGTGACTGCAAGTCCAGAAGAGAGAGGTCCAAAGATTGAATTCTGGGGCAAACTGACTTGACACAGCTCAGGGAGATGAGGAGGCTCAACAAAAGGGACTGGGAAGAAATAGCTAGGATAATAGAGGACATTAGGGAAGTTTGGTGTCCTAGAAGCCAAGGAAAGCCAGTGTGTTAAGGGAGAGGAAGTGAGCAGTTGTGTGCAAGGTTGGCAGTGGGTCATGTAAGAGAAGCCTGGGACTTCAACTTTGAACTCCAAAATGTGGAGATTGTTGACTTCAGAGATGGGTTCAAAAGTGAATGGGATGAGGGGAGGAATAGGAAATGATGAATTTTGATAACTCTTTAAAGGATTTTTGCTGTAAAAGTAAGGAGAGCAATATGGTAGTTGGGCTGAGAAAGTTATGTTAAGAGAGACTTAAAGTTTTTTTTAAAAAAAGGTTTATTTATTTATTTGACAGAGACAGAGAGAATGCATGAGTGGGAGGGGCAGAGGGAGAAGGAGAGAGGATCTCAAGCAGACTCCCTGCTGAGCATGGAGCCCCAACTGGAGGCTGGGTCTCATGACCCTGGGATCATGACCTGAGCTGAAACCAAGAGTCAGACACTCAACCAACAAAGCCACCCAGGCGCCTTTTTTTCTTTTTAAATTGGAGAAGTAATAGCCTAATTGTAGGCTGGTGGGAATAACCTGGTAGACAGGGACAAAACTGATGGTACAGAAAAAAAGAAAGAGGGAAGAATTGCTGGAGTTTTTGCTGGAGAAGTTTGAGGAAGAAAGGAAGGGAGAGAAAAAGAAAGGGTTGTGGCCCAGGAAGAAACACGTTTTAGATGAGCCAGGATGTAAAAATCCAAGACTATTTTTTTCTTTCTTTTTTTTTTGGGGGGGGGGGGGCTGGGGGAGGGAAGGGCATTACTTAGTTTTTTATGTAAGGAAAAAAATAACATAATGGGGTTTTTATTTTTTTAAGATTTTATTTATTCATGAGAGACACAGAGAGAGAGGCAGAGACACAGGCAGAGGGAGAAGCAGGCTCCATGCAGGGAGCCGGACGTGGGACTCGATCCCAGGTCTCCAGGATCACGCCCTGGGCTGCAGGTGGCGCTAAACTGCTGCACCACCGGGCTGCCCCTCTTTTCCTTTTTCTAATTTTTCTTTTCTTCTTCTTTTTTTTTAAATTTTTCTTTTCTTCTTAAGTAATCTCTACACCCAACATGGGGCTCGAACATGCAACCCTGAGGTCAAGGGTCACATGTTTTACTGACTGAGCCAGCCAGGAGCCCTAGGACTATTTTTCTTGATGCAAATTATCAATCATCTTGCTCCCACTACAAGCTTGTGGGATAATTTGAGCTAAGACCTTTAAGCTTCTTACAAGAGAGTTTCTATAGGATGTCAGTATCTTATTGTCATTGAGCATTTAATGGGAGTTTCTCAGGAGAAAGCAGGATTGGAGAATTCTGGTTATGCACGTTGCCTTTGCATTCTGCCTATAAAGAGGCACTGGTCAGAGTAGCCTAACCGAAGTAGCTGGTGATTGGTTGGACTTTCTGAGACATTTTGGCCTCTGGTGTTAGAAGAAATGTCATGTGTTGTCTCTTGAAGTATGGTGCTCTGAAAAGTTTTAAAAGATTTCATTTTTTAAGGAGAGCACAGTTCATCCTTAAACCTCTCTTACTAGGTGTTGTAGGACCTTTTAGCCAATGGATTCTGCAGTTTTCCATTAAATAGCATCACTCTAATTAGAATCTTAGGGTGCTTTGGCTCTGATGACATTCGGGTCATTTTCGAGATAAAGCTGCTTTATTTTCAGGCTGAATGGCCACATTCTTGCCTTGTCATCCAAAAAATGCTGCACTGTGTCTGCATTTCAAAGCCACTGATTAAATGACTAAAGACCTATGGTAATGCAGAATTAGTCTTCTTTGTCCATTATACTGTAAGTTTCTCTGGAAAACAAAGTCCACGAAATTCTGGTAACCTCTAAGCAACAAATATTTTCTATGATTGGTGTAGGAATTAAAGTCACAAAATCTTCCTTTCTTGGTGAAGAAAAGAGTCTGGATATTGTGCAAAAATTATGAGCCGTGTTTGATAGGCAGTCTCTTGTCTGCATGGTTTTTGAAAAGGTGTGGAGGTCATTAGCATTTTTAATTTCTTCCTTGGAGATTATAAGGACTCAAAATTCTAAGAAAAAATGTGAGTTCTAGAGACAAAGAATAACAGGTGCAAGTTAGTGGAGCAGGTGGTGTATAATTTCACCTTTGCCTCCTACTCAGAAATAGGGGGAAACTAGGTCCCAGTTTGGAAACCATGTGAGAAATGGCATTCATTGCTACCTATAATTGCACCTAACTTTTGACTTTTCCCTTACCCTTCTGGTTTGTGATTCCATCTGTAAGCACGTAGGTTCTGAATTTCCATAAAATGTCTTTCAAGGTGCATGCCATGACCAATTTTATTTTTTCAAGTGCTTGGAAATTTTTTAGCTTGTGATTTTTCCCTATTGGGTTATTGGCACTTTTCCCCACAACTGTCGCAGTAATAGGCTTATTCAGTAGGTTGCTCTCCTGCCTAATCTTCTCTCATCTACTTGCTTTCTCTCAGTAGCTTTTTCTCACAATCACATCTTTTCATCAATCCTTTTTCTTTCTTTTTTCTTTTCTTTTTTTCTTTTCTTTCCTTTCCTTTCCTTTTCTTTTCTTTTCTTTTCTTTTCTTTTCTTTTTTCTTCTGTTCTTTCTTTTCCTTCCTTCCTTCCTTCCTTCCTTCCTTCCTTCCTTCCTTCTTTCCTTCCTTCCTTCCTTCCTTTTCTTTCTTCTTTCCAATCAAACCCCCAGCCACGTTGCCAATATGTGAGGCATACAGAGCAGGTATTAGTCCCATTTTATGCATGCGGTGCCTGAGACTCAAAAAAGTTTATCATCTGTTCCTTGACTAGTGAATAGTGGAATCACTCTGGGACTGTTGCTTTTTTCTGTGTTCTTTCCATCACCACACTCCCCGGTGCTGCCTCATAGGTGCTGGTTTGGGTTAGAGATGTGCCTGGGTATTTTCCTGTTTTGTCCTCCTACCTCTCCTTTATCATTGCATCCATAGGAGTGACCAGAGGGGTGAAGGGAAGTGCAAGCACTGATGGTGGCTCCAGACAACCAAGCCATTATCTCTCCACTGGCATTGACAGCCTCTGACGTAGTATCTAGAGGGGAAGAAACTCAGAACTACATTCCATACAGCATGATTAGCCTCTTGGCCAGATTCTTGTTTGAGTGCTTATAACTGGCTTTCCCCCAGACTTGAAGGGGAAATAGTTTGGTAGAATAGTATTCCACTTTAAATATTGTTATATATACCTTAAATTTTACTTTAGGTCACATGATTGCCTATCGAACAAAGAATGGCTTTCTGTTTACCAAACTTATCTCTCTTCTCTTATGGGTGCTCAGCCAGACTATTTCCCCCAGCATTCTCTGCAATTAGGTGTGGCCATATGACTGAGTTATGACCAGTGATATGTGGATATAAGTAATATATTCCACTTCCATGCCTGTCCCATAAGATCCTTCTGTGTGATCCCTTATTTTCTCTCTTCTTTCTTCTGTTTGGATGCCTACTATCTGGGTGACATTGGAAGCCAAAAATTGAAGATGGCAAAACTTTGGGGAGTATAAGCCCCTGAATGACAGAGAATGGTTGTTTCCCCTTTCTTGCTTGCTGATTGGACTTCAGTGAGGAAGAAATAACCCTTTTTTTTTTTCTAAAGATTTTATTTATTTTTTCTTGAGAGAGGGCAGCCCCGGTGGCGCAGCGGTTTAGCACCGCCTGCAGTATTTCATTATTTACTCCTAATGAAATACTATGTGTATAATAATTTAATGCATCTCATTTCAACTCTAATATGAAAACCCATATTAGAGTTACCATTAAGACAATATGTAAACTGTTTGCACCTGGATTAGCACAATAAACTATAGATCCTTCTACTAATATTAGCATTGTAATAGAGTTTCATTTATATATTTACCTATATGCATTTGTAACAGCATTTGAAGAAATAAAAGATTAGTTCAGTCCTTTCCTCCAAATTTTTAGGTATTGTCAAAGATTGCTTAATTTAATCCTGGTTATTATTTCAAAGTTGAAGAGAACCTACTCAGCCTTGAGCCTTTTGGCCAATAGAGCTCCATGGGAATCTGCCCACGGTTTTAAAAAATTTAGTGTTTTTATCGTTACATTTGCAACTTTCTCCTTCAAATCTCATTATCCTTAGTGTATACAGTATTTCTTCTTACCAAATTTATCTACCAGACAGTTAGATTTTTCCTAAAACAAGCAGGCTTTCCTTTTATTTCAGCTTGCCAAGATTTTCTTTTCATGACTTTTTTTTTTAAAGTGGGCTCCGTGATCAGCATGGAGCCCAATGTGGGGCTTGATCTCAAAACCTTGAGATCAAGGCCTGGGCTAAGGAGTCAGACACTTAACCAGCTGAGCCACCCAGGCACCCCTCTTTTCATGATTTTTTTATGGATTCATGATGTTACCAAAAGAGTGCCCTGCTGCAGGTTCCCTTCTCCAAAATATGAATTCCTATGATTTTTTCCAAGTCAAGAGGCATCTCTCTGACTTATTACCTCTTCTACTCGCTCACTTGAAGTTGTGACACTTGAGATTTTTGATATTGAAAAACTTCCCCAATGCTAATGGGAGAATGTTCTTCTAACCCTAATCACTTATTTTTTTAAAAGGTTTTACTTACTTATGAGAGAGAGAGAGAGAGAGAAGCAGGCTCCACGCAGGGATCCTGATGTGGGACTCGATCCTGGGACTCCAGGATCACGCTCACGCCCTGGGCCAAAGGCAGATGCTAAACTGCTGAGCCACCCAGGGATCCCTAACCCTAATCACTTATACCAAATTAAATATGGAACTACTATCTTAATGGGCTTAAAGTTTGAAATTTGAAGCTTATCAGGTTTATTAAATACAGTTTAAAAAACACTTTTGAAATCAGCCTAACTTTAAAACATTTATGTGTAAAGTAGTTTATCTAGGCTTCTGTTTTAAATATTTTCATTAGAGTGTAAATAGTTAACAGTGTAGAGTTATAGTGCCTCCAAATTCCAGCTTCTCTGTTTATTGTGACTCTGAGCAAGATACTTAACTTTTCTAGACCTTAATTTTCTTATCTGTAAATGGAGATTTTATTTTTAATCTACCTCTACCTCATAGAGTTATTGTAAGGATTGAGTGAGTTCATACAAGTAAAGACCTGAGAATAGTTCCTGGCACATAGTAAGTGTTAGCTGTTATTATATTTAAAACTTGCAAGAAAATAGAATGGATTAGACAGGATAATTTGTATGTAGGTCTCTATATTAGATAATTTCCAAAGTGATCTCTGCTGCCAGAAATGCCTTATGGCATAGAATTTCTAAAATATTTCATATCTGAAAGTTTCCAGTTTTTAATTTCTTTTAGGCTTTGTCTTCACCTTTCAAATGAAGTTTGTTCTTTTAATAATCTCTCTTTGGCCCTCATATTGGTTATCTTTATTTACAAAAACAAAACCAAAACAAAACCAAACTAAAATCTGTTTAAAAAAAAAAAAAACAACCAAAACTTAAGCAAGACTCTTCAGCTTTGCTCAAGCCAGCTTGACCATATAGCACCATCTACAGCAGACTTGGATCTAGGGGCAACTGTGAAGTTTGTCTTTGGGGACTCCTGTATCCCTTTGAAGAATCTTTTCCTCTCTTGATAGAACCTCATTTCCATCATTTAAAACAATTTTCTGTCTTCTTTCCTATCATAGCTCTTCATCTCAGAGAAGGGTCTGAGTAGATTTTTAACTATCAACTGTAAATGACCAATAAAGCTCAATGCCTGGCCCTTCCCAGAGGAGCTTGGTACAGACATGGAGATATGGAAACTCAGCTTTAGGCTAAAGGAATACATTTGTAATGTGGAAATTTTAGCTGTTAGGCAGGATGAGTATTTTGTGGTCACCCATTCTTTTCTAACATTATTATAAATAGCTATCCTTTTCCACTTTCTTACAGGTCTGGTACTGATTAAGGTTCACACATTAGTTCATTTTTTTAAAGATTATTTATTTATTTATTCATAGAGAGAGAGAGAGAAAGAGAGAGGCAGAGACACAGGCAGAGGGAGAAGCAGGCTCCATGCAGGGAGTCTGACGTAGGACTCGATCCAGGGTCTCCAGGATCACGCCCTGGGCTGCAGGTGGCACTAAACCGCTGTGCCATTGGGGCTGCCCCCACCTTAGTTCATTTTGAGTTGAATTGTCAACTTGCTGAATGGACTTGAATATACCTAGCAATTTATTTTTAATGAACCATGAGCTGAGGTCTTCAAATAGGGAGGCAGGTCAGAGTAGAGCTCCCGTACTCAGTTCTGTTGTAATCTCTTGATTGGACACAGAAGCTTGACTTGTATTGTTGTATATCCATAGCAAAGCACAATTTCCTACGTATCAATTGCATTAATGTGTTATCGTCATTAATCACAGCCATTGGTGACACTTCATTGAAAGAGCACTGTGCTAAGTTGAGTCAAAGCATCGGCTCCTACTTCCAGCTCTGCCATTTACCTGGGGTGACTGCCCGCATTGTTTTACAGCTTTTGTCTGTAAAATGAAAATTATGTCTCTTAACTTATGGTGTGATTATAATCACTTGTACAGCTTGAAAGTGTGCAGATTCCCAGACCTCGTCTCCATAACTTTTAATTCAGTACGTTTGGGTGTGCCAGGTGTTCTATAATTAAAGGCTGAATTTGGAATTACCTGATGGGTCCATTTTTAAGGTCTTTGGGTATTTTGAGCAGTCATTTTTTTCTCTGAGAGTTCTCACTCTGCACTCTGTAGAAGTGCAAACACTTATACACATTCCTTTTTGTAGAAGTGTGAGAGATGCTAGCATTTTCTACAGACAGCCTGGAGCAGACAGCAGGATGAATATTGTAGGGGACAGAAAAGGCGATGAACCTCTCAGATATTCCTGATTGAATCTGGCTCCTAATCATCATGTGTTTGTGTTATTTTAGTAGACATAAATTTACAGAAGTTCCCAAACACCTGTATTCTAACACAAAAAAGTTAAAGCATGCTCAACCAAATAGAAATTATTTTTAGATTATTCACTTTGAAGTTCTGTAGACTTAAGTGAGGGTTGACTGTGTTTGCATGCATACATATGTCTGTACAGTATGTGACAATGAGCTGATTAAAAAAAAATTATTCCAAAGAAGCATTCCAAAAGTGTCTTGAGCAATGGAATAACTATGTAGCTCTTAAAGGGTTTTCAAAGACAGTCAATTGAATGTATACATTTTGATGTTTGTTTAAACAATCAGGTGTCTTTAAATAGCCTGGCTACTTTAAAAGTAGATAGATTGTGACTTAAGTGCCCTCAAACCTCTTACTTCATTCCATGGATCTTTGAAAAGGAGAAAAAATTAATTTCCACAGGCTTGATTTGAATACTTTCCTGAGTTATTAAAATAATCCTTTGAGATACATTCTTTGGAATATTAGATAAGTCACCAAATTATAAGTCCATAACCTGCAAATGTGGGGAAAAATATTTTGGCTCTTTTGAATCTAATTTGGGTTTGGCAAAAGTTACTCCAAATCTGTTGCCTGTTGTAAAACTCTTGATTAATTAATTAATGAACTACAATAAAATGTTTCATGCAGACTTTCTGTTTTTTTCCCTTTAACCTTTAAAAACTGTCATAATAGGTTTTTACCTCTTTCTCTCTTTTTACCTATGTTCTTGTGTTAAACATTGATTTCTCCAGCTGTAGACCTCACTGCTGCCTAAAGAGCCTTAGTGGAAATGGTTGAAGTGGTTAACATGGGTTTTCTCTGGTACAGGTGGGGATGCCCTTGGAGCTTAGGACATGGGGTGTGTTAGCCTAGCCTCTCTGAGATGGTTCTGGTGGCCTGGAAGCTGCTGTAATGATAACAAGCCTGAAAGAAACCTATCTCATGATGCCTTAATGCCTCCTTCTATTTTATTTGGTGACAGCAGCTGGGGATCCTGATGAATGACAGATCGCTTTCTTAGGAATCAAAATATAGCATATTCTGGTACAGTGGACTCTATTAGGCATCAAATATTTCTGTTGTGATGGAGTCTAGTTTTAATGACCGTATTACTAAAAGCTACATTTCCAGTAGTCAGAGGGCGGAAGCCCGGCTCTTTCTGAATTAGCCAATGCAAAGGAATAATCTGAATAAGAGAATCCTCTCTAATCCTTGTCTTTAGCTTTAGTTTTCTTCTTCTAGTTCCTGGATAGTGTGCGTCGGAGTGTGTGGGTGCAGGCTGTACTCTTACCTGCCTGTTTGAGTGAGTCTTGGTTTTTCTGTAGGTGTGGTTGGGATATTTGGAGGTGAGAATCAGTGAAAAAAGAGGGAGGGCCACTGATTAATTGCTACTTGATGGCGGAACTAAAGCACTGTGAAGAGGTTAGCAACCCCTTTTTACTGCCTGCAATGCAGAGATTTTGTAATTAGTAGTTTCATTAGAGACTGTGAATGACTATTGAATGCCTCAGCCAAACAAAGCATTCATTGTATTGGAAAATTTACTGTAATCGGATAGAAAAAGTACTGTTTTGGGGGCATCCTGTGTCAGGTTGCAGAAGTAGTTCCACCGTCTAGAACTTTTCTCTTACCAAAAGGGCTTGCGCTCGTAGCCTTTGAAATGTATCCGTTAGTGTCTTAGTCCATTTGAGCTGCTGTAACAAAAATACCAGAGCCTGGGTGGCTTATACAACAGACATTTATTTCTCACCGTCTGGAGGCTGGGAAGTCCATGCTCAAGGTCGGCAGATTCAAGGTCTGGGGAGACCCACTTCCTGGCTTATAGACTTGCTTGTTTATGTGTCCTCACCTGGCCCAAGGGATGAGAGAGCTCTCTGGGCTCTCTTTCAGGAGTACGCTAAGGCCATTCGTGAGGCTACTCTCATGACCTAATTACTTCCCAAGGGCCCCGCCTCCTAAAACCATTGTGTGTGTGTGTGTGTGTGTGTGTGTTAGATTTCAACATATGAATTGGGGAGGGTGGGGGGAACCGACATTTGGTCTGTAACCGTCAGTGTTCAAAAATATGGTCACTTTGCCAGAGGCCCTGTTTGTGTTTATCACACGGGTGTCCTCTGCAGGGGGTTCCTCTGCCCAGTAGCACAGGGTATGTCTTATTCCATCGAGAGAGGTTGGTGCTCAATATATTTCTTGTGAGTTGGGGCAGTTGTGTTTGGCAGTGGTGTTGCCTGTTGCGGATCTCATTTTGCGAGCTCTCCTACACTGCTGCTATAAGGCCAACAGAAACGTGCTAATTTCTAAGCATATGCAGGTTTCCTGGCATAGAAAATGCTTATGGGGGTTTGCCCACACACCAACTGTCTCTGTTTAGGAGTAGCTGTCCCTCTTTTTAACCATATTCACACTTTGTCGATCCAGAGGGGTACAGTGTATTTTAATCCAGCCCTAAGGCAGCTCTGTGGCTTGGTTAATTATAACCCTCTCTTGTATTTGTACAGTGTTTTTCTGGCTTAAGAGCATTTTCACTTATCACAGTTCCTTTGATTTTTCCCAAGCTTCCTATGAGGTAGGCAGGGTAGATGGTATGACTCCATTGCACAGATAAGAAAGTTAAAGCTGATGGAATTAAATAAAAAATACCAATGAAGGGGCACCTGGGTGTGTCAGTGCTTGAGCATCTACCTTTGGCTCAGGGCATGATCCTGGGGTCCTGGGATTGAGTCCCACATCGGGTTCCCTGCGAGGACCCTGCTTCTCCTACTGCCTGTGTCTCTACCTCTCTCTGTGTGTCTCTCATGAATAAATAAATAAAATCTAAAAAAAAAAAAAGTGCCATTGAAGTGGCTAAGGCAGGTGGGGCCAGGATTCTGGAGTCACCACCTGGGACTCTGCCTATCACAGCCTGTCACCCTCACTGCATCCCGAGGACGATGCTCCAAGGGCCGGTTGAATCCAGAAGCACAGAGATACCCAGAAGAGCACTTCAGGTTGCTTGTGGGTTTTCTCTACTGCTGTATCTGCCATTCTCCTGCTACCTAGTTTTCTTTCAAGTGCAGAGAGAGAGAGAAAAAAAATTACTGCTCCCCAGGTGGTGCCAACTCATCTTTCCTGAGGACTTTGGAAGGCAGAGACCCTTGTAGACCTGCTGAATCACGGTGGGGGTGGGAAGGAGAGGAGTGTTGGCAGTGGACACGGATTGTCAGACTGAGGTGAGAAGTTAAAATTCAAGTGCCCTCAGAATTCGCGTAGGAGGACAACCTGTCCTGGATTTCTCTCTGCTTTCACTTTGCCTCTACTTGGGCGCACGTCAGACCACATTGTAATCCATTGACCAGTTGGCTTGTCTACCTTATGTGGTGATGAAATCCTTGAAGGCAGAGACAGTGTCTCATCTGTCTATTTCTGTGTCCTCACCCTGCCTGGTGCATAGTAGGTGCTTTCTAAATGTTGGTTGAATGAGTGAATTTTTAATGCTGGGCTTGGGTGGAGGGCTGGTCCTGGTGTTTGGCTTTCGCACAGCTTCCGGGGATGAAATTCGACTTAGGAGAAACCTGAGTTTATACAATAATGAGATGTATTCTTTGAATTTGTACCATGCAATATGTTGTTCTATTTATTTAATAACAGTATTGCTGACAGACTTTCTTTGAAGATTTATTGACAGATTTTTACAGAGACTGTATTAGTGCTGGAATTAATGGAGTTTCCCTGATGAACACCCTTATCACAGCAAGGAAAAGAGAGTTGATTGGATTCAGGATCTTTTACGGAATCAATTTTTTTTTAAAGATTAATTTAATTTATTATTATTTTTAAAGATTTTATTTATTTGAAAGAGAGAGAGAGAGAACACAAGCAGCGGGAGCAGCAGAGGGAGAGGGAGAAGCCAGTTCCTCACTGAGCGGGACATGGGGCTCCATCCCAGGACTCTGAGATGATGACCTGAGCTGAAGGCAGACACGTCACCAACTGAGCCACCTAGGCGCCCCTTATTTATTTTAGAGAGAGAGAGACAGAGAGAGAGAGAGAGAATGAGAGAGTCTTCAGGCAGACTCCCCGCTGAGTGTGGAGCCTCGATCTCATGACCCTGAGATCATGACCTGAGCCGAAATCAAGAGTGGGCTACTTAACCACCTGAGCCACCCGGCGCCCCTCTATGGAATCAATTTGTCTGTACAACTTCAGAGGAGAGTATTCTTCACTTGGGGCAACTGAGTGTCAAAGTAGAAATTCTTTTTTCTGTTTCTTCCCTGTCTATGTCCTGCCACGCACGACGTTCATGCATTTTTTGAGCTTTTGCTATGGGTTGAATCTGAGCTGAGTCAGAAATCTGACCATTTTTTAATGTAAAACAAAGAGGATTTGTATTTTCTTGGCCTCTTGAGATGCAGGAAGTGCCTCTTGGGCAGTTGGCAAAGCTTTTGCCTTCTCTGGAGGCTCACAGGGAGTAGACAGTCCTGGCTCCTGCTGTGGGGGTGAAGGGACTTCTGTTTTCAGCCTTGCATTTCATGTACAGTGACCTGTGGAAGCCTGAAATAGGCCTCCTGTGGGGCTCCAGAAAGCCTTCCACTGCCAGCAAAAGAGGTGAAATTCCTCTCCAAGTGCAGGGATGTATTAGTGGACGTCAGGGAGGGACTACAACAAAGCAAAGCCAGGATCCTTTCTAGGTCTAAAAACACAATCAAATTTCCAGAATTGGATTCTCCCTCTGGCTGCTGCTCTGTTTCTGCCATAAGGGCCCCACTGTCAACTACCTGCCCTCTTTCCTACCCTTACCTTCCCCATTCCTGAATTGTGTCTGTTACTTATAGACTGTCTTATTTTCCTGGGGCTGGTGTAGCATGCACAACAGAGCGGGTGGCTTGAAGAATAGAAATGTATTTTCTCACAATTGTGAAAGCTCAAGTCTGAGATCAAGGACCAGTAGGGTTGGGTTCTTCCAAGGCTTTTCTCCTTGGGTCCTGGCCTTCTTCTTCCTGTGTCCTAATCTCTTTCTTAAAGATTTTTTTATTTTTTATTTTTAAGTAATCTCTACTCCCAGTGTGGAGCTCAAATTCACAAACCGGATATCAAGAGTTGCATGCTCTATTGACTGAGCTGGCCAGATGCCCCATAATCTCTTCTTATATGGCCACCAGTCTTATGGGTTAGAGCCCACTCTGATGATCTCATTTTAATCTAATTACCTCTTTGAAGACTCCATCTCCAAATACAGTCCCTTTCTGAGGTATGAGGGTTTAGGACTTTAACATATGGATTCTGGGGATACACAATTCAGCCTGTGGCATGGGCTACCGTCATAAGTCTTCATGGGCTTTGAGGACAGTTGGAGACTTAAACCCAACTGAGTGTTACCCCCAATCCTCTTGTGACCTTTTGTACAAATGTTAAGACATGATGGAAGAGGATGGAGAGAAGAGAGGAGGCCAAGAGTGGGGAAGAGAAGGGCTATCTGGCTAAGCTGTATTGTCTGAGCTCAACCTCTTCTATCTCAATATTTTATCTAAAAGATGGAACATTTTATTTCTCTTGCTTTATTTAGCCACAAATGGAAATGCATATTGATATCATTTTCATTAAAAATACTCTTCTCCTTAATTTCTCTCATCACTTGTAATACTTCTTCCAAGTTAGAGCTGTTAAAGGATGTTTGGGGGAAGACATAAAGTGGGGAATGCAGCTGCTCTAAATAGCTCTAGAACAGACTGTGTGGTCATTACGAGACTAGGCAAGCAAAGCCAGGAATTTAGTTTGTTTAATTTGAAGGAGCCTTTTAGCAGGGCCTTAGAAAGTGGTCAGTTAGAGTCAGCCAAGGCAACATTGTGAGATAGGTTGGTTTGTATTTATGCTTCCATTGGGCTTTGCAGTCCTCAGAGTTGTTTGGCAGTTCAAAAGTGTTTTCTCAAAGTGAGGTCCTCTACCCCCAAGGAGTATGAGATGCCTAGGGCAAACACGGCATCCTTCTGCGGTCTGTGAATTTTACTCTAAGATTATTTGGGAAATCAAATAATTAAACTACTAAATAATCTAACATTATTTTTATATGAAAATAAGTGGATGCATTACTCTCTTGAATTCAAAATGTATGACTTTTAAAGCTAAAACATGACGTGGTGAAGAAATCAAGAGTTTTGGCGGGCCACGCCCACTCCCCATGTACCCCAGTAGTAGAAGTTGATGGTCATTTAGGTTTTGGAGCGGGAAGATGAGTTGTAGGAAAGTTTTAAAAATTCTTAAACTCTCCTCAAGTTACCAGGTGTTTGGAATCGTCTTTTGGCCTCAGGCCACTTTTCCAGAGTAACAACCAGATAATTTGATAGACATATTTGTGCAAATGTGCTAATGAATGCCACAGTGTCCTTTCCATTCATCACTATCTTCACTCCCTTGGATAAAATATACATATTTTAATTGTGGCCATCTAGTAATGGTGTCCCTGCTTCTCACTTTTTTTAATTTTTAAATTTTTATTTTAATTTTTAATTAAAAAATTATTTATTTATTTGAAAGGGAGAAAGAGAGTGTTATACAGGTTGGGGGGAGGAGCAATGAGAGAGAATCTTCAAGCTGACTCCCCACTGAGCATGGATCTGACTGGGGGGCTCAGTCTCATGACCCATAAGATCATGACCTCAGCTGAAACCAAGAGTCAATGCCTAACTGACTGAGCCACCCAGGCATCTTGCTTCTCACTTTTTGTATTCACTCAACATATATTTATTTGGTGTTTATTGTGTACCAGGCACTGTTCTAGGCACCTGAGACACATGAGTAGAAGATAAACAAAATCCTTGCCCTGGTGAAGCCTACATGCTGGTGGGAAGACAATAATCAGAATGAGTAAATTATATACTGTTTGAAACTGATGAATGTTTTGGGAAAAAAATGGAGCAAGATAAGAGCTGTAGGAAGTGTGGAGTGGGGACACAGATGTGCAATTTCAAATACACCAAATGGAAGGACTCACCAAGAACATGGTATTGAAGTAGATAAAGGATTTGGACATAGAGATTTCTGGAGAAAGATGGATAAAAGTGAAGAAGCAGTCCTTACTGTTTGGGAAATAGCCAAGGGGTCAGTGGAGAGAGTGAAGGAGGGAGTGAGGGGCTGAGCAGTAGGAGATGTGCTCATATAGGGCCATTGCAAGATCTGTGGCTTTTACTGTGAGTTGGGGAGCCATTAGATCATTCTGGTTGCTGTGATGACGGCAGACAGTAGGGGGCCAACAGCGGACGAAAGATCAATTAGGAGGCTATTACCATGATATAGACAAGATGATGATGGGCCAGACTGTTGGCAGTGGGAGTGGTGAGCATTGGTTGGGTTCTGGAGATATTTTAAAGGTAGAGTGAACAGGATTTACAGATGGATTGGGTAAGAGGGTTGTAAGAGAAAAAGAGGACTCAATAAAGTCTCCATTGTCTTTGCTTGTGTAGAGATGGAGTTGTGATCAACCAAGATGGAGACCACAATGGTTAGAACAGGCTTCGGGGACACTAAGGCTTTGGCTTGGGGTGTATTAAGTTGGATATATCTGTTAGACATTAAAGAGTAGGCATTTGGATATATGTGTCTGGGGATCAGCTGAGTGATCTCGACTGGAGACGTAAACTTGAGAGTTGTCAGCATAGATGGTGGTTAGAGCTGGTCTTAGATGAGATTCTTAGAGAATCAGTGAAAGAAGATTAAAGGCCCATGGACTGAGGCTGGGTGCACTACAATATAAAGAGGTCCAAGAGAAGGAAGACTGAGGAGGAGTGGTCAGTGAGGTCCTGGAGTTTGCGGTGTTCTGGAAGTCAAGGGAAGAAAAGTGTTTCCCGAAGGAGGAAGTGGTCTATGTCGAATATCACTGGTTGATCAAATGAAATGAAGAGTGAGATCTGCCCACTGAGTTTGGCATTTTGGAGGTTACTGGTGGTTGTGGTGGTAGAGGAGCAAAAGACTGACTGGGGTGGGTTCATGAGAGGCTGGAAGGAGAGATACTGGAGACAGTGAGTAGAGAGAACTCTTCAAAGGAGTTTTGTAACAAAGGTGGTAGAGGAATGGAACATTAATTGGAGAGAGAAGGGCATCTTGGAGAGGGATTTTTTTAAAGATGGACGAAATAGCAGCATGTTTGAATGATAATGGGAATGGTCCCAGGGAGGAGAGAATCCGGTAAGGTCACTGCATACACATCTAGGGTGGGATCTAACGCCCAAGTTTGCAGTCGGTGGGTGTGTGAGTTCATGTGTAATAGCAGTAGGAGGCATGGTGAGTGTGTGGCTGGTAGTGTAGGTGGTGGGAGTTTGTGGGAATTCTATCAGTTGCATCACTTCTCCGTGTTGCAGGATGCAGGATCATCATCTGGAGGGGGGCTGAGTGAGCAGGTGATAGAGTGGTGAAGAGGAAGGAGAAGGTGTGAAATAATTGTCTAGGAGCATGAGCGAGTGAGCATGTCTGAAAATACGGGGTCCTTGTGGACAGCATTGGGGGTTCCCTTGAGGCTTGTGATCCCAAGTTTAATGTGGGACTGGTGTGGCACGATTGTGTGCTTTTCTCTAGCAGTGCTCTGCGGCCTGGGTGAAAGTGTGGAGAAGGTGGAGTTCAAGGTCGGCTGGAGTATACTGGCTCCGAATGAGTATGGGGAGGCCAAGGGGGCAGGGGGAGGGGAAGGACGTAGGCAGGAGTGATCCCGGGACTGCCTCTGGCATCCAGGCTGGCCTATGTGGGAAGAACAGCCTGGTGGGGGGGCGGTGGTGAGGGACAGTGAAAAGGTGAAGGGCTCGATGGTTTAAATGGGAAACTCAAAGAGATGGTGGATAGTGTGGTGCAGGCCATGTGATCATGGAGGAGCTGCAGCTACTTTGAATTCCTGCCTCCTTCCCCATTTCTCAGTTTATATGGGCCCGGTTCCTTCACTTCAGTACACTTAATTCAGTCGACAGTTGTGCATGTATTAGTGTGATTGTTTCCTTTGCTAGATTGTAAGCATCGTGAAGGCTCCTCCTCACCGTCATATCCCCTTGTTGTCTAGGACTATGCTTGGAAAATTGCAGGGGCTTCATAAACAATTGTTGAATCAAAAGTCAGAACTACCCTGATGGTGCTACGACCTGTGCTTGAGATTGGGGAGACACCGTGCAGTTGGGCACTGTGGCTTTTGATGATGTCAATACAGAAATCAACAATTGCCACTTACTCAGAAATCAGATAGGATTTTACAGAATTTCTGATCTGTTGATTAAAAGACAGATGAAAATCTTATGCCACTTAAAAAAAGGCTAATTTATAGGAAAGAGAAGGTGCATGGTAGGACAGATAATAATTGGATTTTAAGGACTTATTTCTCTAACATTTTTATTTAAAATAATATTTAAGGGGCATCTGGGTAGCTTAGTGGTTTGGATCAGGGTGTGATCCCAGGGTCCTAGGATCGAGTCCTGCATCAGGATCCCCACAGGGAGCCTGCTTCTCCCTCTGCCTATGTCTCTGCCTCTCTGTCTCTCATGGATAAATAGATAAACTCTTTTAAAAAAATTTAAAAGTTTAGTGTGTGTTTAGAGTTTCTTTGTTCATTTCACAATTGTATGAATGTCCACTATGTATCGGACACTGTGGGCTGGGGTTTCTTTTTTTTTTTTTTAAACGTTTAAAATTTTTTTCTTTTTTACTTATTATTTATGATAGTCACACACAGAGAGAGAGAGAGAGAGAGGCAGAGACACAGGCAGAGGGAGAAGCAGGCTCCATGCCAGGAGCCTGACGTGGGACTCGATCCCGGGTCTCCAGGATCGTGCCCTGGGCCAAAGGCAGGCACCAAACCGCTGCGCCACCCAGGGATCCCTGGGCTGGGGTTTCAATGGAATAAGGCCAAGCCCTGCCGTCAAAGACTTACAGAGTTAGTAACTGATTGAAGAAAGAACTTTTTCTGATAAATAAGACAAATTTGTTAACACAATTCAGAGCATACAGTATGTCAAAACTTGAGAAGGACACACAGTGATTTGAAATGTGTCACTTCTGTGTAATGAATCAAACTTCATGTGCAGAAGCAGCATTTTGAGAATCAGTAAACTCACTTACAGGTTAACATACAAAACTAAAGGTATGAAGAAGAGGAGCATCTTTGTTAAGACCTGAAGCTTGTTCATGCTTTGTTTTTTTTTGTTTTTTTTTTTTTTTAGGATTTTATTTATTTACTCATGAGAGACACACAGAGAGAGGCAGACATAGGCAGAGGGAGAAGCAGGCTCCCCACTGAGCAGGGAGGCTGACGTGGGACTCAATCCCAGGACCCCGGGATCACGACCTGAGCTAAAGGCAGATGCTCAGCCACTGAGCCACCCAGGCATCCCCATGCTTTGCCTTCCTGCATTTCTTCTCCCTCCCCCTCTCTTTCCCTGCACCACCAAAGAAATGCCTGGCATCTAGCAGGAAATGAATAAATAGAGAACTGAGTAGAGACTTCACCTAAATTCCAGAGAGCAAGTTCCTCTGCAGGCACTGTTATGGTCTGAACGTGTGTGTTCTCCCCACACCCCCAAATTCATACGTTGAAGCCTGAACCCCTCCAGTGTGGCTGCATTTGGAGTATGGAAGTAATTAAGGTCAAATGCATGAGGTCTAAGGGTGGGGCCCTGAGCTGAAAGGTTGGCGTCCTTATAAGAAGAGACACCAAGAGCCCACTCACTGTCTTCCCAACATGTGCACAGAGGAGGGACTGCCTGAGGACATAGCAGGAAACCCAACTGTGCTGGATCCTCGATCTTGGACTTCCCAGCCTACAGAGCTGTGAGAAAAATAAATGTGTGTTGTTTAAGGCCCCCGCCTGTGGAATTTTGCTGGGATAACCCCGGCTGAGACAGGCTTGTGAAGCTGTTGCCTGCCACTTGAAGGCTAGGGCATCCGCCAACCTCGTTTATCCACTATGTTAATTTTCCACTTTCGTTCTACAGGACTGCTTCACAAATGGTATCTTAGCTGATGATTCCTTGGCCTAGGGAGAGTTCCTTAAATACGGATTGCTCTTGGCTGAGCTGTGGAGAAACCAGCTTGCACAGGATCAGAGAAGACCCACTTTAAAAGGTGGAGGGGATTTTGTAGTGTTAATTCTGGATTAAAAAAATAGAAAAAGAAAGGGTCAGAGCCAAAGACTGCGCATGCTTTCCTCAGACGTTATAGTGCTGGGGCACTTAATCCTGGGAGGCAAGAGTTGGGCGGATGGATACTGTCATCAATTAGGTTTCCATTTACTTTTCTATCTGCTAGAAATGAGTGTTTGCATATATCAGCATTTTCATTCTGATTACACCCTTCAGTAAACCAAAGTGTGTGTGCTAATTTATGGAACTAGCCGAAGTTGGGATTTCATGACAAAGCCAGGAACGTTAGTCTTTAGGTTGGATGTGTGAAGGATGCACAGTTTGCAAAGTCAATAATGATTTTTTTGTGCTATCTGCTCATACTTGATCCTTACTTTTGGCCCAGATGTATATAAACCTAGTGGTATGGAGTCAGGAACAATTAACTCACACAGGACATTTTCAGATGCTTCTTTGGGCTAAGTCTACTCTGGAAGATTTATTCACTTTGGAGCAGTTTATTTTCAGATATCACCTCACTCCCTCTGTCTTATTACTGGATTCAAATTTAAAAATGGAACAGTTGCAGGCCAAAGTGCTAGTATGTTCTCCTCTTTCCCTCTTGCTACACATTTGATGGGGGGCACATCTCCATCATCTGCTTTGTGACTGTGCGGGACCTAGGGAGGAAAGTGTGATCTGATCTGTAACACCAGAGCTCTTTCTCTTGTTCATTAGGAGAAAGAACTCACCTGGACAGCAGGCATTCCGCTCTGCAAATAGCCACTCACCCCCTTGGCCTGGGTGATAAATGGCTTTTGCTGGGTGAGTGGCCAAGAAGCGTGTTTCATTTATCTTAACTGCTCAAGCCCCTCGTGTGGGGGAAGAGGAGTAAAAGGAGCTGAAATCTAGTGTGACTTGGGAACTTACTTTGCATTTTAGCCAGAGGCAGCCCACTGCCTATCAGCAAGTGCTCCACCAGATTTCCAAATATTAAGTAGATTCCCCTGAAGCTAACAATTTCCAGTTGGCAGGAAGAGTTGGGTATATCTTGAGAGCTGCTGAAGGCTGAGGCTGAGGCTCAAGACCTGTTCATGTGGCTGGTGAGTAGTAGGGTGGTGGTGGTGGTGGTGGTGATGGGGTGTGTGTGTGTGTGTGTGTGGGGGGGTGGCTCCAACTCTGACATAGGTGCTTCCAACTCCAAGAGTGGATTTTACTGTTTAAATACTTAACAGTGGGGGTTCGTTTTGTTCTAACTCAGCTGCTCCTGTTGAAGTGGGAGGGGGGACTAGATCCCTGGGCTCTGTCCCATCTGTCCCATCGCTGTCCATCTGTTCCCTGAGATCCCGGGACTCCACGTCACACCGCTTGAAAACCATCGGGCTTGAAAACCATCAGACTTGAAAGTCATTGGACTAGAAAGGCATGGAAAGGGCCCAAGCGAGGGCATTGCTCAGCTGAATGACACTGCTGGGACCATTTCTTCTTCTTCCTGTTGTCACGCCTCTCTCAGGGAGCATCTTTCCAGGGGAGTGACGGCTCAGAGTCCATCTCCACACCTTCTTCTTTGGGAAGCCATTCCCAGCTCCTCCATTGGAATGGGAGCTCCTCCCTCGGAACTCCTTCAGTGCATCTGTTTCTCTGGGGCCTCTCTTGTCTACCTTGGTGGTGAGCTGGACCATCTCAGGCCAGCTCGGCTTCTGGAGTCCTAAGACCACGGCATACTCCTCACATGTCTTCAGTACCAAAACAGTATGTTGCATGTAACAGGAGCCCAGAAGATGCTTGTGGAATTGGGTTGAAAAAACCCATTCTCTTTGGTCACCACATGAGCTGAGTAACCTCTGATTTTCAAGTGTGGTAATTATGCCTCGTCAGGCTGGGAGAGGAGATTGCTTAGGTAATATAATTAGTGTACAGAAACTCTATGTAAAGATCTAACAGCATGATCCTATTGTCTTGCTATTTTTCACAGTTAAGGGCATTTTAGTATAGGGATCAAAGGTTGTATGTAATTGGCATAAAGAGGAAGCCTTGAGTTTTCCAGGTCTGACAGTGGATGACCACAGAAAATCACTGATTAATGTGTGAAGGCCTCAAGGAAGAAGTGTTTGAATTAATTCCACTGGTAAGAACAGCACACCTGTTTTAAGCATCACATTGTGCTTGTTGTTGAGGGGACATACCCAACATCTCTGTGTCCTACCTCACATCCTCTTGGCCATCTTGTACCTCAACCATGGTTGGGCCACCAGCCTCACACAGGTGTACCCGACAGTGTCTGGCTTCAGCTGCACCACATCTCTCTCTGTGCCCAAGGGTTTCTAGAAATCACCCCAGGGAGGCTCGCTGGATCTCATGTACATGCAACTTGGAAGTGGAAAGGAATTGACATCCCACGGGTCAATCTTTGACCATTGAGGGATGGGAGCTTGTGGTAAAATGCTCTCTCCTTCTGTCCTTTGGGTGGATGATTCTGAGGCCCATTCTGTTCATTTTCTTTTAAGATTTTATTTATTTATGAGAGAGAGAGAGAGAGAGAGAGAGAGAGAGAGAGATACAGGCAGAGGGAGAAGCAGGCTCCATGCAGGGAGCCCGATGTGGAACTCGATCCCGGGTCTCTAGGATCATGCCCTGGGCTGAAGGCGGTGCTAAACCACTGAGCCACCCAGGCTGCCCCCATTCTGTTCATTTTCAAATGTCCTGATATGATTAGGTCCTGGTGAGCCACACGGTGACCAGCCCATTGATGCACCTTTGTGGTGGCTTTCTTTCTCTCCCGTCCTACTACATATAAGCTGTTAACACAGACTTTGCTGTTAGGGGGGAATTCAGGGGAATAAAGAACTTAGTAGGATTTTTCCCCTGTTCTTCAAGGGTGTATTAACCCTTTGGGGAGTGACGTGAGACTTTGGTTACTTTATCATACAGATAGAAGCCAAAGTGGGTGATTCAGACAGGCAGGGTGCTAGTGTAGAAAGGAGAAGAGAAGGTCAGCTTGAGTGGGGCTTGGGGACCAGGCGGACTCTGGGAAAGAGTTGAGTGGGCAGAGGAACCTCCCGTGTTATGTGAACAGTAGGAGTGAGCAGAAAAGCTGGCTTAGGGTTATCCGTGGGAAAGAGCAGAAGAGTGGAATCGGAGTTGCTGGATTGTGAGCAATCCCAAATGGCAGGCATATGATTTCCAACTTTCCTTGGCTTTGATGAAAGATAAGAGTTGCCTTAGGGAATTTGAAAACTTGGGGGTGGGGTGGGGGTGGGGATAGTCTGGGAATGGAAGAGAAATTGATAAGGACCCGTTGAGCCCTAAAGATGGGAGTCAAGTGAATGAGGGGCAAAGTTTACTGCATTGGGCATCTACTAGGAGCAAGATTCTCTGGGGGAGGGAGTACACGGGGCGACCTTCACGGGCTTTCACCTGTGAGGAGTGGTCCTCCTGGAAGGTTTTGGGTAGCGTTTAAAGTGGGGGAAGTCCTCATGGACCTCCAGAGGAGACTTAAATTATTTTTGTTATTTTATTTAAATGTGCATAAAATCGAGGTATAAACTTCTTGCACTAAAAACATTAAGATTCAAATGGCAGCGCGAGTGTAGGGTGACGGATGATGTGTTGTGCTCATGTGGGGCTGCTGTTGGTGAATGAGTGTGGCCCTGGTGGCTCAGCTTAGAACTCCAGCTCCGACCTGTCTGTCTGAAGCACCGAGAGACCTCTGTTTGAACAGCTGGCCGTGACTGAATGCCTTGTTTGCCTACAGAGGCTGCCTCTGCTCTTTTCTCATTAGCCAGCGAGCACGCAGGTGGCATCATTTGTGCCAACATGGCCCTAAGCACAGAGCAAAGGTGGGCGCTGACCTCCGTGTGGCAGAGGGGGGCAGAGGCTTCACTGGCAGGAAGTAGGGCGATGGAGGCGATGGAGGCGATGGAGGTGGGAAGAAGTTTGGGAGAAAATGGGCAGCGTCTCGCAAGGCCTAGAAGGCTGCCAGAATGAAGGATTTAGTTCAGCTGCAGCCAATTTCTCTGGCTATGAAATTCCAATAAAATGGGGACTTAGAGATATTTTTCTGGATCAAGGGACCCCCTTGTGGCATCTGTGGGTGGAGTAGAATATTTGTGAAATACTACATGATTTACCATCTCCTGGGCAATTTTATGAAATCATCCTATTGCAAGGATCCCCTCCTACGGAACGGAGCTGAGTTGCCAAGTTCAGATGCTGGGATCTCACCTGGATGCTTCCCTTGGGGCTCATCCCCATCCATGCTCCGCCCCAGCTTTTTAAGGGCTTCTCTGGTGGGGCTGTTGTGAGCCTCTTCCAGATGCTTCCCACACCCTGTGCACTCTATTGGGAGAGGGTCCTTCATGCCTAGAATCGGGGCCTGGAGCTAAGGTGGCCTGAGTTTTCATTTCTGCTTCTCCATTTCCTGGGTGACCTGACCTATGGTTTCTTTGTCCTTCCAGTGGGAATAAGAATCCTGCTTTGCAGGATGAATGAGCTCATGTACATAAAGTGTCTCGAATGCTGAGCATATCGGAATTGTTACGTGGTTCATGATGGTGGTGACAGCGTTCGTTAAATCAGTGATGTTTGACCTCACAGGGGAGCTCCGGGCTTGCTCTTGGAGGATCTTCTGCAGCTTCCACTAAAGAGGCAACAGTGGGATGGATACATCCCTGAATGATCACGAGCCCTCCTTACTTCAGATCTTATTAATTGGTGTGCTTCAACTATGTGGTCAGAAATTGTGAATTTTGCCTTTGTGAAGAAAAAACGGTGTTGAGAGAATGGTGTGAAGAAAACAGTGTAAGCCAAATTGAAAGGGCCTCCTCCGAGGCACTTCACAAAATCTTACTTTCTAACAACGTTTATGTTGCATTAAAAAAACGTGCTAATTATGCGTCAGTCTCATCTATTCTAACAGGTCCCCAAGGACCCTTACTGGGCACAGTTGGCTCCCAAGACATTTTGCTGAGTCAGGCAGGCCCCTTAGTTCGAGGTCCCTGCAAGTGCACCCGAAGGCAAGGACAGGAGGCAGCACCAGGAGGGGGATGGGATGGGAGAGTCACCCAGTGGGTTATTGCTGTGGGCAGCTGGGGCGCAGCTCTGCCAAAACTCTGGGAAACTGTGCAAAAAACGCTTCCACTTTCTCCAGCTGGCTCGGGAGCTATTTATCCACGGATTCTCCTTGTGTTGAGGCCTGCCCGGGGTAGGGAAGTTAGCTGCCTGGCGCTTCCCGTCTGTCCCACATGGTCCCAGAGGGCTCTGGTGGTCAGAGAGCTTTAGACTGGCAGTTATGGGCAGGTGGACGATGAGCTAGGCCTGCAGGGACTGAGGGAGACTTGAGGGCTGTGGACAGGGTCTAAACCCTTTTCAAAAGAGTCTGGTGTGCTCTGTGCAACACCTACAGCTTCTGTTGGCACTCAGCAAACATTTTAATTAATATGCTTTGATGCATTTTGCAGATACATTTGCTAAATGTCCTCTGTGGGGAATTCCGGTCTTGGAGATTCCCCGCATGGTCCAGTCTCAGAAACAGGGTCAGGGTGAGAGAGAGCGAGCGAGCGAGTGAGCTGGTGAAGGGAGCCAGGACCATGCAGGTTCAGAGCAGTTGATGAGGCACCTGGAACGTGAGGGGGCCTTGGACTGCCTCTCCCCTCCTTCAGATGCAGCTACCTGTGACATGGAAGGGGTCACACATATCCGTGAACGGACAGCTGCAGCAAGCAGACAGGACTCTGCTTATCTCCATGGGCTTGGAAGGGTTAGCAAAGCATAGTCTGCTTTTGTGGATGGTCTGACTGTAATAGTGCAGTGGCCAGACTGTAGATAGGGGAGGAGGGCTGAGTGGGGGGGTGGAGACGGATCGTTTTATTTGAAGGCAAAAATTTGGGAGTATTCGCACTGTGAGGCCTGGGTAGAGGGGAGAGGCAGTGTCAGAGATGGGATATGATGCACCTGGAGGCAAGAAGTCCAGGTGGGGTCTCAAGCCTGTTTCATCTGTAGAAGGTAATAAGTAACCTACCAGGTTGTGAGGATTAGAGGAGCAGATGTATCTGTTACAAAGCACTCCTGTCCTTGTTTTTCTTTTTTTAATGGACTATTTTAAAAGTTTACATTTAATAAAATGCTTTTAATAAAATCACGTGACACAATACGATTATACTATTTACAGGATTATTGCAGGTCTTATAAAAATGTTAATGCAGAATATAAATGGGACACAGGTCTTTAATTTTGTTCTTGTTAATCAAAGGAAAACAGTGGTAGTAAAATAGAACTAAAAGTATCCTAAAGAAAAAAAAAAAAAACAGTCCTTCTCCTTTCCTTTCTCGTACCAGCTTTTTAGAGGCAGGTACCTTAGAGGTTTTTGGTTTCCTCCTATATCACTATATTTAAAAAAAAAAATCTGTTACTTAGGCAGTATTAGATATTACATACTAGCTTTCTGATTTAGTTGATTAAAGTTTAATATTTATACCCCACCTTCATCTACCTGCCTCTTATTTTCTCAGTTAACTATATTACAATTTTTGGTTGAATCCTTGTCGGTATTTACATTATTATGACTATATAATTTACTTTTGAGCCAAATTATGTTCTGTGATTATATTTATTTCTTGTACATTGTTTTATTTGCCTGGAGGTCATAATGGCCTTTAAAAAAGTTTGCTCAGTCTTTTATATATCTATTGCTTGATATTTCTCCCAGAGATTCTAATCAATCTCTCGATACCTATCCATGTTGTTTCTCAAACATCTCAACAGAAAAGCTACTCAAAGTGTCATTTTCCCCTTTGAGACCTCTTTCATTCCTGCTCTGGTTCGGTTCTCTTTAGGCAAGTCCTAGGATTTGGTCACTCTCTTGGTTACATTTCCTTTTCCATAGGGGTTGTGGTTTTTTTTTTTTTTTCCTGACTTCTTTTTTTCTGTAACACATCCTGTAATAGCTTCTTTAAAAAGTGTATTTTTGAGGGGCACCTGGATGGCTCATTCAGTTAAGTATCAGAACCTTGATCTCAGCTCAGTTCTTGATCTTAGGGTTGTGATTTTGAGCCCTGCGTTGGGCTCCGCACTGGCTGTGGAGCCTACTTTAAAAAAAAAAAGTGTATTTTTGAGTCCTTGTTTGAAAATATTTTTATTCTCTTATTCTTAGTTGATAGCTTGACCAAGTAGAGACTGTTAAATTGAAACAAAAGCTGTCTCGTGTGAGAATGTATCTGTTGGTCTCTAGGTAATGAAGTGTGAGGTCACTTACCTTGTTACTTTATAGGAGACCTGGTTCCCTTGCCCCCATACACCTGTTACTCCTAAGTCTTGAGTCTCTCCTGCCTCTGGCAGGGAATTCTCCCTTTTCATCCCCCTTTTACCTGGTTGTAACTCCAGTCAGGTGCCCTTCTCCAACCTGGCCTTGTCTTCCAAAAATCTGTTGAAATCTTTCATGACTTGGTGTCTCTTGTTCCTCGTGTCTGTGGGATTGTAGCCTCTTTGTTTCTCACAATTCCTTTCCTTCCATTGGTGGGGTTTCTGAGAGGAGTAAAACAAGTATATTTGACCTGCTTTGTCCAATTAGAAAGGTGTTGCTAGAAGTAAATGAGAACAGCCTGAAAATTCGCCTGGAAAATAACATTCAAAGTCTTTGATTTAAAAGGCAAATAAGGCTTTGGGCAAGAAAAGAGAGTGGCAAAGCAGGCTAAAGAAAAAAAAGGAAATGGAAGAAGGACAGAAGAGAGCTGAGAGAGAATATGTCTCTGTGAGGGACTTTACAGCAACCTGTTTAGAAGGGAAGATGTTGAAATCCAGGCTTGTCCTGTTTAGTGCAGGCTGCTCATCCACTGTGGGTTCGGGAATTGTTATTGATAATGGATTTATCAATGAGCCATTACTGTAGTGCTGTTACGTAGAAGAATTTTTATGCTTGCCAGCCCCAGTGAGCCCTAAGAACACAGGACTGTGAAACAAAGGACATTGATTATGCAAAACAGATCCCATCCTGTCCTAGGAAAGGTGCCAGCCCTCCATCAGAGGACTACCACCAGCATCCTGGAAGATAAGATGCAGGTCCAGAGGTGCATGAACGTGCTGTATGGACTGAAGACTTGAGTTCAAGTGTGATTGCATGGTTGTAATCTGCCCTGATGATAAGGGAGACAAGCAAGGATTGGGGTTTTTTCCTTTTTCATCTCGTCCATGTTTTTCTTCTTCCTTCACCTTTTTTTTTTTTTTTTTTTTTTTTGAGAATTTGAAGGCTCTGGGTGAAAGAGGGCCAGAATAGCTTGTTTATGTAACTATAAAGGTAACCACTGTGGCGTATTTATTTCTATAGTCAAAGTATTTCTTGCCCATTTCTAGATGGATCAAGGCTGCTGGTCAGAGTAAGAAGAAAAGTCTAAACTCTGGAAATGGTGATCTTGGTCAGCCAGGAGCCTCTGTCTGAGTTTGTCTAGTTTTCCCTTCTGTTTTATGCCCTCTGGTCATGCCCCTGCGCTTTTCTTTTCATGATCTTTTTTTTTTTTTTTGAAGATTTTATTTATTTATCCATGACAGACACACTTTTCCTCTTGATGCTCTATCCAAGGTACACAGAAAGATAGAAATTATGCCCAAATTGTAGAAGAGAGGTATTTTGGAATCTGATTAGGCAGGGAGAACAGCACTACCATTTGATGGGTGTTCAGAGGCTTAATGGGTGTTTAGGTGATCTGGGAAGACTTTTCCTTGTCTTATGATTAGTGCCGTGGTGGTGGTGGTGGTGGTGGTGGTGGTGTCGGTGTCACTGTCTGCTGGTCTGAAGATCCCCTGACCACTGTACTACACTGGTCATACATCAGTAGCTGTAACAGCAAACAGGAACCAGAGTAGTTCCTTCTCTCATCCCCCCTGCATGTCATCTGCTTGAGGAGTCCAAGGAAGAAGTGCTTCATGCAGGGGAGAGTACAGCTGCTGTGGTGGTGCACCTGCTTCAGAGGGATGTGGGGTTTAATCCCTTTGTTGAACTCCAGCAGACTCTGAATGGGTGAGCCTCTGCTTCCTTGGCTATATAATAAGGCTATATAATCTAGAGAGCGCTGCAATCTTTTGATCTAGAACGTTCTATGACATTAGCCACAGATATATGGAATTAGGATTGCATGCTGGTTAACCCTTTTTTAGGGTGACATGAAACATTTAGTCTTTAAAAGTTTCAAAGGAGTGAACTTCCACCTCAATGGACTTGTTTTAGTCTGGTAATGAATATCAAATATAAAGAAGCAATAAGCTTTTTTGCTCCCTGATCATTTTTTAGTATTGACAAGCATTGTCCTCTAGACTGTCAGCTCCAGGAGGGCAGGGCTCCTGTTTCTTTATTTTATTTTATGATTTTTTAAAAAAGATCTTTAAAAGTAATCTCTCACTCAGTGTGGGGTTGGAACTTACAACCCTGAGACCAAGAGTCACATGCCCTACTGACTGAGCCAGATGGCTGCCCCTGTTTCTTTTTTTAGAGTTCTCTCCCACCATGTGCCTGTCCACATTTCTGGAAGGGAGAGTTGATCACATTTTGTTTCCTCGGCACCAAGCGCAGTGCCAGGCATATGATAAATATTTATTGAATTGATGCCTACCACATATATGATATTCTAAGTATTGTGAATGTTTGAAATTGCAACAAAAGCAAGGTAGGGATAGGAATATTGTATTTTATTTTTTCCAAGGGAAAAATATGTGAAATAAAAACCTTTCAGAGGAGATTATAAAGCTGTTTTCTTTCTCATTACTCATCACTTTCCTCTTCCCCCAAATTTCCAGTCCTATTATCTCACCAAACAGAATCAAAAGAGAAAAAAATACAAAAGGCAAGCTTCCAGAATTACCTAGGCTACTTATTTACCTTCTTCTTCATCTTCGTTTTTTTTTTTTTTTTTTGGTCCTTTTTGTGCTTTTGTTTGTTGGATAATCAAGGATAAAAGAAATATCTAAGGCCCCCTATTGGGTTGTTAATTAGCTATTTCTTGTCAAAGGAATTTAAAAAATGCTTCTGAGAAAATGTCTGTTTGATTTAGAGGAGAACTTCTGTCTCAACCCTTCTTTTGTTGTTTGACATTCTCGGGTGTCTCCACTTAGCTCAAGAGGTGTTAAGACATTTAAAGAAATTATTAAAGCAAAAATACTTTTTAGTATAGTTTAAGTCCTATATGCCATGTTTCAGGAGAAAGCACAATTATAAAATCTAGGAAACAGCTGAAAATAAAGTCCACTCCCTAGCCACCTGGAAGATAGTAAGGTCCAGTGCTCCATATACCATCTGAAACCTATTAGAAAGCAAATTCGCTGTTTTAATTATAGTTGGCCTTTGCAACTCTCCTGGTGAAGGAGGTCAGTTTGCTGGAAAACTTCGCTTGGCACCAGAAGTTCAGGAAGTAAGAATGGGCCAGAGATGAAGTTGTACTTACCTACTTATGCTTATTTCTAGAGTTTCTCATGGGCCCAAAAGTAACCTTGTCTTTTCTCAGTAGACCTGTGACTCTTAAGTAGAGGCCACTATGTCGGTGAAGAGCACTCCCTTCCTTAAAGGGCTTTGAACTAGTTGGGAGTAGGAAAAGAACAAGACATTTATGAAGAGATGACAGATTTGGTGGAATGAACGATCAGACCATCTGTGCACGAGGTGGTCAGAGGAAGGAGTGGCTATCTTGGGCTGATATGGAGAAAGAGGACCTCAGAGGAGGTGTGCCTGACAGGACTCCTGGTTAGCAGGAGTGGGGGGGCCTGGGAAGAGCATTCCAAGCTGAGGAATAGCATGAGCCAAAGCTCAAAGACCACCAGTGTATGGGTACCCTCGGATAGATTGGTGGGGTGATGTTAAAATGTAGGGGATTAAGGAGTGAGGAGGCAGGAACTGAGACAGCCTTGGAGATGTTCTGTCTGAATCTGGAACGTCTTTTCCCGGACCTAATCCCTTCTATTCTTCTCTCAGCACCTTCCATCTTATTTTGGGTGTACATGGAAACCTGTTAGGAAAATACTACTATAGCAATGAGCAGTCAGTGATGGTTCTGGTCAAGGAAATGACCTGTCCTGGATGGTGATTATATAAGAACTTATTAATTCAATTTGTTTTGTCTTGTTTGTAGCAGGCATTTGATGGACAGTGGATGTGCTGAATTGGGTGAGTGTTTGATTCACATGGTCAGGTGAGGATCTTGGTCTAGTAACACCCTGGGGAATTTTGAGATTGTAGTCACTGTCATGCTTGAGAAGGAGGCCCCTTCTCTTTGGTATCACCGTTCCCTAGAGCGTGTGTGGGGTTAGTCAATATGCCTGGTGACCAAAATTGGAAGTAGAAAGGCTTTGGACTGGGTGGACTTGTGTCAGATGTAGCTTTGCCACCTGTGTCTGGTGGCACTGGAGCTTCACAGCCCTTGACTCTGAAAACCAGGGAAAGTCTTGTAGCTGGAAGTGGGGCATGACTGTTACCTGTTCCAGCTTCTCATTGGACACAGTGGCCATAGGCACAGAGAAGTTCTCTCACCCCTTGGGTGTTTGGTTCATGTACACTCTGTCTTCTACATTGAGTCTAGTTCTTCCCCAACCCAACCCCTCACTCCAGATTTAGCTTGAAAAGGACTTTTGATTTAAAAACAAAAACAACTTTTTGGTAAATTTGACTCAGAGGCACTATTTTGCATACCTCTATAGTGGGTTGAATGGTGGCTTCCAAAAAAGAGGTATATAAGTCCTAACCCCTGGAACCTGTGAAGATGCCTTATTTGGAAAAAAGGTCTTTGCAGATATAACTAAAGATCTCATGATGAAGTCATCCTGGATTGAGTGTGGGCCTTAACGTCAACGACAGGTGTCCCGATTAAAAGAGAGGATGCAAAGCTGTGAGGACACCCAGAGGGGAAGGTCTTATGAACCTAGAGGAAGAGATTGGAACATTGGGATGGAACGATTGCTGGCAAACTGCCAGAAGCTGGGAGAGGCATGGATCCTTCCAGAAGGAGCTTACCCTGATGATATCTGGATTTTTGGACTTCTGTCCTCTAGAACCATGAGAAAGTAAATTTCTGTTGTTTTAAGCCATGTAGTTTATAGTGATATTGTTACGGTCGCCCTCAGGAACTCCAACATCTGTGGGGGAGAGCTTCATCCTGTCTTTGTGGTCCAAGCCCCTTTAGCCTCCCTGAGTAGTTGTCTTTGATTCTTTAGAGGTTCTTCACTTTGCCTTTCTGTGAGGTTTTTCATGCTTGTGGAGTTAGAGTTCCCTTTTGCACGGTCTTTCCTGTCAGGATCTGTTGGCCCTGATGCCTGCCCCTCTCTGAGTGTGCCCGGGATGAACCACAGGATAGAAAAAGACTTGGTCCATTTCCTCCAAAGGCTGTGTCAATTCTAGTGTACCAGTTATTGCTTCCTTTACTGATTAGGTGACCTTATCATCCATTGTTCAAACCCGGACACTCTTGAGTATTAAAGGGGGCACTGTTGATATTTGTAACAAGTGTAAACTGGGATGGCCCCAGACAAACCAGGACATCTGGTCACCCTTCTTATGGGTCCTATCTAGATCCCAAATACCAGGCCCATTGGGCCTCCTTTCTGGCCTTGCCAGTGTTAGTACAGAACAATTGCTTGCTCTGCCTTAGAGGGAGTGAGAACTGGAGCATTGTTAGGAACCATTGGCCTTTCTTCTTATTCTTTTGTTCTCTCCAGAGGTTGACTTGCCTCTGGGGTTATGAAATTTGTTGGGTTGTCAGGCCTTTTGAGTAAGGCAAAACAAAGCAGCCCCTGGACACCTTATTCATGCCCGTTTTGCCACTAAGCATCTTAAAAAATGCTTTTTGCAGAAAAATGCAAGAAGATCAGGGCTATTTTGGATACACCATCAATTAACTTGGATCCTTTAAAACTCAAAGCGTTAAATTATTAATTCATGCCAGAAACAAGAGCAAAGTGTTTGTCATGTCTCATACATTAATACTGCATGGGGCTGCCTCTTGAACCATCTGGAGGGTAGAACCCCGGGGCCCTTGACGAGGGTGGTAGGCAGTTGCTGGAGTTGTTTTGTGATTCCCACACCACTGCCACTGCTGAGAGAACAAAGAGTCTTCTGTTAGATGTTCCTCCACAGGGTGGAAGCTGAGCTGTGGTCTCTAAAATTAGCTGCTTTTCCTGTGCTGTTGTCACAAATGAGGAGCCTTCCAGGAGGATACTTGCCGTCACCACCGATGACCTAGAAATGTCGATTGCAATTAAACAGTCTGATCTGAAACATATCACCCATATTGCTCCTCAGGAGAAATGGATGGCCATCCATGATGTCTCAGTTACTAGATTAGAACTAGGGTCTAAGGTTTCTCCCGTGGAAGTCTTGAACTCCCACAGGACCTCATGGCACCACCAGCTGCCCCAGGGTAATAGGTTATATGGCTGGCTGCCCGTCTCAGGGAATGCCCTTGAGGGTGGGGATTGTGTTAGGGTTACTCCTGTGTTCCGGGCACCTCTAGCGTGGTGCCCAGCAGCTGGGAGATGATCTGGACGTGTGTGGTGAATGAATGAACTGTTTATGATAGAAGGGGCCTGGCGATTCCATTCACTGAAGCCATCAGTGGCTGAAAATGAGATTCCACATGAGAAATATTCATATTCCCAAATGTGCTTCTTTATTTAGCTAGTTGCAGTTAAATTCTTAACTTTTTTTTTGTATTGTGGTATAACATATATACAGTAAAGCACACAGATCTGTAGTGAAGAGCTCAGTTAGTTTTTACTTGTGCGTACACCCATGTTCCCACCATTCAGCTCAAGATAACGTTGCAAACACACAAGAAGGCTCCCCTGCGCCCCTTTCCTGTCAGCAGCTCCTGCCAGATGCAACCACCGTCTTCTATTATCAGGTTGGTTTTGCCTGTTCTTGAACTTCATATACATGACAGTATATAGTATGTGGTCGTTTGTGTTTGGCTTCTTTCACTCAATATTATGTCTGCGAGATTCATCCAAGTCGTTAATTGCTGTGTAGCAGCCGCTTGTTCTTTTCAGTGCAGGGAGGTAGCCCATTCTACGAATATACCACAGTCTATCCCTTCTGCTTGGGCCATTTCCAGCTTTGGCTATTATGAATGGAACTTAAGAAATATTCTTGAGCATGTCCCTAATTGTACGTAGATTCTCAAAGTTCATGCTTTACCTAAAAGGAGGGAGAGGAGGGAAATAGTAAGAGTTGATACTTCCTGAAAGGTTACTCTATGCCAGGAATGATCGTAAGCAAGTGAGCAAACGCTCTGTAGCCACAGCCCATGTGTGCTTTTTATCGCTCCATCGGTGTTTGCCAACTTCGTACCTAAATTAGAAAAAAAACTCTAAAAGCAAGACAACCTTATAAGTACAAGTTGATGTGATCACCTAGTATCTGAAATTATCTCTTTAATTTTGTAGCTGTCTTTCCCCTCCCTCCCTCCCCTGCTGCTAGCCTATCGCCAGGATGGATGCTCCTCAGATTTGGGGCTGACTTCCCAACAGCCAGTTTTGTGCCTGGCCCTGGTAGATGCTCAATAAATATTCTTACTTATAAGGGAACTATTCTTTTTTCTTTTTTCTTTTTTTAAGATCTTAAAAATTTATTTACTCATGAGAGACAGAGAGAGAGAGAGAGAGGCAGAGACACAGGCAGAGGGAGAAGCAGGCTGTATGCTGGGAGCCTGATGTGGGACTTGATATCCCGGGACCCCAGGATCATGCCCTGGGCTGAAGGCAGGCGCTAAACCACTGAGCCACCCAGGGATTCCTAAGGGAACTATTCTTAAAGATTATTCTTGACCAAGTGGTTTTTGAATCTCCCAGACCTTTTGCCACAAAATTGTCCTGGACTAGTCTAACCCAACCTCTTGTTACTGAACTGGAATGCTGTGGTAGCTGCCAAGACCTCACACTAAGAGAGCAGCTCTCTCCGAGTGTTTGCTGGGGGCTTTGGTGCCCTTTTTACTGTTAACCTGATGTTAAACAGTTTAAAAACTTTTTTTGGATCTTAACATGCAGCAAAATGCCCAGATCTCTTTTTGTGGGTTGACAATTGGTTGTAACTGTTACCTCAATAAGAAGCAGACTGTTACCCCAAACGTTCTCTCCTCAATTCTCCATGTCTCCCCAACTGTAGGAAACCACAGACCTAACCTCTTTTAGTGGATGTTTGCCTGTTTTGGCCTACATATGAATGGAAATGTAGTATGTATTTAGTTGTGACTAGCCTCTGTTGCTGTGAGATTTACTCTTGTGTGTATTTTTATTACTGGATGATATTCCACTTGTATGGCTGTCTCACACTTTGTCTACTTTGTTTTTTTTTTTTTTTAAATATTTTTTTTTTTAATTTTTATTTATTTATGATAGTCACAGAGAGAGAGAGAGAGGCAGAGACACAGGCAGAGGGAGAAGCAGGCTCCATGCACCGGGAGCCCGATGTGGGATTCGATCCTGGATCTCCAGGATCGCGCCCTGGGCTAAAGGCAGGCGCCAAACCGCTGCGCCACCCAGGGATCCCTCTACTTTGTATTTGAAAGACATTTGGGTAGTTCACAGCTTTTGATAATTTTTAAGACCTCTGATATTAACATTATCGTGCAAGTCTTTTTGTGGACCTAGATTTTCATTTCTCTTGGGTGAATCCCCCTAGGGGTGGGATTATTTGGTATATGAATGCTTAACTTGATAAGAAACAGGCAATTATTGAAAATGATTGAACTACTTTGTACTCCCACTGGCAACATAGGAGTTTTCTGGTTGCTCCGCATCTTTACCTATATTTGCTGTTGTTGTGGAGCTGTTTTAACGAGCTGTATTTTAACAAGCTCTCATTTCCCCCAACATTTGTTTTATGCACTTCTGCATCTCTTAATATCTACCTGGAGCCTCTGTTCACAGCACTAGGCCTTTTTTCTTTTTTTGAATGACAAGGCTGAGATTTCCTTAGTTGTTCTTAACCTGGATCCTTATTGCATATTTGTTTCCTGCTTGAAAAAAGGAGACTCTTAGCTCATCCCAGCCTTCCCATCCTTTGTGAGGTCTTAAGTTCCAACTGAGCCTCTAAGACCACTATTGCCTGTTGGATTTTGGCTTTAACTAAATCAAACTAGAAAAACAAACTTTTCAAGAGTGGGGACCTTGTCTAACTTGACTGTCCTCCTATCTCAAGCTTCCAGAACAGTGCTGGCACATAGTAAGTATTTGTTGAATGAATACATCTTAAACTATGAAAGTCAACATATTGCACTTCAGTATTTACAAATTAATAGGAGTTTCTGAGAGTGCCAAAGTTAATACTTCTTTTCTTCATAAAAGCAAAATGGAGTATGGTTTGGTGAAAAGGGTATGGAAGTAACTGAAGAAAATAGATTGGAGTTCTTGATGATAAAAATATTTCTGTGCTGGCACCGTTTTTGGGTGTCCATGTGGTACGATAGCAGGGGGCTGCTCAAAGTTTCCATTCTACAAAATCTTTCTCCCACCAGATTGGCAGGACTAAAATATAGATTAGTAAAGATTTGTTTCTTGGCTAAGGTATTCTTAGTTTCACGAGCTCTCTTTTTAAAATTCAAAATTTCAAGGAAGAGCCATATGCATTCTTACTGAGAATTAGTTTAATGGACTAGTCCCCAGTTCTTCCACCAGGTGGGGGGAGTCTAGACCCAGAAAGGGAGAAGGCTGGTCCAGGGCTTCCTTCTCTGAGAGTGAGGGCCGTGGGGTGCATGCGTTGGGAGGATAAAATGCATCTGTGCGTGCTATAGAATGTGAATGTGGGGGGCACCTGGGTGGCCCAATGGTTGAGTGTCTGCCTTTGGCTCTGGTTGTGATCCTGAGGTCTTGGGATTGAGACCCACATTGGGCTCCCTGCAGGGAGCCTGCATCTCCCTCTGTTTATGTCTCTGCTTTTCTCTGTCTCTCTCATGAATAAATGATTAAAACCTTAAAATGCATGTGGGTTACTGTTGAACTTGAAAAGCAGAATGCAGTGGGGAAGATATGGGGGGGGGGGCAGAAATATGACCTCTGTCAAAATTTGTGTCTGCTGTTAAGCTGTTAAAGATCAGATTGACATGTAAAAAGTATGAAAGCTGTTCCCTACTTTCTTTCATTTCTAAAATCCCGTACAGAAAGAGGACTTAACGTGTTTTAAGGAAGGTTTTGTTCTCAGAGATAAAGCAAATTATGACTGCTTAAGTTTTATCTTTTAGACCTAATCTGCAATGAAATATTCTAGGTCTTTAATTTGTTCCTTTCTTTCACAATTAATCCCACAGTCCCCTTAAATCCGTGACTAATCCAGGGATGCTCTTAATTTCATTTTTAGTCTTAGCTTTCCATGTGCCTAGTAGTTTCTGTCTTTGCCCATGTGTGTTTGAGATCTCTAGTTTTTGATCTTCATATTTCATTTCTCATTCACTTCTATAGAAGTATATATAGAATATAATAAAATATCCGACAGCTGTGCAAACATCACTAAATAGGATGACTGTGCTGAGGATGCTGTGCTTTTGTTACCGGACTCCGAACAGGATCCTTCTCTTTCTTGTAGAGTCAAAGCCTAAGTGGCTTCCCACCTGCTCTGCCTTCTTTCCCACCACCCTCCCTCTTGTCCACAGCACTTCTGGCGTGCTGGTGCACTCTCCATTCCTCTGATGTGTATTCGGTTCTGTACTGCTGGACGGGGGTTGTACACATCCTGTTTCCTCACCTCTGAACACTTTCCTCGTATGACCTAGAACCTTTAAGTCTAGGCTTAAAGTGCACCCCTGGTGAAGCTTTCTCAGACTGATGCTTCTCCCCATTCATTTCTTTTTATTAAGAAATATTTTTAAAGATTTTATTTATTCATGAGAAACCAAGAGAGAGAGGCAGAGACATAGGCAGAGGGAGAAGCAGGCTCCCTGCGGGGAGCCTGATGTGGGACTTGAGCCGAAGACTGCAGGATCATGACCTGAGGCAAAGGCAGACACTCAACCACTGGGCCACCCAGGTGCGCCCCTCTGTAATTCTTTTCTGCTGTCCTTTTTCTGTTCCACGATCCCACTCAGGATAACACCTCGTATTTAGTTGTGTCTCCTTTGGTTCTTGTTAGCTGTGATAGTGTTTTAGATTTTCCTTGTTTGTGATGACTTTGACAGTTTGAGGACTACTAGTCAGATATGTTGTAGGATGCTCTTCTGTTGAAGCTTGTCTGATTCCCCCCTCTCCCCCTTCACGACTAGGCTAGGTAATGGGTTTGGGAAGAAAATCATGTGAAGTGCCATTTTCATCATATTGCGTGAAAAGAGTACATCCTATCAATGTGATTTATGAGTCTTTTTGACTTTGATCACCTGGCTGAAATAGTGTGTACTGTAAGTTACTCTTCTGCCTTCCTCCCTGAGCCCCCCTTCTACACGGTCCTCCTGAGAAGGATGTCACTAGGTGCAGCCCACACCTGAGGAATGGGCAGTTAAGCTCCCCATCCTAGGAGTATCTACACAAGTTATTTGAAATTCTGCATGAGAGATTTGTTATCCATTAACATAATCACTTGCTACCCATCTGTATGGACTCATGAATATTTTATGCTTTGGGTTATAATCCAATGCTGTTTATTTTTTTCCCCCAGTTCTACATTTGGCCATTAGGAACAACTCTCTCTGTTGGCTCCTGTGTCTCTTGACCTTGTCTCATCAATGTGGGTATTGACGTATTGTTTTTGAGCATCTTCTTAATTTCTGGCACCACAAGATGCTCCAAGATAATCTTGTATATTTCCTGCCCAGACCTAGATCAATGTTTCTCCAAGGAGTCCTGGTTCCTTTTAGTGGAGAAGGGTATTAGAGACCAAGATCTGGCTGCCAGGTGTGCTCCTTGCTACTTAAGTATTCCTTGTTTATTTTTATTACAGTACTTGATGGTTTCATTAGTAGCATAAAATACACAGTATGTTGTTTGCTTGCTTTCTTGTATGTCTTTCCCACCTATATTGTCTGCTCTACGAGGGCAGGCATCATGCTTCACCCACAATGCCTGGTGCATAGTGGGCCCTCAAGAAACATTTGTTGAGTGAATGAGTAAATGCATGAATGAATACTAGTTGGAAAGCAGGACTTTCATCAGAGAGTTTGCATATTCATTCAATAGCCCAAATTTAATGTGAGTGGTGGTTCAGACATTAGGGGTTTCCGTGTATAAAGTTTTAAACATAGGTCAGTTAAAAGCTGAATATGTGATATTGAGGCATTACAGAACTTGCAGATTCGTTAACTGTGATGTTCACATTCTAATTCTCTAGTCAACTTGTTAATTAAGCTTTATGATCAGAAATGATCTATATGAATTCTAGCTGAGTACTGCACCCTGCAGGTGAGCTATGGATAGCAATGCCTTTTGGTTGGCTGGTAAATACAAGACCTTTTTTTCCTTATTGTTTTCCTCCTCCCTCAATAGCCTGTGCAAGTAAGTACAAGCAGAGGTATAATACATGTACTAATTACCTTTTCTCTGTTAAAAGTAACATTTTGGAACAAAGCTGGTTTTAGCACACAGGGTCGGGGCAGGCACTGGGTCGTGCTGGTTATGCAGGCACTTTGAGTGCCTGGGTCAGACCTGGTAGGATCTGCAGCTTAAACCATCTGCATGGGCAAGTGCACCCCTAGAGACCTCCTGTCCTTGCAGTGCAGAGCCCAGACAAACAATAGACTCAGTGTGGGAGCTTTGTGGTTGTGCCTGCCTATGAAGAGCAGGGCCCCAGTTCATCCAAGGGACTCCAGAAAAGTCTTCCAGAGGAAGTGAGGGAAGTGGGAGGGTATATCAGGCACAGAGACTCAGATACAAAGGGATTGGGACTTGGCTGCCAGAACTGGAATCAATAGTAGATACAGAGTGAAGACCATGGTGCCAGGACTGCGTTCACCCACAAGATAGAATTGAGGGTCCATGGGCCGGCACCCCGTATTATCTCCTGTCATTAACCAGGCCAGGGTCCAAGTTGGGGGAGTTGGTCACATGACCCCAGCCCTAGGTCAAGAGGAAATGCTGGGCCTGACTTAGGGGTCTTTGGTTGTTATTTGACCTTTAGCTCTGGCTTACTTGATGATGAAATGATTCTAAGGTCAGCCAGCAAGACTTGCCATCACCCCTGGCCTGTAACTCAAAGGTTGGTTCCTGGGCAGCATGAATACCTATTTTTTTCCACCTGTCCCAGCAGGCCACTGGGTCACTTCTGGGCTGTGCTGTGCCTAGCTGTTCCCTGCTGTGCTTAGATTTTCTGGTTTCTGAAATCTGAGCAAGGGAGGTGCTCTGGCTTCCCCTGGATTTCCTGGAAATCCTAGTTTAAAAGGGCCACTTCTTTCAGTGACAGAGAAACGGCCTTTATTTTCGATCTTGTATGAAAGAGACCTCTAAAGTTGGCAGCATGGCGGGGTCAGGTTATTTCACTGCTGAGCCATGCATTTTGTTGGAAAAGAGTGTTTTATTTTTTCCTTTAGTGGCTCTGAAATCTGAGGGTGTCCAAGAATTTAAGCAGTGGAGTCCAGGGCCCTACCCTGTGAATGTCTGGTTCTGTAGGTCTGAAGCAGATTTAGGCCACCTTGATTGTACACAGAAGTTGAGAGCTCACGTGCCTGCGGGGGCTGGGGGTGACTCTGTGCTGAGCTGCTTGTCTTGTGGCCATAGTAGCTCCTGCCCAGTTATGGTGCCTTTTTAGATACTTTGCTGGTTAAACCACATGCATGCCCGAGGGCCATAATTTGCAGTGGTTCTTCTGATGTTTCTGGAGAACATTGGGTTTAGGGAGCTGGAGAGAAAGTATTGAGACAATAAGAGAAAGGGGTGTATTGAGAGCTTACTCTATGTCAAGCACAGCACTTAGCACTTTTGTATATAGAAGCTCATTTAATTCTAATAGAACTTGACCAAGTCAATCTTCACATCTTCATTTAAGGGGGAAGTGACTGCTGCTCAGAGTGGTTAATAACCTAACTTACTGAAGTTGCCACAGGTAGTGGGTGGCAGAGCTAGGACTTGGGTTTTAGATCTGTCCAATCACTGCTTTCTATTCCATACAGCTTTGCCGAGGAAAGAACACACGGCCCCAGCTCCGGCATGTGAGTGCCTGGTGGTCTGTGACCTGCTCAAGGGCAGGCTCTGTATTGGGAGGTAGGTAAGAACACAGACTCTAGAATCTGATGCCTAGAAAGGAAGCCAGGCCCTGCCACTTCCTAGCAATGTGACAGTAGACATGTCGGTTTCTTGGACCTTGTTATGTCATAACTCTAGGGTAAGACTCTCTGCCTACCTCTTGAGATTGCTATGGGGGCTACATGAGTTAATAGAGCACTTCGTGCCTGGTGGGCAGTGACCATTGTTGGAGTATTAGCTGCTGTAGTTATTATTACTACAGCCCCTATGGATCTTTGCTTAGCAGTATTGACATGCAGCCTATTATTGGGGCTTAGGGAATGTTGGTGAATGAATATGTCCCAGTTGACCCTTCCATGGTCATTCCTTTTTTCCTCTCCTTACCCCCAACCTTCCATTCTTTCCTATCTCTCCTATGTATTTTCGCACTCCCCAGGCTGCAGAAGTTAACCTCCTTTCCCTGCTTTGAATGTTTGAGACTTCTTGCTGTGTCCACGTGAGAGGATGTTAAGCCTAGTTATGGGAAGGCGCACGTAGCTGGATGAGCATCTGTCCATATTGTCTGTGTTTGTATTTCTGTGAGTGGGCAGATCTAAAAGACAATATATTTTTTAAAGATTTTATTTATTTGAGATAGAGAGCATGAGTGGGGGACAGGGAGAGGGAGAGGCTCCCTGCTGAGCGAGGAGTGTGATATGAGGCTCAATGCCAGGACCGTGGGCCAAGAAGGTAGACACTTAACCCACTGAGCCACCTGGATGCCCCAAGACAATATTTGCATGAATTGCATGTTGAGGCATAGTTTTGCATGTTGGGGGTGCATCATGAGTAATTAATTGCTGACAGTGTCTTATATGGAGGGGCTATTGCTATTCCCCTTGAATAGGGAGTCAGGCTAGGGTTTGAGAGCAGAATCCTGAGTGAAGAAAAGAACCCATAGTGAAACCATTCATTTTCCATAACGGCCTCTCCCTTCTCCCTCCCTGTGCTCCCCTCTCTTCTAACAGGGGGGTGCATTTGGGGGAGTGGGAAGATGAGGGTAAGGCTGGAGTGGTAGGGTAGGAGGCAGACAGGGAAGCCTTGTAAATTGAATTTAGCAACTTGACTTTTATTTCTGAGGAATCTAGGAAGGAAGGATGTGGTGAGACATTTGCATTTTACAAAGAAAAATGCAGCGTGGAGGACAGGTTTGAGGGTTTCCAGGCTGGAGGCTGGGAGACAGGTAGAAGGCCCCTGTGTGTATAAAACAAGGTTCTGATGGAAGCAATGAGAGGAGAGGACAGGGTATGAGCTGAAATCAGCAGGGCATAGAGATGGATCCTGCGGTAAAGGAGAAGGAGTCCTTAGGTGCTCTGTGCAGAGGAGCAGGTGCACAGTGCTGCCATCAGCCGAAACAGAATACAGGTGGAGAAGCAGGTGGGTGTGGGATAGTCCTAGCATGCCCAGTTGAATATATCCACAAACAAGCTATTGGATATGAAAGACTGAATTTTGGAGAAACATGCTCCTGCAGGTGGTCATTGAAGCCGTGGTGAAGATCGAGTTGCCTCGAAGAGGCAATGATGAGCGACTCCCTGAATCCCAGGGAGGGCATTTGGGGCCTTGGAAGCAACTAGTGGAAAGGCCTTTGCATGGGTCCTAGCTTGGCAGGTCAGAGAGGGGCTTGGTGCAGCTGTAGCATGAGGGTGAGAAGGGTAGTGGGTGCTGAAATTGGGAAGTTCTGCACAGATTGTGGCTTTGAGTTTTAAATGCCAGGTGAGGAATTTAGATTTTGTTCTGAGATGGTATTGTAGGGGGTCAGGAGCAAATCAGGAAGACTGGTAAAAGCAGCTTATGGTGGTGAATGTCGATGGTGGTTTAGACTGGGATTATAGTAGCTGTTAGGGGTTGAATAATGTCCTCCCAAGAGAGACCTTGAACCCTTGGTACCTGTAAATATGCCCTTAATAGGAAACAAGGTCTTTGCAGATATGCTTTAGTTAGAATGGGAACATACTTGGTTAGGGTGGGCCGCAACCCGATATAACTGGTGTCCTATGTATAGGAAGAATTTGGGCAGAGATAGGGTACCATGTGACCATGGAGGCAGAGATGGGTGCACCATAGCTGTGGCTCAGAGGCCACCATGAGAAGCTAGGAAGAGGCTGGGGAGGAGTCTCCCCTACAGGTTGCAGGAGGAGCCTGGCTCTGTCAACCATCAATTCTGGAATTCCAGCCTCCAGCACTACGAGACCATCCATTTCTGTTTTAAGGCACCCACTTTGTGGTAGTTTGTTCTGGCAGCTTAGGAAGCTGGTAAGCAGTAGAGCTGGGGGGGGGGGGGGAAGGGGTGAGGAGGTGGAGCTGACGGATTTGCTGATGGATTGAGGGTGGGAGGTGGGAAAGGGAGCAATTGAGGACAAAGATTCATGGCCTGAGCAGCTGGGTGGCTGATGATTTCCTTTCCCGAGGTTGCAGAGACCGTGGATAGAGCAAGTTTGGGTAGCAAAATCGAGACTTGACTATGTGAGTCAGAAGCTGAGCGGGAGGTATAAATTTGAGGGTCATTAGCATATAGATGGCATTGAAATAATGAGAGTAAGTGAAGTCACCCCAGGAGAGAAAGTTTCAGGCAACCCCGAATGGCCTTGAAGATTCCTAAAGTAGAGAGAAAAATAGTTTTTTTCCTTAAAAAAAAAAAAAAAAAGGAAAGAAAAAACCCAAAACTTTATTTACTATTATAAGACTTTATTTTTAAGTAATCTCCGGACCCAGCATGGGGTTTGGACTTGCAGCCCTGAGATCAAGAGTCATGTGCTCTACCCACTGAGCCAGCCAGCCAGCCAGGCAGCCCCTGAGAAGGGTGTTTTCAAGGGTCAGATACTCTGGACTTCTCAGGTGTTCCAGTGGGGCTGTGTGCTTCTTCCCCAAATCTCCATGGTGAAATTTATTTATTTAAGATTCTATTTGAGGGAGAGAGTGAGCAAGAGTGCACAAGCAGGGGGAGTGGCAGGGAGAGGCAGAGGCAGGCTCCCCCCTGAGCAGAGAGCCCCATGCAGGGCTCCATCCCAGGACACTGGGTTCGTGACCTGAGCCCAAAGCAGGCACTTAGCCTGCTGAGCCACCCAGGTGCCCCAGCAAGGTGCAATTTAAATGTGTAGCTCTTTGGTCTGGTTTGAAAGCCGGCCCAAACTATTTTGAAGCTCCCTGCATCAAGAGGCAGAATGTGTTCATGGCTCCAAATTCTTCCCGCCGATGTTGGCCAATAATTGTATCGGTTTTGGGATTGACCTTGAGGAATGTGCTAGAAGTAATATCCGATCGTTTTCAGAGCTTGGGCTCCGGAAAGCTTGCAGCTTCTGTCTGAACCCTGTTGAGCCGCCGCTGCCCGAGGAAGCCGGGCCCCACTGCTGATGACAGTCCTCTGCCTGCAGCCTGGTGAGACTAGCAGCAGGACTGCTGGGTCCGCCCACAGAACTGGGGGGATGTGACACGCTGGTTTTGAGTCCCAAAGTTTCAGACTGGTTGGTCACGCAAAGGAATACACTTGGTCATAGGGCTTGTATTATAGTCACCTAGGCAGGATAATACGGAGGGAAATCCCTGAATGCTGTTCACGGTCCTGGAATAAATCAGGATTTAATCTAGATATGATTAAATGGAAATCCAAAAGGTCGTGGGATAATCCATCATTCATGAAATGACAAAATGCAGAAGGCACATTTCAGAGACCAAATGGCACTCATTAAATCATTGCTTCAAAAAATATTTAAGGGTCTACCTGCTACAATATGCCCGGTGGGGCAGTAGGTGAGGGGTACAGACATGAATGGGATGAGCCCTCAGTACTGTCACTGGCCTCATGGACTTGATTGTGCAGTGTGTAGCGACAGTGGCCGTCGTCGCTGGACTAGGCCCTGTGCTCTTTATTTCTCTATTTAGATTTCACCACAACCCTATGTGGTAGGGGTGATTCTTCTCCAGTCTGCACATGAAGACACGGGGCCTTGTGGACGCTGGCCGGGGTTACACGGCTGGAAAGGGTGGGTATGCCACCAGCTGTGCCTGACTCTCAAGTTTATACTCTGCGCCAGGTGTCTTATTTTCCCATTAATCCCTCACCTGACTCAGGTTAGAGGGCCACATTGTAGGTTGGGCTTTAGTATCCTGTAGCCAGGTGGGGTTCCTCCGTGGGTTGGCAGTTGGGATCTAGAGGATTGATGTTGAATGGTGAAGAGCACAGTGGAGATAGAGCCCCCGGTTCTCTCCGCCCATGGAGAACCTGCATGGATTCAGTGGCGAGGGGAAGGCCAAATGACACCAAACCATCACGATTTTAATCTGTGAAATCTGGAAAGATCCCTTAGCTCTCCCTAAATAGACTTTAGTAGGGAGGGCTCCCTACCTCCTCCCCTACCTCAGGACATTTCCTCATTGTACCGGATTCGTGGCACAGCCATGTGGGTGCTGGGTGTCAGCCCCAAGGGGGAAGACCACTTTCAGAGTCCTTCCCCTTGGCCTCTCTGGTCCCTCCTGGCCACCCTACCTGCCTTCTCTGGGCTCCGCAGCTTGGCTGTGGCAGCCAGGTTCCACCAGCAAAGCTGGCCCATGGTGTCGCAGCCATCAGACACTGCTGCTGTAGGGGCGTGAGCTGAGATTGAGAGAAGGCTCAGAGGTCATTTGAGTCTTTGGGAGACTGGGGTCATGGCCAGGTGGTCATCCTGTGCTGAAAGGAAGGCCATGGTGCGGGGTGGGAGGGAGCCTGTGGCAGCTGCCTTCCCGAGAGTCAGGCTGATGAACGGGCCCTGGGCCGGGAGGCAGACAAGATCAGCATCTTCGGTGGGATCCGGGCAGACAGGCTGCATCCGGGGAGGCCGAGCATGGCTCTCAGCCCTGGGGGCCTCCACCCTCTTGATGGCTCAGGGCTGGTGGCTGTGTTCCAGCACCGTGTCTGGGAGGAGGGCCTCTGGGTTCCACCAGGCGTGCCGGCTCGGCTTCCAGACTTCACTAAATGGGGGGCCCTTCAAAGACCGTTGCTTCTTTTCAGTTCCCAGTGTTTATGTATAGACTCCAGGTTCTCACCAGGACTTGAGGACAGAGTGTGACCATATGTCACTTGCTTATTTTCAGACCAAACTTTGTCTTGACTGGGATACTTAAGAAGGTTTAGAAGTTAAATTTTTTTTAAAAAAGATTTTATTTATTCATGAGAGAGAGAGAGAGAGAGAGAGAGAGAGAGGCAGAGACATAGGCCGAAGGAGAAGCAGGCTCCATGCAGGGAGCCTGATGTGGGAATTGATCCTCGGTCTCCAGGATCACGCCCTGGGCCCAAGGTGATGTTAAACTGCTGAGCCACCCGGGCTGCCCATAAATCCTGGGGATGGCTTTGTTCTGCGGTGGCTGCCAGCATGGGTTATAAGAACTACAACATCCCCCTGGGTCAGCAGGGGAAAGGTGGGCCAGTCTAGTGGCTCGATGGAGGACCTCCGGTCAGAGGTGTGGCTGTCTCCCCTTGGTCAGAGCCTACCAGAACCTTCTCTGTGCAGGCAGCCATGCAAATTCTGTTGGACCTCAGTAGAGGCCAAGGCCAAGCCTCAAAATGTAGTCTCTCCTCTTTTTAAATAATAGCAACTGTTCATTGTCTTTATTAGCCATAGCTAACGTTCAGCAGACATTTACTACGTGCTAGGAATTGTGCCAGGCATGGTAACGGAGATTACTTTGGTTCTCACAACATGGTGAGGACCCTACCAGAACCCCTTCTGCACAGATGGTGAACCAGAGGTGCAGAGACAGGAGGTGACTTGTCCACAGTCACCTGGCTGGTAAGTTGTGGACCTGGGGATTCACCCGAGGCCTGAGCACTTCCCTGTGCCGCCTCTACCTGGCGGTGAGAAAACATGCTCAAGGTGGCAAATTTACAAAACCTAAGAGAAGAATCATCTGTGGTGTCACCTTCGCAGGTGACTACTGCTAATATTTTTTTCAGTGCACGTAAGTATGTAGCTTAAAGAAAAAATGAAGTTATGATTACTGACTTTACACTCCCTTTTTACGTTTCACATTACATTTTGAACATTTTCCAGTATTAAATATTTTTCAAGGGATCTTTAATGGCTGCAAAGTATTTTATTATATAGGAACCTATAGTTTGAAAAATCTCTTATTAGAACTTTAGGTTGTTTATTAATTTTGTTATAAAAAAATGCCATGATTAGCAGCTTTGTTTAGGCATCTTTGCATACACCCTGGAAGACTGCCGGAGGAGAAATTCTGAGAAGTGGTGTTTCTACATCAAAGGAGATGTACATTTTAAAGGCTCTTGGGATTATTGCAAAGAAGACTTTCTGGAAGGCCTGTACTAATTTCTTTTCTCACTAGTATAGAGCACCTACTTCTTTTAAACTCTGCCAACAGTAGATATTTTTATCTTTAAAACTATTTTTCACCAGCGAAATTTTACAGTCTTTGATTACTAATGACCTTGAACATCCAGCTTATGGGTGCATGTAGTTCTGTTGTGAATTGCCTTTTTGAGAGTATTTTTTTTTTTATTGATTTGGATGAACTCTCTATATACAAAGTGATGGCATGAACCTTTTGTCATATGTTGTAGATATTTTTCCATTTGCTGTATACTTTTATATTTTATTAACTTTTTTTTTTTAATGTAAAGAAGTTCTAAATTTCTAGGTAATCCCATCTCCAATCCTTGCCTTTACTGTTATTTTTGGTTCCATTGCCAGATGATACAGGTACCTCTGTTTAAAAAAAACAAAAAACAAAAAACAAACTCTTTTACTCACTTTTAAGTTATTCATTCAACAAATACTTGAGTGCATATGCTGTACCTGGCCTGACATAGGCACTGGCGGGGGCGGGGGGGGGCGGTACAGAAACAAGATGGACAGGTTTCCTACTTCTGACCTTTTTCTATACACCTGAAATTCATTTTTAAGTACAGTGAGAAGAGAGGTTCTAGGAATATATTTGTTCTTTGCAGGGTCACCTGGAGCTTGGTTGAACTCCTGTGTTAGCTCTGCCTTCCATAGGAGAAGAGGGTTCAGAGGAATATTCTCTGGTTAAGGCTAGAATTTTAAGGCTTGGACTAGAATGTCTGCCTCAATGAAGGATCTGTTTCCTAGAGGTCAGTGTCCCTTGACTAAAGACTAAAATTCAGACTAAAATTCCGGACCCCATGTCACAGGCCAGTTCATTCTGCAAGGGCCCTTGAGACCCTCCTTCTTAAAATTGGTCCCCTTGGGTGGGCTTGGGTCAGCATCCACAGCAGACCCAAGGCTTCCCTGGAGCTGTTAGAGTTTCTGTTTGGCTGCTTTTGCTAATACATCCTGCAGAGGTGACTTGGAATGGATGAGAAACCTTGGCTTGACCCACTGAGGTCCTGGTGCCCCTGAAGCTGATGACACAGTAGCTTCCTTGTTCAGTGTTTGTGCAGTGGCCCCTTCACACGAGTTTGCTAGTGAATTCTGGATGCTTTCTCCAGGAAAAAGTGGCAGGCCCAGGAGTCACAGTGGCTGTTGGATAGTTCTAGTTCTGTTTCCTGGACCTGGGTCCCTTGGGTCCTGGAATGCAGCTGTTGTTGACTTTTCCAGCTCAGGTTAGAGAAGGAGAACTGGGCATTGATTGCCTTACTATTGTTCTAACTTGTCAATCTGCAGAGGACTCAGAGGACAGTGTGGTAGGGGTCCAGAACTGAAAACAGGGCCAGTGTGGGCAGCCCTGAGTCTGGTCACTGGGATTCTGGGGAGAAGATTTAGATAAGGAATTCCGAGAAGCAAGTTCCCATGGTACAGGGGCAAAGATCATGGGGCCCCTGTAGCCCTGACAGGGGTCTGGGTAGGAGCTCTTGCATCCTTGATAATTGTGTTTTCTTCTCTGAGTAGCCTGCTCTGTGGGGAAGGGGCTTCTCAGTGTCAGGGCAGGCCATCAGTCCCTGGCAGAGGGACAGCACACCATGCCGTGCTGGTAGACTGGTTCTCAAGAAACACCTCTCCACCCTTGATTTGTAGTGCTTGCCAATTTCTGTGGTAGAAACATTCCCACCATGGCTGATTTTGAGCTACCAACAGTTAACTTTTAAAAAGATTTTATTTGAGAGAGAGAGAGAGAGAGAGAGAGAGCGCGCGCGAGCGCATGAGCAGGGGGAGGGGCAGAGGGAGAGGGAGAAGCAGACTCCTTGCTGAGCAGGGAACCCAGTGCAGGCCTTGATGCCAGGACTCTAAGATCATGACCTGAGCTGAAGGCAGATGTTTAACTGACTGAGCCACCCAGGTGCCCTGAGCTACCAACAGTTTAACAACTGTCTCACAAAACTGAGCTGTTGGCTCTTGGCAGCTGCCCGGAGCTGAGTCCAGCATGCCACTGGCAGCACCCTTATCCTTCCATGGGGCTCAGTGCCCATGTCTGTTTGCTGGGCCTGTGCTCAGCCAGACAGCTGAGGTGCCAGGGGTCCTGGTAACCTGCTGGTCCTTCAGGGAGGTCTGAATTTCTTCCCGATAGCGGTCATTCTCTTTCTCAGCCTCAGAGCGTGACTCCTGGCATTATACATCTTAAATATGGAGTGACCCACTTTCAGTGGCTCTTGGAGATGGTTGAGCTTATTCTGTATTTCTGGCACGGTACTGCAAATCTTGCCCATGGCGCTGATGACTCTGCCACTAACTAGCTGTGTGACCTCAGGAGGATCACTTACCCTCCTTGGGCCTCCGTGTCCTTACCTCTAAGATGACAAGGTTGGGGTGCATGATTTCTTAAGGTCCCTTCCAGCCCTAGCATGCCAAGATTTCCAGACTCTGAACGACAGCAATATTTATAGTAAATGATCTTATAGTTCAGGCTGGCTCATAATCTGCGTGAAGCAGAGAAGAACATGCAAAGTCATTTGGGAAAGAAATGTTATTTTTGAGTACTGTAGATGCTAGTAACAAAACACAGATTCAAGAAGGAAAGGAGCTGGGCCACATTTCTTAGGTACAAAAGACAGACACCTTGAAAGATGATGGGGTTAATAGATTCAGCTCTGATGGGCCTCGTGGTTCCAGCTCCAGAAGAAAGATCCTCCCGGGAAATCAACAGGAACTCTTTTAGACAGATCCACTCTAAATTATGGAGGGATTATCCGGGTTAAATCTTGCTTTCATGCTTTTTGACCGCATCTATTCTGCTTAATTACTTACTTGGTTGGCATCTCAGGTTTCCTCTATTTTCGTGTAGCCTGCGGGGAATCCCTTTGATGAGATAGGGTGGTGTAGTGAAAATGCAGTGGATTAGCAATCGGGAGACCCAATTTCCAATGGGTTGTAGGACTCCAATGGGTCATTTCTCCAGTCTGGGTCTCAGATGCATTGATTGAAAAATTCGGGATTTGGGATAGATCAGTTATTTGCAACCAAAGGGCATTTCAGAGGGTTGTTGGCTTACCTGGCCTTGGTTTGCAGATGCATTTGGGGTTCAGGTGTGCCCTGCTTAGGGCTGTTTTCTGATAGACTACCCTCCCCCCCAGTCCTTTCCCCCGCGAGGTTCCTCTGCCAGCAATGGAGGAGTGGAGACACAGTGCTTCTGGAGGCCTAGGCTGAATCAAGTCTCCCTGTCCCTTCTGCCCACATTGTACCAGCCAAGGCAAGTGACCTGGCCAAGCTGGACACGCTTGGGGCAGGAACAAATTGCAAAGTCACATGGTGACCTTGGGAATAGGAGGGTGTGAAGATTGGGAACAGTATGCGGCCTCCCAGAGAAGCCTCTCCTCTGGCATTTTATAGAACAGTTTGGAGATAAGAAACCGAGTAGAGCTGATCTTCCTGCTCCTGCACAACACGTACACAAAATACCCAGCAACCGTGACAACACACACAGGTCTGTGGGCATGCATAGTCCATGCCACTTGCTTGTCTGGGTGGCGGGAGGCCAGGTCCTACAGCTGGTAGTCTTATTTGAAAGTACTTTTAAGGGCAGCCTGGGTGGCTCAGCAGTTTAGTGCCTCCTTCACCCGGGGTGTGATCCTGGAGACCCAGGATTGAGTCCCACGTCAGGCTCCCTGAGTGGAGTCTGCTTCTCCCTCTGCCTCTTTATCTCTCTCTCTCTGTGTCTCTCATGAATAAATAAATAAACTCTTAAAAAAAGGAACAGTTGAAAGTACTTTTAATTCTTCAAAGCCTCAGTTCCACATCTGTGAAATGGGGCTAATAACCTCCGTCTCCCTCCTCGCAGGGTAGCTATGAGGATTAAGTTAACAGCTGTGATGTTTTAAGTGTGGTGCCTGGCACATAAGAGGTGTCAGGAAGACCGTTGTTTCTCCTCCTTGCCCACCTTTGAGCCATCTCCTCTTGGCTGGATTATTAGAGCAGCCTCCTCTCTGTGTCCCTCCCACGCTGCCTTCAGATTCCCTCCTCATGGTTCTGCTCTTTTCTGTGTCTGTGCCTTTGGTGCACTCTGCCCTGCGTGGCGCATCCTCTCTTCTCCCTGCAAAAATTGTGTTTTCCCTTTAAGGCTAGCACGAGTCTACTTTTGCTACCAGACCTCGGCCTGCAGTAGACTCTTCCTCTTTACCATTTGATATTTAACCTTGTGTGGCCTCCTGTTGCCAACTGATGTCTGCTGGAAGTTTTTCAAGGACAAAGCCCATGGCTGATCATCTCCGTATCTTAAACCAGCACATTGCAAGAACATTGCACATTGCAAAGAACGTGGTAGGTGCTTAGTAAATATTTGTTGGATGATTAAAAAAGCAAAACAAAACACAACCAGTCTGCTTTCCAAACCTGTCCCCTTTATCTGTGAGCTGTGATGGAGACCAGGAGACCAGCAGGAAGAACAGGCCTGTCTCATGGGGGCCTCAGATAGGACACTGGGTCAGTGGGGAGGGCCTCTGCCCTGAGCCTGGCCTTGGGTAATGTGGTCTAGGAGAAGCTCCGGAGTGCTGGGACCCACTGGGAAGCCTCTGGGCTGATGACTGGCCAGCTGTCCGGCCCCTGTTGAGACATGCAATTTGAACCCCCCGCCCCCCGCCCTGGCCCATGTGCCAGAGGAAGCCTATATAATCCACTCCTGTCTAGGCCTGGAGTTGGGGTCCCTGCCAGCACCTTCTTAGGGGTAACAGTTGCTTTCCTGCTTCATAGAACTTCATTCTGTGGTGGCCTCTCGATTAGTCCTTTTCTTGAGTTAGGGAGGCCTGAGAGATTTGAAGGCTAAACGGGCATTTAGGATTTTAAAAAAACGCATGGGGAGGACAAGAGAAAGGAGGGAAGAGTTTGATTAGTACCTTCTGTAGGATTAAAGATATCTGTGTCCCTTGCTCTTCTCCAGCTCAGGAAGGGACATCGGCCTGTGCCTAGGGGCTCAGGCCAAGCATCCAGGAGTGCTTTCTAGCACTTCCTTCCCTTCTGGCCCCCCTGCACTCTGTCCCTCCCCCACCCCTGCTTCTTCCACATGCTGCTGTCCCTCATCTGATTGCTGTCTTCCTCCTGTCTCTCCAGGGTTTCCGTTATGACCTTCTCATTGCAGCTGAGCCCAGCCTGCCTTCTTGCCCCCCGACCATCTGTCTTCCTCTGCAGCCAGAGTGAGGACTTAAAAATCGAAATAAAATTCTGTTGCTCTTCTCAAAACCGTCGTGTCCTCCAATTTTGCTGACCATAAACTCCAAACTCCTTGTCATGAAACAATACGGTGGCTCTTCAGGACCCTAGAATTAGCAGATAGTCCAGCAGTTCTACTCCTGGGGATGTGAACTGTTAAAAGATAAAGGGAGGCATATTATAAATTTTAAGAGTTGGGGCAAAAATTGGATCGAATTGGGCAGTGCCAGGTAGGGTGGTTGGGAGCACTCTGATGAGAGGAGCTAGGAAAGGGACTTTCATAGAGACAACGTGGAAACAAAGCAAGGAAGTTATTTGATTATAGATTTTCATTATTTGGGAAAGTCTAGTTGGCTGTTTAGGTTGTCCTTGGGTTTTGATTTCTCGAGGCATTACAGACTAGGTTTTGGTTTGTCTACTTAGGCTAGCTACTAACATATTAAGGCCACCTCAGTCTAATGAGCTTCGTGTTTAGTTATTTAATGACGCCGAAGAATTGAAAACAAGGTCTCAAAGAGATATTGGCAGGTCTGTGTTCATAAGAGCACAGTTCACAATAGCCAAAAGGAGGCAGCCACCTAAGTGTCCGCTGACAGATGAATGTGGCATATGACACAAAATGTGGCATATGCTCAGAATGGAATGTTACCCAGCCTCACAAAGGAAGGAAATCTTATCACATGGCGCAGTTTGGATGAAGCTTGAGGACATTAGGCTACTGTGAGATAAGCCAGTCACAAAAAGACAAATACTATATGATTTCCACTTATGTGAGATTTCCGGAGCAGTCATTCATAGAGCAGCTAGGAGGTAGAAAAACAATGGTCGCCTGGGGCTTGGGGGCTAGGGAACTATGGAATGGGTATAAAATTTCAGATTTGCAAAGTGAAAAGTTCTGGAGATGCATAGTGGCGGTGGTTGCGCATCAGTGGGTGAATGTAACACTACTGAACTGTGTACTTAAAAATGATTGAGATGGTAAATCTTATGTTAGGTGTAACTTGCCAATTAAAAAGAAATCCAAACTGCCCGTGACCTGTGGGGCTCTACTTGATCTGGCCTCCACTGAGTCTTCAGCCTCAACCCACTGGCTTCTCCTGTACCTTGTCCTGGCACTGGCCTGTACTTCTCTTCTCTCTGAAGGGATGTTGTATGTCTGCCACCTTCTCATGGGCTGGGCTCCACTCCAGTGTCTCTTCCTCCCCATTATAACCTGACCGACCCCGCCCCCCACTTTGGGGGCATTTTTAGTACTTATTCTGTGGGTTGAATTTTGTCTGTCTCCCTACCTTGTTGTTTTGGCTTTCCCCAGGGACTGGAAGAGTATTTGTCCCAAGGCACTTGCTCATTCATTCAGTGGTTTTTCCTGGTGCATGTTTCTGGTTGACTGTCGAGAGGACCTGTGCTCTCTCCATAGTCTTTCTGGTTGTGGGTCTGAGTTACGCTGAACTAGCCGTGATCTCTGGGCCAGGCTGCTTGGGCTCCGTGATGGAAACTGGCTGGATGTGGGATTAACAAAATTAATTAGCCCTCACAGGGATTAAATTATTAACCTTGAACTCAACATATTTTTATTGGATTTCTTTTATGCTTGAGGCATTAGGAAAGGGGAAGAGAGTTATAAAGATGAACGAGACACAGGATGTGTCTCAAAGAGCTTCTAGTCTGACAAGATTAAGATGGGAGTAACCAGGCCATGATGAATGGGAGGAGGTGTTGCATGGTACCGGGGTCCAGAAAGGCCCCACAGAAAGGGCCTGCTGGGGTGAGTTCTGATATGTGGGGAACAGGCGTGGACCTTGATGGAAGGGCAAAGTCAGAGCGATGGGTGGGGCAGGGCGGCTGGGGGTGGTGCCCAGGGTGATCTGGCAGGGCTAGTTGCGAGGGGCCGGAATTCAAAGAGCCTTAAGTGTGCTTAAGTGTGTGTGCAAGATGTGGCCGTTATTTCTGTGTAGCCCTGAGGGAACTGGTGGCTTCCTAGCAGAGCAGTGAAGAGATCAATGCGGAGTTTGAAGATCACTTGATAACCATGGGCGGGTTGAGAGCTGGCAGCAGAGGCCCCAGTTCCACCTGGAGGCTCTTCCAGTGGAATAGGCAGAGGCAGTGCCGCCTGAATACGGGTGGTGAGGGGGAGGAGAGCGAGATTTCTGAGGTGTGTCAGACAGGGCTTGGGGTGTGTGTGTGTGTGTGTGTGTGTGTGTGTGTGTGAGGTGGGAGAGCAGGGGGTGTGAGGTGGGAGAGCGGGTGTGTGAGGTGGGAGAGCGGGGTGTGTGAGGTGGGAGAGCAGGGGGTGTGAGGTGGGAGAGCGGGTGTGTGAGGTGGGAGAGCGGGTGTGTGGGGTGGGAGAGGGGGGGGGTGTGAGGGAGAGGGGTGGGGGTGTGTGTGGGGGGAGAGAGGGAGTGTGGGGGGAGAGCGGGTGTAGGTGTGTGTATGTGAGGGGGGAGCGGTGTGGGTGTGTGTGAGGGCGAGAGGTGCGTGTGGGTGTCTGAGGGGGAGAGGGGTGTGGGGGGGTGTGTGGGGGAGGGGTGTGTGGGGAGAGAGGTCGGTGTGTGTGTTTGTGTGAGGGGGAGAGGTGTGTGAGGGAGAGGGGGGTCGTGTATGCTTGAGAGGGAGGGGGCGCGACGGGAGGCCCCCCGGGGTCGGCGGCTCGGCTCCGGCTCCCCACAGGAACTAACTTCCGGCCCCACTTGGCCTGGCCACCTCCGCAGGACCCCGCGCCCTCCCCCTCCCCTCCCCCCTCCCACTCCTCACAGGACGCACCCGCCTCCTCAGGCCCGCGGGGACCCCCCTGCCCCCGCCTCCCCCCGCCCCGGGGCCGCCGTCACAGGGTCTGCACGGGGCAGCCTGGTGCTTAGCACGGGGCTGTGGTGGGTTAAGCACCAGCGAACGGGCCCAACTAAAGACACTGGCGTGTTAGCACGACCGCCGCCCGCCCGCCCGCCTGAGGGGAGCCAGGACCACTCCAGCCGCTGCCGGGGCCGCTGCCGGAGGTTCACGTCTAGTTTTGTTTCGTCCTAAGGCAAAGTTAGAAAAGATTCCGGTCGCGTCCTGCCCGGGGCCGGTGCTAGAACTTCACCTCATTACTCAGAAGGAGCAACGTTTGGTGGGATTCGCGTGCGGAGAACACGAGGGCCGGTATAATTGTTTTCTTAAATTCCTGAGTGTTTGATTTTAAGTCCAGCACCAATAACATACAATGTTGTATTAGTTTCGGGTGTGCAATATAGCGATTTAACAATTTTACCCATTTCTCAGTGCTCATCAAGATCAGTTCACTCCTAACCCCCCCCCACCCTCCCCTCTGGTGACCATCTGTTTGTTCTTTATAGTTAAGAGTCTGTTTCTTGGCTGGTCTCTCTTTTTTTGTTTCTTAAATTCCATACATGAGTGAAATCCTAGGTATTTGTCTTTCTGTGACTGACTTCTTTCACTTAGCATTAGACTCTCTAGTTCCGTCCCTGTTGTTGCAAACATGGCAAGATTTCATTCATTTTTACAGCTGAATAATATTCCAGACTATATAAAATCTAGACCACATCTTCTTTATTCTTCTGCCATTGGATACTTGGGCCGCTTCCCTAATTTGACTCTTGTAAACAAACAATGCTGCAGGTAACATAGAGGTGCATAAATAGCTGTTAAATCATGATTTCAAAAGATGGTGTTGTATACATAACTCTGCATTTGCCTGTTTTTTTTTTTTTTTCTTTTAAGATTTGATTTATTCATAAGAGACACAGAGAAACAAAGACCTAGACTGAGGGAGAAGCAGGCTCCCTGCAGGGAGCCCAGTGCGGGACTTGATCCCAGGACCCTGGGATCATGACCTGAACCAAAGACAGATGCTCAACCACTGACCCACCCAGGCGCCCTCCTCACGTGTGGTTTCTTGGAAGTGGAGAATAAAGCTCAAGAGAGTGTGCTTGGAGGGGAGACTGATTTCTTTATCTACCTGTGCGCAAAGGATCAGTTGTGAGTGTGGTGACAAGTGGGCATGTGAATCCATTATTTCACAAGCAAAGTCCCTTTCCTACAGAGCATGTTATAGCATATATTTATAAATGCCATATATATGTGTGTATCTGCTACGATATATATAGCCAGTCCCCCCCCCCCATAGATTCCCTCCACAGTTGAGTTTTAAGGAAGTGTATCAGCTAGCTTCCACTGTGTAACAACCAACCTCCAAAACCTCAGTGGCTTATGACAGGGTGCAGTTGATCTGTTTTGGTCTCTGCTGTGTAGTTCAGGTTGGCTGGGCTCACTTGTGCATCTATAGGTTGATGGGGGCATGTCTGTAGCACCTTAGCCCGGGCAGTTCTTTTTTTTTTTTTTTTTTTTTCTTCTAAGGTTTTATTTATTTTAGAGAGTTGGGGAGGAGGAGAGCAGAGCAGGAGGGAACAAGAAACTTAAGCAGATTTGGCACTTGGCACAGACCCCAATGTGGGGCTCGATCCCATGACTGCGAGATCATGACCTGAGCTGAAACCAAGAGTTGGCTGCTCAACTGACTGAGCCACCCAGGCGCCCCTGGGACAGTTCTTTATGTGCTTCTCCTTCTTCTCCCAGGACCAGGAAGCGAGCCATTACTCTCACCATATAATAGTGGCCAAAACAAGTTTCCTGGCTGAGCCCCAATTCAAGGGGTGGGGAAATCGAGTCTGCCTCGTTGGTGAGAACTGCAAAGTGACATGGTAAAAGATGAAATCTGAGACCATGGATACACTCCTCTACAGATTAGCATTCTCAGTTTGTAAACACCATGTTTTCAACAGATTTGATGAAGAAAGCAAAGATCTGTATTTGAAATGGTCATTTATACATAGGTAGTGAAAACTGAATGATTTTCATTGTTTGGAATTATGGATTGTTCACATTAGAAGGAAACTCAGAGGAAATAAGATCCCAGCTAACCCTCTATTTTACAAACTGAGGAATTTATAACACAGACTGGGGAAATGATTTTTTTAGGGTTTTTAATAATCAGTGATCTTAACTATTGAAACCTTATTATTCCCCGATTAGAAAGCCATTTGATAGGTATAAGTACACATTTCCCCCCCCCCTATAGTCTCCTTTTAATAAAAACCAAGTAAAGGGGGATCCCTGGGTGGCTCAGTGGTTTAGCACCTGTCTTTGGCCCAGTGCGTGATCCTGGAGTCCCGGGATCGAGTCTCACATCAGGCTCCCTGTATGGAGCCTGCTTCTCCCTCTGCCTGTGTCTCTGCGCCTCTCTCTCTCTCTCTCTCTCTCTCTCTCTCTCTCCACCTCTCCCTCCCTCTCTCCCTCCCTCCCTCCCTCCCTCCCTGTGTGTTTCTCATAAATACATAAAATCTTTAAAAAAAATAAATACAACGGCAGCATTATTTTAAATATTAGAGCTTCTTGTTCACAAAACTCGATATCTGAAAGTCACAGAATTATAACAGAGTTGGCAAATGTGTTGCTGTGTTTGGCTATTGATTCAGAAATGTTAATTTAAGAATGTTATCGTTAGGGGCAGCCCTGGTGGCACAGCGGTTTAGTGCTGCCTGCAGCCCAGAGTGTGATCCTGGAGACCCGGGATCGAGTCCCACGTCAGGCCCCTGCATGGAGCCTGCTTCTCCCTCTGCCTGTGTCTCTGCCCCCCCCCCCCCCTCTCTCTTTCTCTCTCTCTCTCTGAATTAAAAAAAAAAAAAATCTTAAAAAAAAAAAAAGAAAAAAGAATGTGAGGACGCCTGGGTGGCTCAGCGGTTGAGCGTCTGCCTTTGGCTCAGGACTTGATCCTGGATTTCAGGGTTTGAGTCCCACATTGGGCTCCCTGCACGGAGCCTGCTTCTCCCTCTGCCTATGTCTCTGCCTCTCTTTCTCTGTGTCTCTCATGAATAAATAAATAAAATCTTAAAAAAAAAAGAATGTTATCATTAGACTGAAGTCGGTAGGTCCATGTGACAATCAGAAGCCACCTGCATGGCAACATTTCAGCTTGATCTTATGTATAGGATTATATTACTATTGTGATGCTGGCATTTGGAGTCCTGACCAAGCATTGAGGCACAGTGGGGGAAACTGCTGGTCAGGATTGGGAGAGCCGTGTTTACTTTGCTGCTGGTGTTGGGACCTGGGTACAGTATTCACCTCTGTGGTGGTTCTTCTACTCATTTGAAAACTGACAGGTTGGACCAGATGGAATCTAAGGCCAATTCCAAGATTAAGTTTCTAATTTTTATATCAGTGATGGATATTCCAAAGGTTTTCACTCTGTTGCTGTTGTTAATAAAGATCTAATCTTTATTCTACTGCGTTTGATAGAAAATTCCCCAAATAAGTGGCTTATATAATAAAGAGGCTATTTTTTTTCTTTCTCATAAAAAAAATAAATAAGAAAGGTTTGGAGCTAGACGTTCAGGGTTGATAATACAGCACTGAGTGTCATCAGGGATCTATGCTGCTAACTTCCCTGCCATCGTTAGGATGTCTTTAGGGTGAACTTGAGGTTGCCTCGTGGATGAGCATGGCTGCTGGAGCTCCAGCAATCCTCATCATTTACCAGGCCAGCAATAAGAAGTGTGTGTGGGGGAGGCACCTACCCCTCCTTTTTTGGGGGTGGGAACTTATTTTGGAATAAGTTCAGATTTACAAAAAAGTTGCAAAGAGAGTTCTCCTATGTCCTTTGTTCATTTTTTTTTCTAATGTTAACATCATACATAACCATGGGTACATTTATCAAAATCAAGAAGTTAACAATTGGTACAATACTATTAACCTAACTGTAGTCTTTATTTGGATTTTAACTTTTTTTTTTTTTTTTAAATAATGTCCCATTTTGGTCCCAGGATCCCATCCTTGGTCCCACATTGTATTGAGTTGTCATGCTCCTTAGTTCCCTTGGTCTGTGATGGTTTCTGTCCTGTTTTTCACCACCCTGATGTGTTTTAAGAGCACTGATCAGGTGTTTTATAGAAAGCTCCTCAATTTAGACTTGTCTGACGGTTCTTTCATGGTATGACTGCAGTTTTGGGTTTGGGGGGAAGAATCCTCAGAGGTGAAGTCCCCTTCTCAGAGTCTGTAATCCCAACGTGACTAGTCAGTGATGATGCGAACCCCAATCACTTGGTTAAGGTGGTATGTGCCAGGTGTCTCCACTGTCCAGTTACTCTGTTTCACCTTCCAGACTCTTCTGGCTAGAAGTTTCTAAATTCGGCTTACACCTGAGGGAAGGGAAATTCAGGCTCATTTCATGGACCGCCCCCCCTTCTTTTCAAGGGTGTGAGTGCTCCTGCAAGTAGCACACTAAGCTGCGGCTTCGATTGGCTGCAGTTCAGGATAATCAGTGTGAAGAGTTTTGGCTGGAATCAGGCTGCTTGGCTTCAGATCCACCTGTGGAACTCATTAACACTGTGAGTTAGGCAAATCACTTATATGTGGTTTAGTTTTTCCTTTGTTTAAAAAGGTGCTGATAATGGTATTTGCTCATCAGGTTGTGGTGAAGGTTGTAGTTTCTATGTGTAACTATGCTTAGAATCGTGCTGGGCACCTAGTGGGGTGCTGTCATTGTTAGTCACTGACTTTGTTCTTTGGCCACATTTAGCTGGGAGCGAGGCTGGGAAATGTAGTGGTCTTCCCAGTAACAACACGCCTAGTTACCAGTGGGGATACTGAGACCTCAGAAGAGAAGGGAGGCTGGATATTCAGAGACTGCCAGCAGCACCTGCCATCATCACTACCCCTGATTTGGACTGCTAGGTCTATAAGGAGGGGCAGTGATGGGAGCATCTTCCCCTTACAAAGCCTCCCTAGGAGAGGGTCCACAAGGTGGTCACTGGGGGCCCAGGGAGAGTGAAAAACCGACTGCAACCAGAAGGGAGCTGAGAGGTCATCAGGAGTTCAGGGTCCTGCTGGGTTCACACTATCACTGGGGGAAGAGTTTGTTTCTTCTTTGCAGCGGATTCCCAGTGAGGATGTGGAGTGAGTGGTTCACACTCCGCACATGCTGATGGCAGCCAGGGTGTGCCCACTTGAAAGTGTTTGATACGTTTGCTTTCTTAAACATACACTTGATGTTCAAAAAGGAAGAGATGGGGTGGTCTGGAAAGGCTTTGCAAAGTTCAGAGCCATAGCGTGTCACCTCATGTCAGCAGAGGGGTAAGAAGGGACATCCCCGAGGATGTGGAGGGCTGACCTCTAGAGGAGCCATGGGAATGACCCAGAACCTGCCCCTGTGCCTTGTTTCATGTCTCAGGTGCTCCTGCAGAGCCCAGGAACCAAGGCCTGGGTCACCATCAGGCCTTGCCTCTGGGCTTTATTGTTTGCAAGGAGAACACAAACAGGAAGGGCCAGGTGGGGCTCTGCTGCTACTGGTGCTGAGATCTAGGTGCTCACTGTCGCCTGGTGCCTCCTGGAGTTCGTCCCTGCAGGGGACTTCTGACCAGCGTTCCTTCCCCTTTTCCTTCCTCGCTGGGGGCCTGGCAACAATTTCCTGCCAGTCTAATGTCATCTCTGCCAGATTCGTGCTTTTCATATTCTGTTGAGAGAATGGTCACGTTAAAAGTCCTAGCTGGAGCTTGCTGTGTGGCCAAGAGTTCGTCATCTCCCCTCTCTGGGCTCCAGTCGTGTCTATAAAATGAGGATGTTGATCGACTCTACGTGATCTAAGATCCGCTCCAGCAAAAACTGCTCTGGACTCCTTGCCCTGATCCGAGGGCTCGTGGAACTAATCACCAGACACATTATCCCGAGTTGGCCACGAGCTCTGCATCTTATGAAATCACCTGTTTGCCTGTGCTTCTGAGGAACGTCCAAGGTGTCCCCCACCCCATGTCCTCAGTTTCTCTGGATGACTCCCAAGCAGCTCCAATGTGGGGTGCCCCATCTCAGCCTCGTGCAGCTGCACCAGGTAGGCACGGCGAGTGTGTGTAAATCACACTGTTCTCCTGCCAGTTCACGGCTCCTCACTCTGGTCGGATCCTATTAGGAATGACAGCTCTGAAGCCGATTTGTGCCTTTAATCACCTTGCCATGTATGAGGGCCCGGATCTGTGGTGCTGCCATCACTCGCTCTTTCATCCCTTTGATCAGAGAAGGTGCCTGACGTCCTTTCTCACGACAGGCTTCCTTTCAATCCCTTAAACTGCAAACATTTTGCAAAATGCTCCTGCCTGTGCTGTCCCCAAATGCATAATTAGTGAATGTAGTGTAGCTGTCTCCCAGATTTTTGAGGCTGCTACCTCCTTAAGGCCCCGTAAAAGGGATTCAGTTCTGGCAGGTGGTGTCTGGGACCCCTCTACCTGGGCAGCATTCTGGAGGCTGGTTTGCCTGCACCTGAGAGCTGCTTCCTATTGTTCCCCCTGGCGAAATGGTGCTCTGAACACGGGTCGGCACCCTACCTTATATTTGCCTCTACGGTTCTGTGAAAAATTATTTTTTACCTTCTTTCTCCCCTTTCTTGCACTCAAGTGCTCTCAAATTTATTGAGAATTCCTATGGCCAGGCTTTTACATAGCACTTTACAGTTTATGCATATTTCTCAGGTATGTTTTCGTAACTTGTCCGATTTTCACGTCACTCCTGCAAGATGGCTTGGACAGAAACCAGAAACTCGATTTCCAGAGAGTTTAGGTGATTTGCTGATGCTGGTGGTAAAGATGGACCGTATCTCTGGCTGGGTCTATGTCCCTTCTAATCCTGACAGTTAATGCTTTTGACTTGGTGTCATTGATTGACTTCTGGCTTCAAGTCATTCTCCTGGTGACTTTGGATTTTTTTTTTTAAGGTTTTATTTATTTATTCATGAGAGACACACAGAAAGAGGCAGAGGCCTAGGCAGAGGGAGAAGCAGGCTCCCTGTGGGGAGACCATTGTGGGACTTGATCCCAGGATCCCGGGATCATGACCTGAGCCGAAGGCAGATGCTCAACCACTGAGCCACCCAGGTGTCCTGTGACCTTGAATTTAATGCAGACTTCATGGGCTCTCTTTCCACAAATGAGCTCTGCCTTCAAGAAGGTCTCCAGACTTTGGAGAATTGTAAGCCCATCTCCTCTTGGCTTGTGTATCTGGGGAATGCAATTTGTGGAGTTATGTTGAAGATGCAAAATATATAAATTTTCTTTTTCTTTTTTAAAAATATGTATTCATGAGAGGGAAGGAGAGAGAGAGAGAGAGAGAGAGAGAGAGAGAGAGAGAGAGGAGCAGGGGGAAAAGCAGTCTCCATGGAGGGAGCCTGATGTGAGACTTGATCCCAGGACTCCAGGATCACACTCTGGACCAAAGGCAGGCCAGGCCCTAAACCGCTGAGCCACCCAGGGGTTCCTGCAAAATATATAAATTTTCAATCAACCATGCTCTTCCCCAGATTTTGCTCTCATCTTCTTTTAAAAAAGTTCCTCCTAGATATTTTCTTGAACCTTTAATTCATCTAATTAATATCTAGGCCACATGGCTTTTTGGGTGATCCAGGCTCTGACTGATCAAATGGTCCCAGGCTCAGGAGGGAATAATCCACGTGGTTGTTTGTAACATTCCTTCAATATTTATTAAAGTCTGGTCATGTATAGCTAACTCTGGGGATACAAGGATAAAAAAAGATACTGGTTCTGGTCTCAAAAACTCAGATTATCAGGGCTGTTAGACACTAGAAATTCTAGCACAATTTCCCTCTTTTTTTAAAGATTTTATTTATTCATGAGAGACACAGAGAGAGGCAGGGACATAGGCAGAGGGAGAAGCAGGCTCCCTGAGGGGAGCCCTATGTGGGACTCGATCCCAGGACCCCGGGATCATGACATGAGCTGAAGGCATATGCTCAACTACTGAGCCACCCAGGTGCCCCTCTCTCATTTTATTTTGTATGTATTTGCACATATGCCAATAACGTTCAGCAGTATTTATATAACTAAAGAAAAAAAACTTCACCCACAATCCCATCCCACCCCTGAGTCAAGTGTTTTTAATCGTCTATGTTCCCTCCTACTTTTTTTCCCCATGAGTACAGACTATGATTTTCTCCACTATTATATAGATATTTTTGCATATTGCCATGTTGGCCTTTTATTTACTAATCAAGTGTTGGTTTGTGGACTGACTTAGGCTTTCCTTTGCTATTGGATACTTAAGTTTCCATATTTTTGTCTCTATATAGTTGTTGGCCTTTTTTTTTTTTTCTCCCCCAAAATAACTTTACAAGAGGGTTTCTTTTTTAGCCTGGGTTCCTTGAATAGGATTGCCAGGTCAAAGATGGAATACATTCATGGTTCTTGAGAGGTATTGCCATATTGTGATTCACATGGTTCTATTAATCCTATTATCAACAAAGTGTGAGTTAGTTTCCTCAACTGGAATTGCCCCTGGAAGGAGTCCTTTCTAGTATAATAATTCTTGGGATCCTTTACAGGAACTGTCTTATGGCTGATTGGACCTGGTTTCCTTCACTGTACTTTTTTTTGCGATGAGATCAATGACAAAGGTTGTTGGTATGATTTAACGTGAATATACTCCTTACCGTTCATCTGTAGAGGGGTTCGTCAGTTCTTTCTGAGTTGTCAAGATTGAACAGTGTAACTTATGCTGTTCTTCTGCAAATGACACAAAAGTCAGCCACTCCTAATGAGATCCCTGATGGATCCTCAAATCCCCCTTGATCTGCAGTGTATGACCCTCTCCAGAATGGGAGGGCTGCTTGACCCTAAGTTCCCACCAGCTGGCAGAGACTCTAAGCAATGCAGAGCCATAGCAGGGATGAGATTGTGGGGTTGGGGGCAGGCAGATATAGGAACAGAGGAAGGGCTGGATGTGCCACAGATAGAACGAATCCCAGACCAGTCCCTGGCAGTCAGGCCCTCCCTCCCTAAAGAGCTGTCCTGTCCTTATGGCCCCTACTGATGTAGGCCCTATGCTGGGCCCCAAACTCCTGGGTGCGACTCCTTTTCTGAAGGACAAGTGGGATACTGGAGTGGATGCTGCAGCTGGTGGAGCAGCTCCTTCTGGGGGTGGCGAGGCTGTGGGATACATGTGCTGCACCTGGGAAAGTCAGTGCTCCTCTGTCAAAGTCCTGTGCTTTGTTGCTTTCCAGTTCACTCTGATTGGTCTACACCATGCGAGTGGGTCAGTGGTTGTTACCTGTAGTTACCAGACTACACCCCCCGCCCCCCCAAAAAATGCTTGAAGTAGAACTCTTTTTTTTTTTTTCCCCAGTCTTCCAGGTTACTTTTAGCTCCTTAATATAGATCTGTTGTCCACTTACAAAAACCGAATATTCTAGAATTTGTGCTGTGTGATACCCATTAGTCTAAGTGCTTTGCATGTCTTCTTTTAGCCATATAACAATGCTGTGATGTGTAGGTATTAACGGTAAATCTATTTTCCTGATCGGGAAATAGTCTGGGAGCTCAAATAGCCCATAGTCACTCAGTCGGTAAGTGATGGAGCCAGGACTAGAACTCAGGTCTTTAAAACTATTCTGCTTTTTGGTGTTTCTGGGCTGTGGCTTGGCCAGACCTACACCCATGATTTATTCTGGGTGTGTGGTCACACTTACTCTGCTTGTTCTCCCTCATAATGCTTCCTTCCAAGGGATGCTTGCACATCCCATACACAAAAGGGTGTTGGGGCATCACCGGGGAGAGCCGGTGACAGGGATGGGGTGGTGAGTAGAGGGTTAGCAGCGGAACAGGCCTTGTGAACATGGGTGAGCATGGCCCTGCGCTGCATGTCTGCAGTTCTTGTTGGGGTCTCTGTACATTCATTTCCAGCAAATGCTGGTTTAGTACCTACTGTATGCTGATGGTGTAATGATTGCAGCCATTTGTTGTGTGCTTGCTGTGCTCCAGGCACTGTGGTGGGTGCTTGATAGACATTTTCACTGTACCTTCTGGTGATGCTTATGTTACATATTTCTCTTTTACAGGAAACTGAGGCACGTAGAGATTAAATTGTTTGGTCAAGGTTATGTATTGGCAGCAGGATTTCAACTCCCAGACAGTGAGCGTGAAATGGTTTATTTCATAGTTTGATTTCCAGTGACTCATTCATTCCCTCTTTACTATGAACCTGCTAGGTGCCAGCCACACTACTAGGCACTGGTTAAAGGGTGAAACCCTGATTGGCAGCTGCCAGAGAGAATATCAATAGTGTTACACAGAAAGTTCCAGACTCTGTCTCTCTGCCCGTGAGGTGTGTCAGGGATGCTGAACCAAGCACCTGGAAGAGGAGCAGGTTTGGCTGCAGAGTCTCATCAGTAGTAATCAGTGAGAACTCTGCTACTTCCTGGCAGCATGGGACCCAACAGAGGGGACTCTGAGAAGATTGAGCTAGGGATAGATGAGGATGGAAACAATTACAGCCACATCAGCCAAGGGAGGAGGAATAGCGATTAGACATTGAAGGTGTAGTATTTCTAGTTGCTATACATAATTACGTGTAAGTTCTATCCCAAAGCAAAAATAGTCATTTTCAATTAATTCTTTTGTTCTCCTCATTAAATCCTAGTTAAAATATTCCTTGAGGTATTGTTATAGAGGAGATCTGCTCAAGTGTATTTGTGTGTATGTGTGTGTGTGTGTGTGTGTGTGTGTGTGAAAGAGAGAGCGAGAGTGTGCGCAACAGACCGAGACAGAGAGAAAGGTAAATTCTACAAGGTGGACTATAAGTAAGCTCCTTGAAGGCAAGAACCATGTCCTAAAGATAAATTAGTCCCCAGTGCCTAGCGCTGTGCCTGACATGTACTAGAGACTCAGTGAATATTTCTTTCTTGAGTTGAATGAATAATATGGAGAGTGTTATGGAAACAGAATGGAACCCCTGATTGCTTGACCAACCCCTCCCTAAACCTTTCCCCTGGGTGTTTGGGAAAGGCTTCACTGAGGAGGGTTATTTGAGGCAGATCTTTAGAAACAGACTGTGGTCATGCTTGAGGAAGAAGATGGCCTATCTCACGTGAAACCTACATCCCTGACAACAGATAAATCTGATCTGAGGCCATATGACAATAACTTAGGCCCACAATTTTTTTTTTTCCTGAATGTCAACTCCAATCAGTCCATAATGGTTGCCTGAATTTGTGTTGAGGGGGAGGATTTGAAAGTGTCATAGTAAATGTTGCTTGATGGCCTTGTTTGGTGTGGGAGAGGGGCTGGTGGTATTCGTATCACATGTTGACCATCTCCATTTTAATTTTTAAAAATTTATTTATTTATTTATGAGAGACATAGAAAGAGAGAGGCAGGGACATAGGCAGAGGGAGAAGCAGGCTCCCCACAGGGAGCCCAGTGTGGGTCTCAATCCTGGATCCTGGTATCCCGCCCTGAGCTGAAGGCTCAACTGTTGAGCCACCCAGGCATCCCAAGCATCTCCATTTTAAGTCACTGGGCTTTTAAAGAGAACCTTCAGTCCTTCCTTTTTGCCTGATCTCCATCAATAAGGGAGAGCAGCTTCATGGCTTAATAGGGCCTGGCAGTATGTTTAGTGCAAACTCACACAAGCACATGGGACCATACAGGTGAGAGAAGTGGTTCTCTACTTTTTCATCAAAGTTCTCCATCACAAAAGCATTTCTTATGAGGCTGAAGGTATAGAATCAGTGGGCTTTGAGGAGATTCTAGTGGAGAAGTTCTCTTTAAAAACTAATCAGAGGGATCCCTGGGTGGCGCAGTGGTTTAGCGCCTGCCTTTGGCCCAGGGCGCGATCCTGGAGATCTGGAATCGAATCCCACGTCGGGCTTCCGGTGCATGGAGCCTGCTTCTCCCTCTGCCTGTGTCTCTGCGTCTCTCTCTCTCTGTGTGACTATCATAAATAGATAAAAATTTAAAAAAAACTAATCAGAAAGGAATTATGCATCTGGGAAGGATATGGAAACAGATATTTTAGCAATCTTCACTTTGTTGTACTATTTAATCATTTCTTTTTTTTGACAAAATATTTACTTATTTGAGAGAGAAAGAATGAGTGGGAGGGGCAGAGGGAGAGGAAGAGAGAATCTCAACCTGACTCCATGCTGAGTGCAGAGCCTGATGCAGGGCTCGGTGTCCCGACCCTGAGATCATGACCTGCGCCAAAAGCGAGAGTTGATGCTTAACCCACTGAGCCACCCAGATGCCCCACCTAATCATTTCTTCTAAAGTTTTTGAGCTATAAAAAAATAAAGTTTTTGCGCTACGAACTGAAAAGAGGTTAAATTTCTAGATGACTTAAGCTTTATGCTGAAACATAAATGCAGCATCAAACAATTCTAACAAAAATAACTTGAATCGATTGCAGAGTTTTCTTCCTTCTTATGTGGCTCACTCCTACCACTCACAAAGATACTGTTGGTGATATGTTGTCATCATAACGTCACCTATTAATTGTTTTGCTGTGATACAGTTCCATCCCCAAGGGTTACGGGGCTGCGTGCCCCTCACTAAATGGTCCCAGGTTGCTCTGGCTTTTGAGATCTTATATCTTCATTTTGTTTTCCTTTTTCCTACTTTGATACCAGCTGACCACCTCTTGGCTTCTGTCAGTTTTTCTGCTTTCAGCAGTACTTTTTGTTTTATAACTTTCAGTGGCCTCTGAAGTCCTGTAATTAAGCCTGTTGGGTTTTGTCTAAAGGAAGCAGCACCAGGTACTGAGGGACGTTCTATGAATAAAGAACGTGCACTTCGTGTGTATGGGTGCTTAGGCTTGCCCCGAGCCCCCTTTCCACTTATTTTTAGTCTCTCACCTGGCTTCTGCTTAGTCAAGGTAGCTGTGTTAAGTGAGTGGATACTTGAGGTGTAACTGCTGTTAAAGATCCATGGATTTTACTAATGCTGAACACTCTCACTGGTCTAGGGAGGAAGACCCCAGACTGGAAAGTTGAGCTTCCCCATGTACTTGCTAGAATTTGCTTCACTTCTCAGAAATCAGGGAAGAAAGTGCTCTCCTTCAGCCTGGATCCCAGCCTTTGTTTCTTGGATAAAGACTTGTATCAAGGTCTGAGATGATAAAAGTCAATAACCTATTCTTCAGGGTTAATATCAATTTTGGCAAAGTTGTAGCAGAAATCGCCAAAAGGAAACATTTTTGAGAAAAGTTGTTCTGATTAATTTTTTTTTCCTTTTGGGACACAGAGGGTCAGGAAAGGTTTTCTGGTAAAAAGTCATCATTTGAAATGGTTCATAATATTAGTAGCTGGCAAGTCCTTCATCTTGGACATAATGTACTGCTGCTGTAATATGCAATGTCACTTGCAGCTAATCCCATTATTGATTTTTTTTTTTCCCCTCTGAATTTGCTGACAGCAGAAGATTAGGTCTAGAGAAATAGTTGTAGTTCAGGTTCTGTTTGACAATATTTAGAATTTAAAGTGACCTTTAACAGAGAAAGGGCTGCATGGAGTGGAATTTAAGTGGTTCGGGACAGGGCACTACTAAGGGCAAGGTAGAAGGGAATGCATTTTTAATGCCAGTGTCTGGGCAGGTCATCCTGGGCGAGTGTCCTCTGTCCTCAGGGCCACAGGAGAGCCCAGGGCCAGGCTGATCCTTGGCTTTATTGCAAAGGAGATGAAGTTTGACTTTGTCTTGTTCACCCTTCAATGTACTTGACTCTTCCCTAACCCTCGCCCACAGCCCCTTTGTCTCTCTTGGCCTCCCTGCTATTGTCCAAAGCTCCTCCCTGTATTTTCCACCCAGGCCACACACCTTTAGTGCCCCCTCGTTCCCACACCACGTCCATCAGTCCTCCCACCTCTGTCGTTTTTTTTAAGAGAAAAGAAAGTGATCTGATTAGGATGTAAGTGGCCCATGGTCCTTAACTCTCCAGGAATTTAAGCCTTGGAAGCAATAGACTTTATTTTGCCTTTGTGTTTATTAATAGGTCAAAATGGCAGAGGGAGAGAATTGGTAGATGTGGTTCAACAAAATAAGAATTTAAATGAAATACTGATCTATGCAAAAGCATGACATTCATCCCGTCCCCATCCTCTACTCTGCATCTCAAGGTCCCCTTTGCTTCCTTCCTTAGTCACATTTATGGGAACAAAATTCATAGGCTTACTGTGTCAACTTGAGCTTGTATGAGACTTGGCCATACGTTAGGAGTTATTTCCCCATGGTATATTCAAATATAATATACATGGTATATTCAAATGATGGGTTCTGTTTGAAGTATTATCCTTTTACTTTTGAGGATCGCCTGGCAGAGGACCGTGGCATCTGCACTAGTTCCTAAATTGCATTATTACTAGTTACTAGTTGTTTGATTTGTCACCTAATTTCTCTGGTCCTTAGTTTCTTATCTGAAATGAGAAATGTGACCAGATAACTAATGTTGCTTCTGGTTGTAAGATTACCAGTTTTATTGTGTTGCTTCTCAATCCTCTGTTGCTTCTCAATCTCATTCCAGAAGGCTCCAGGTGAGGACAATTCCACCACCATCCCTCCATCCACCATCTAGTCCTCATGTGCCAAGTAGGATAGTGAAGTGTATAGGGTAGGATGACAAGGGTTCCAAAGGCTTGGAAGGTGTGATCCTTTTCCCAGGGAATTTATATATTAGTTTTAGAGACAAAATTAATGTATGAAATATCCAGAGGTCAGAAACCTATACAAATTTGTGTCATCACAACAATGTGTTCATAGACCATCTTTAAATGGATAGATTGTAAGCCCTTTGAGGCTGTAACATGTAGTCAGTTCTTGATATGAGTTTGTTGAAGCTCATGATCAAGTATGTGCAGTGGGAATATACAATCTGGGGACCACCAGGGTGGAGAGATGGCCACAGAAGAGTTGATGTAGGCTCTTCTTCAAATCCACAGTCACCGTGAGTTCAGGTTCACAGCCAGGAGCTGGGAGCAGGAACCACGGCCACGTGAGCAACAATTTTTGTGACTGGTTCTTGAGTCTGGTCCGTAAATGCTAAACGGAATCTGTCATTTCCTAAAACTCTACTCAAGTGTTCCTCCCTGGGTGCTAAGCCTTTCCATGGTCTACCATCCCTTTGCCTAGAGTCCTGGGTTGCCAGATGCCCAACTAGGAAGTTTATCTCAACCCAAAGTGTCCTGCTGCCAGGTTCACCCACCAGCTTGGCTCCCTTCCCTAACTACAGATGTTGATATTTGGATTGCTCGTGATTCTCATTCAGGGCTACACATGCAGTTGGGGAGTTGTTCTTACCCAGGCCTACTTATTTCCAGTTGTACGCTATTTCCTATTAGCTTGCATCTGAATCCTCATGTCTTGAAGCTGGACCTACGAGCATTAAAATAGAGAAAATTGGGACTTAGGAATTCTGGGGCCTGGGAAGTAAAAGACTGTCCTCGACATCAGGGGACAGTCGACTCATACCTGCTATGCTTTGGCCTCAGGATGCCATGACTGAGAAGACCTTCATAACTAAGGACACATTATTTGTAGCCAGAAGCTTTTTGGACTGTTCCTATTGTACTTAAGTCCAACTCTAGGGCATGATATCTCTGGAATCACACAGGGAATAGAAAAGAAGTGGGATGCCCGGCTGGAAAGAGTTAGTGGGGGAAACTGATAGATGGGGATGATGTGGATGTTGGCGTTGACTGGTCCACGTGTTGAAATTGTGTTCATTGAGATCTGGAAGGAAATTAGTAAAACAGCACTGTAGTCCTAGAGGATATGGGAGTCCTGTATTTTGTTACCTATGTGGAGCCTTTTCCTGGAGAATTACATGTGTGAGAATGAATGAGTTATGTAGTACCCTAATTGGCTGAAGTTCTTCAACACAAAAATAACATTGACTCTAAGTCCCAGAGACTGTGAGTCTGGGGGCCTCAGTGTAAGAGCTATGTCCTGGCTGGCCTCTTCCCAGACCTGAAATCTTGCAGCAGTGTGGGGTTCAGTGAACCAAGGATGGGAGAAGATAGCTCTTAACCTGTGGCACTGCCCTAGCTCATCCTGTAGTCAGCACGTTCACTCACAAATTCCAGGTCCTTTGCTTTGCTCTTCATTGTCAAAAACGTACATGGAATTAACCTGGCAAATGGTAAAAAGTGCTTTATTAAGTCAAGACTTTTCGTTCTTCCAACAGGTCTGGGATTAAAATTACTCTTTGCGTTACCTAGGAAAGAATAGTTGGTTGAGCATATTTGACATGTAAATAAGTATCTTTTTCTGATTTTAAACAACATGGGAAGCACCTATTTATGGCCTCCTCTTTGATAATCCATAACCAACCTAACCAGATAGATCTGTGTTTCCTAATGCAGCACTGCCTTAGACTTGACTTCCAGCTTTCTTCCTCCTCCAACTCCTCTTCCTTGTTCTCCTTCCCAAATTATATTGTAAACTGCCGAGACTGTGTTAACTTTGTCCCTTGGGGACCCAGTGGCAGTACCTGATACTTAATCATACGAATGATGGATATTTGTGGACATCTAGAAGATTCTGATAGTTGATAAACAAGAGCATTTCCTAATAGGGGCTTGTTCTGAGCTGAGGGTTGTGGGTTTGTCCAAATGCTGGCCTGTGGTTGGGTTAGCTCCAGCACACTGTCCTCCTCACTGCACAGAACAGCCAGGTTTGGCCTCTGCAAAGGAATCTCACCCTCCAGACACGATGGAACCAGTCCTCTGGGGTTAGCCTCCAGCTGTTTTGGCTCTTCCAGCTGGGCTTTTCTCACTAATGGTTTTTGGAAAGTCTTTCCTTCACTTGGAGAGTTGTAACCAAACGAAAGACCTTCCTTATGGATTTCTGGGTGTGTGTAGGGGGGTGTTTTGCAAGGTCTGCTGCAGATTGTTAGCCATCACTAATGAGAAGGACAGTTTGTTGGGACACAGGTCATATAGTGAGATTCTAGAGGGTGTATCTCCTCCATCGACTCCCATGGTGTTTTGCACAGTTGCTTATTAAGTGTTGACAGAATCATAACTGGTTGGAGTGAGTAGTAGAGCCACACTTGCTATACTGTCTCACTTCAGGGATTAAGTATGGGTAAGGTTCTGATTTTCTTTTAAAGATTTTATTCATTCATTCATTCATTCATTCATTCATTCATTCATTCATAAGAGACACAGAGAGAGAGGGGCAGAGACATAGGCAGAGGGAGAAGTAGGCTCCATGCAGGGAGCCCGACGTGGAACTCGATCCCCGGACCAGGATCACACCCTGAGCCAAGGGCAGACGCTCAACCGCTGAGCCACCCAGGCGTCCCAGGTTCTGATTTTCACCATCTTTCTCCCCCCACTATTGTTCTTTAGGGACCATCAGATTCCTCCCTGCAGGTTTAAGAAGTTCCCAGCGGTGTCTCCTGTATATGTCTAAGTGGTGTTGTCTCCAGCTACCTGGTGGGCTCTGAAATTTCCCTCAGACTGTGTCAAGATCTGTCCTCTCTGCCAGTGACACCTGCCTATTGGCTTCTTCTCCCTTGTGAGGGTCTCCTGTCTGATGTCAGGGAGCAACTGCTATCTGGGTCTGTTCCAGACAGAGGCTGCTCCAGCTTGCTGCTGTGCCCCCTGACTTCTCAGGAGCCTGGCTCTTGCTTGTCATTTCATTGGAAAGGAAAGAATCATTCCCTGTGTGGTGTGGGTCACCAAGCCATGCTGCCTTGTATGGGTGAGGGACAGTGTCTTACAGGGACTTTTGGCAGTTGGCACTTCTATTTATTTTTTTACACCACTCTTCCCTGGGGCTCTGGCAAGGATCCCTGGGGCCAGGAATCTGGGGACTTCAGAGCAACACATTCTGCTGCATTTGGAGTCCCTCTGCCCTCATTCTGATCCTGTGTCCTTGGACCAGGCTATGCATAGTGACTTTCCCTCAGGATGAATATTTTCCCAGCAGTGTCATTGGTCTTGGGTGTAGATAAACTTCTGGAAAGCCCAGAGATGGAAAGAGGTAATCCTGGGAATAGACTGCAGTTACTCTGAATTCCACTCAGCACGTCTTGCTCTGAGCTGTAGCTGCCCTACTGACCCTCCAGACGTGCCCAGACATGTCTGAAGCCCCAGGCAGTCATGGTTTAGTCCTGTGATGGTACTTTCGGTGCTTTTCTGGGGAGTGTGTATTTAGCATCTCATTCAGAGCCTTGCGCAGAACAGGGCTCTATAGATGGTCTTAATTATAATATCCATATGGATATTTTTTGATCAGTTTCTCCTGAGAATTCTTTCCTTTTGAAACTTTAATTTCTTGGAACCTTTTCATCCTTAATAACCTGGTCTTCTTTCCTGCCCACGGTGGCTTGATACTATTAAAAAAAAAAAAAAAAAAACACAACAGGGTTTGCACTGGGGGTATGTGTGTGTTGGAATGAGGGGAAAAGCCATTATCAAGGAGTCAGAGTGACAGGTTAAATTCATGGTCAAAGTCATGAGTAGGAAACCAGAGTTCATCCTCAGGGTCCAGATAGAAGCCAAGAACCAGGAGGGTGGTGCCCATGGCCATGATCTAGAGAGGGAGCTGTGTTTTGGAAACTGGGTGCCTTTTCAAGGTACCAGGAGTTTTGTAGGCTGGCTGACTCAACTTTCAGGAATGCCCAAAGATGAGTCAAGTAGAAGAGTTGATGGGGAAGATACCCCTCAGCTGGGGAGTTGGTCCTGCCCTCCATCTCTGGGCCTCTGCTTCTTCCTCATCTGTCTCCCCAGCTCCCTCCATGCCTGGCTTCCTCATAACTTTTCCCTGCCTTTTATTACTATTTTTTTTCTGGTTTCCAGCTTGATCTCATCGCACCTTTTCAACTTCAACTTCATTCTTTCAATGTTTCTGGTGTCTTTTTCACTTAAGGGAGTATTCAGCATCCTGGGCTGGGCCCTTGGCATGGGTGGCTGTGGCCCAGGATGGGCTGGTGCTCAATCTCAGGTTGGGGTAGAGGGTCACATGGTGGTTCAGCACATGGTTATTTGAGCAGCAGGGACGAAGAGTGAAGCCCCTTCTCTTAGAAGGCAGTTCATGTGGCGCAGGCCCTTGAGGCAGGATTTCTCTGGGTTCCGGGATGTAGAACCATGAGAAACCATACAAAGGTGGTGGTTCTCTTGATTCAACAGGACAGGGTGTAGCCTCACTTGGGGGCTGCTGACTCAGGCTGTCCTTGCTTCAAGGCCTCTACCTCTGCAGCATAGTTAAAGAGTCACTGAAGATCAGGCTTGTGGAGGCATCACAGGTCCTCTTGGATAGCGCAGAGCCTATATCTTCTAGACACACTTTGATGTTTATAAAATGACTCTCAATACATTAGCTCTCATCGTTTCTGTGTTGTGCGTAATGGCCAAATCCATTTTCACTTTCATACACCCGAACTCCTTAGGTCTTCACAGCAGCCTGTGAAGTAGATGTTCTTGCTGTCATTTTACATACATGGAAACTGAGTCAAGGAGAAGTTGAGAGACTTATGACCAGGCCTTCTGACTTCCCAGTCCTGCACCTCTTTACCTATGCATCCTATATCTGAATGGAGAGCATTGCACATCCCGAGGTGTTATGGAGAGATAAAAAAGAAATAAGCTTACATTCTAGTTAGGATAAGCTGCAAACAACATCCATTAAGGCAGTCGTTTGAGAGCTGAATGCTGTGTGCTGGTGATTGTGACCTTGAAGTACTCACATAAGAGGACACACAAATTACAGGCTGCCTTGAAAGTCTGGGATGCGCTGTGGATCGAAGATAAGCCCAGAGAGAATCAAGGTCACGTACTTGTCCAAACCAGGCAACCCTGTAAACAGCCAGAGTTGTTTGTTGGTAATACTGAGCTGGGAGGTGTCTCAGAATCCTGGCTGAGGAGCTCCAGAGCCGGGTGGCCTGATGTTGAATGAACTGACGAGGAATCTGAAGCCCAAACTGAGGAGGTTGCCGTGCCCTTTGGAAGAAGAAGGTTCTGAAAGTCCACACCGAAGTGGTGTTTCATCCTGTAACAGCTGTGGTGCTGGAACTGCTGGAGGACTTCATGACGGGTTTTCCAAGCTGTTTTAACATAAAGTGGAATGAACATCAAATGGCCGGAGAGAATCCCTCGCTGCGGTGTTCTAGAATATAGCTGAGGACCAGACTTGAGGAGCTGTTTCCGAGAGGAAAGCTCTGATCGGTTGGCCGTGAGAGGCAGGTGAAGGCAGACAGAGCTTCCCAGGCCGTGGGAGGGACACCTGGCGGGGCAGCCACTGACACAGTGAGCAGAGGAGCAGAGCGACAGGAACTCGGTGCAGGTGTCCACTGCTGCTCAGGGCACGGGATGTCTGGCAGCCAGTGGCTGAGCCTCCCGAGCCTCCTTCAGGGCCAGGAATCCAGCCACCCATCCCGGCCCCGGGGAGGGAGAGCCCTCAGCTTGGAGGAACTGGTGGCGGTAGCGGCCACTATCCCAGCAGGCCTTAGTCTAGGGGGGACTGGCGTACAAAGTCGAGGCAGAGTCTGCGGTGGGAATGTGGGGCTGCTGGCCTTGGTCCTGGCCGGAGCCTGGGTTGAGAGAGGGGGCAGCCCAGGTGTGGGGAGAGGAGGGCGCTGAGAGTGGAGAACTGCAAGGTGGTCCACCAAGGACCACCCAGGGTGCTGAGGGCAGGGCAGGTGCTGAACCGGGAGGGCAGACCACACATCCCGGCTTCTCCAAGCCAAAGCAACGTGACCCAAGACTGTTCTGAGCAGAGCTAAGGTAGAGCTGAAGTTTCTGTTTTACATTCTTTAACCTTGTTTTGTTTGGACCTCCTCCTCCTCCTCCTCCTCCTCCTCCTTCTTTCTTCTTCTTCTTTCCTCTTCTTCTTTCTTCTTCTTTTCTTTCAATATTTTATTTATTCATGAGAGAGAGACACACACACACAGAGGCAGACTCCATGCAGGGAGCCTGATGTGGGACTCGATCTCAGGACCCTGGGATCATGACCTGAGCCAAGGGCAGATGTTCAACCACTGAGCCACCCAGGTGCCCCACATTCAGAGCCTTCTAATGGACTATTTTGTATAGTGATACATTCACATGGTCTATCATCTTGAAAGTAGCAACAGATCTAGGAGGAACGTTTTTTTCCCTTTAATTTTCCTGACCTTCCAATCTTCCTTCCAAAGATGGCCAGTATTATTAGTTTCCTTCCAGAGATATTTTATATGTGTGCAACTATACACCTATATATCTGTTATCATCTTTACCCACTTCTTATATAAATGTGGCATATTTTACATGTTGTTCCGCACCTTGCTTATTTCTGCTTGCTTTAACCCATAAGGCCTTCCATATCCGTTTGTAACGAGCTGCCTTTTTAAAAATGCTGTATTGCCTTCCGTTCTGTAGATATACCATAATTTATTTAGCCAGTCTCCTCTCAATGGAAATTTAGGTTGCTCTTGTAAGCAAAGTGGCAATGAATAACCTTGTACATATGTCATTTCACACCTGTGAGGCTGTCTCTCCCAGATAAATTACTAAAAGTGGAATTTCTGGGTCAAATCAAGCCTTTGTAACTTTTAAAGATATTGATGAATTGCCCTCTGGAGAGATTATACAAAATTTATACTCCAGCACCAACCCAAGAGTGTGTTGTGTCTATTTCCCCCACACCTCCCTTCATAGTGTGTGACCAAACTCAGACCTTTAGCCAGAATTGGGTTGTTGAAAATGCCATCTCAGTGCCAATTTATTGGTCTCTCTTTTTGAGTATTCTTGGTCATCTTTCTGTATGTTTAAGCTGCACCTGTAGGTATGTGAGTGGTCTGTTCATGTTTTCGTCATTTTAAAATTGGATTGTTGGTCTTTTTACTAGTGATTTGTAGGTACTTTTTATGTATGAGGGAAATCAGTCCTTTGTGATTTGAGTTGCAAATCTGTCTTGATTTTGCTTATGGTGGGTTTTGCTGTGCACAAATTTTTGGTGTTTTTTATTTTATTTTATTTATTTATTCATGATAGACCTAGAGAGAGGCAGAGACACAGGCAGAGGGAGAAGCAGGCTCCACGCAGGGAGTCCGACGTGGGACTTGATCCCGAGTCTCCAGGATCACATCCTGGGCTGAAGGCGGTGCTAAACCATTGAGCCACCCAGGCTGCCCGATTTTTGTGTTTTTGCATAGTCAAACTTCTCAATTGTTTTCTCTCAGGGATTTTGTGTTACAGTTATAAAGGCTTTCTTTCTCTACGGCTACCAAAGTGTTTTCTCCTGGCTTCTCCTAATACTTTTATGACCTTTGCAAACAAATATTTGATCTACTTGGGATTTAATCCTGGTTTAAGGTGTGAAAATATGCCTTCAATTTAATTTTTACCCAGTGTTTTGAATACTATTTATAAATAAGCCATCTTTTTCTTACTGACTTGAGATGCCACCATTACGGTGCTTTGGACTGAACTGAGTCACTCCAGAGTTCAGATGATGAAGCCCTAACCTCCCATGTGACTTTATTTGGAGATAGGGCCTTCAGGAGGTCATTGATGTAAAATGAGGCCATAAAAGTGGGGCCCTAATTGGATAGAACTGGTGTGTTCCTCTAAGACTCCAGTCCCTTCTCTCTTCCCGCCCTCCCCCTCCGTGCCTTACAGAGGAGAGGCCATGTGAGGGCGCCTGGGCAGCTCAGTCAGTTAAGCATCTGTCTTTGGCTCAGGTGGGGGTCCTGGGGTCTGGGATTGAGTCTGGCTCAAGAGCAGGGAGCCTGCTTTTCTCTCTCTCTCTCTCTCTCTCTCTCTCATGAATAAATAAATTTAAAAATCTTAAAGAAAGAAAGAAACCAGCCCTGGCACCTTGATCTTAGACTTAGTTTCCAGATTGTGAAAAAAATGTATGTTTGTTACATAAGCGGTCCTGTCCAGAGTGTCCTGTCATGGCAGCCTGTCCTAATACGTGCCATTAAAAAATGCCCATGTGTTACAGGCTGACCGTGGATTTATGAGGTCTGGTTCAGTCCTTCTGTCCTATCATATTGCTCACCAACTAGGCAATAGGGGTGACTGGGGTGGTGGTGGGGAGAGTCAGGGCCTCTAAAGCCTGGAGAGTCAGAGGGACATGCGGGGAAAATTCATGTAGAAAGAAGGTAGTAGGGAGAGCCTGAGATCAGCTGAGACTGTAGAAGCATTAGAGACACCGCTCAGGGTGTGTGTTTGGGAGGAAGGGGTTTGAGCTGGGGGCAGAGCCCTAGGTGACACTGCCTGGGAAGGGCAGGATGGGGGTGGCTGGCCCAGCAGAAGGATGCAGCAAGACCACCTTCTGGCCATACTGGGAGCTAACGAGGCTGGACTGGAAGGCCAGAGACAGAGAATGGGAGCTCTTTGTGTGCTATTCTTCATTCCCAGGGGTTTATTTCACTGTCTTGGTGGTTCAGTGTCCTCCTACCCGCTCTCAAACCCTAGGCTCCTCACAGTCTCCTTCTATTCCCAAAACATCGCTGTGATGTGCACTTGGAGCACCAGCTCTCTGGGATGGTGTCTTATTATTTATTTTCATTTAGAAAATCTTAAAATATTTTAAAAAATATTTTACTTAAATATTTGAGAGCAAGTGAGAGGGCAAGCGAGCCCATACAAGCCCAGGGAGAGGCAGAAATCGGCTCCCCATGGAGCAGGGAGTCCAACGCAGGGCTGTTTTCACTTAGAAAATTTTGTAGTCCATCTTCTTGAAGCAAGGAAAATTAAGTGAATAGAAATTTCTCCAACAATAGCTGCGTGTGCCCTCTCTGAGCCATTCCATCCTCACCCTGCCCCTGCCTCTCTGATGACAGCTTGGATTTGGATTTGCCCTGGGGTTCCTCTGCCTCCAGCCCCCCCTTTGGAGTGCTCCTACTCTCACCTCTGCCTCCTGGATCCTGGGCCCCCCCCTCCCTACCGAAAGCCTCCTTGCCAGGCTGGTGCTGTACCGGTTCTGTTTCATGGCAGTGAGTGGAGCAGTTCCCAGGGGCCTTGCAAAACCATGTAAGAGCTGGCTGTTTGTCTGTACCCAATGCTGTGCCTCCGTGCTGGCTGCTGATGTCACTGAAGCCCTGAATGTGAAACCTGGGCGGCCCAGGAGCCACGATCACCGCACTTAGAGCACTTAGGGCGGCGTCGGGCAGCCTCTCAGGGAGCAGGGTGCTCCGTGAGGATGATGTGCTCTTCTCTGCTCACTCGGTTTGGATGCCTTGGGTCCCAGAGGGCATCCACTCTCCACCTCTTTGCTTCTGTGCTCTGAAAGTTGGAGAGTGGTTTGGCTCCACTGCAGTGGAGGCGCCACCTCCATGCGTGGGGAGCGTGGCACTGCCACCTGTCCTTGCAGGAGCAGATGAATTGCAAGGACTAGGCTGTCTATGCAGCCTGGAAGGGCTTCACATGTGTCCTCCTCGTCCATGCCTGTGGCTGTAATCGGACAACCATGACAGCTCCTGCCTGAGTCCTCCCCTCGGTACTCTGGCCCCAACCCCAGTGACCCCCGTGGGACCCCAGCAGACTGGCTCTGGAGCATTGTGCTCCCGTGGAGTTGGCCGTGGACTTGTCACATGCTGGCTGGTCCCAGGCTTCCCCTGCAAGCCCCATGTTCTGCACCCCCACCAGGCCTGAAGAACACGGTCCTCCTGCTCTCCACAGCCTTGCCTGATGTCCTCTGCCACCCGTGAGCTTCCCTCCTCTCCTCCGGTACCAGGCACTGCTCACTGCGTCCTGTGTTCCCCTGTGCTTTCCCTGGTCTTCCTCTCTCTGTCCGACTTGGCATCCGTCTCTGCAGGGCCAGCCCCTGTGTGCACCGGTGGGGGGGCGGGTGAGTGGGGCTTGCAGGTGGTGAGTGAGCTGCTCGGAGGAGGAGAAGATGAGCTGGAGGTGAGCCAGGGCCCCCGGGAGGGTCTCCTACTGGTAAAGCTTGGGTAATGTGCCTTTGAGTTTTGTTAAGGTAACAGGTGGTTTTCTTATTGAAATGTGATTATGTCCTTTCTCATGGGGTCCCCACAGACTGTATTTTATGGGAGGAAAAACTGGAAATACAAAGACGACAGATGCTGTAGGTGTAACTCTACGTTCTGTTTTTTATTCAGCATTATATTTTGAGGACTCTGTCTCCATTTATACAGTTCTAGGTGATTCATTTAAACCCTGGTAGACTGTCCATCATGTGAATAACCATGTTTTATTTTTCTGTCTAATCGATGGAACTTTAGGTTAATCAGTGCTATATGAACATCCTTGTGCACTTCTCTTCCTTGCACACATAGGCAGGAGTTTGTCCAGGGGGCATAATCTTGGCCATAGGGCATATGCATCTTCAGCCTACTTGATTTACACACCTGACAACTTTCTGAAAGCTTCTTTCCCTCTAGGCAACTCCTGCCTTGATATTCGCTGACTCTGTTGGCTTCTTACTATTTTGATTGGGAGGTGCAATGTGGGGTAGCATTTCTAAAAGTAAAATTCCATCTCGGCTTCCACCCATGATCATCAGGTTAGGGCCAGGGGACACTTGTTCAGCTGAGAGCTATCCTCCTCACAGGACCCAGGTTTGTCCTCCCTGGCTACGTTCCTGGTTATGGGTGGTCAAACTCTACTTGGTGCTGTGCAGTTGGAGCGATGCCTCTGTGGTTGTGTCAGTGAGGGTCTCGTAGACGAGTAGTGGAGTAGATGGGTTTGAGCAGTGTTAGAGGTGACTGGCAGTGGGGGGTGGAGGGGGACAGTGGCCTTAGTCCTTGAGGCAGGAGCAAGGTGGTAGGATATAACCAGGGCTGGAGCCTATGAAGAAATGCCCTGAGCTGGGGTAGGGGTAGGGCACATGCCACAGCCTGGCTGAGAAAGTACACAAGGCAGGAAGAAGATGAGAGGCTGGCAGCTTGGCTCCTGGGGCATGCATTTCTTTTGCAAAAAACATGCCAGATAGGTAGTTACTTCAGGTCTTAAAAAACTTACCTGGCATCTGACACATATAATAAATCTGCATCTTATATGGATATAGTATGGCTGAAGGCACTACGATAACAATTATGGAGAGCCTACATGGTACCAGGTGCTATGTGCTTTACCTATATTAATTCACTGAATTGTCACCTTGCCCCTAAGGGGTAGATATTTGCATCCTATTCCTTTAAAGTGGAGGCACAGAGGGCTTCGTTAATTTGGCCACTGTCCTACACCCACAGGGTCTCAAAGGCAGGACTTCACCCCAGGCAGGCTGGCTCCAGGGCCAGGCTCTCGACTGCAGTAGTGCTGTCGGATGCAGCACGGAAGAGCAAACACCCTTCTTTTCATACCTGGGTTTGAGTTTTAGTTCAACTAGTGAGTCAGGCAGAGTTAACACTGAACATCTCTAATCTAGCCAAGCCATTTAACGTAAACAAGGAAATAGTCAATTTGGTAAATAGAGGTAATAAAGAAAAACATAATTCATTGGGGCTTTCTGCCTCCGTTCTGTGATCTTTGGTTTCCATTCAGTTTTTAGGTAAGGCACACAACAGGGTGAAGAGTAAAATCATTAATCATCTGGGTTTGGTTTCTTACCTACAACCCTGCTTCTTCCAATCTTGCCCCAAACACACACGTTCTTTCACACAGATACCCAGGGACAGACAGACAGACAGACAGACACACACACACACACACACACAATCTCTCCATCTCTGAATTAACTGGTAAAGAAAATCAGGATTATATAACTCCCATTTCAAATGAAAACCAGAAAACTCTGTAATCTGGATTTTTTCCCCCCCCTGGCTGAAATCAGACCTTTATTTAGCTGTTTAGAAACATCTGGGCAGCTGTCGAAGTTCTCTTTTCTTTATCTGGTTCGGCCTGTAGGAAATGACTGGCCTTTGGCCTTCGGGAGATGCGCACTGAGGGTGGCAGGCCCACCGTCGCCAGAAAAGCTACCCCAGAGTCTTTGTCCCACGTATCTGATCCTGGACCCCACATCTGAGCAGCAATGACAGAGAAAGGTAGAGCCGTCTTTGCTGTGGCATCTGTAATTTTGGTGACTCACGAACGATCATCTTTTCTCTGAAGGAGCAGGAATGAAGAATTTCCGACTAGTTTATCTTCTCGCTGTCCCTCCCCTTTAGGACAACTGCCTGATGCTGGATCCTTAATTTAAAGAAAATGGATGTTTCCCTCTGGCCTGAGAGCCGGGGATTCTTATCAAAAGTGACGTTTAAAAAAGTGCCAGAATGGCCTCCTCCCTCTTTCCTGCCCATCCTTCATCACTCCTGCCTGTCTCCATCACTGTCTCCCCATCTCCAGATCTGTCTCCACTTCCCAGGTCCCCGGAGAGAAAGCATGAGCTCATTGTTTTCCGGTGAAAAACCAGACTTGGTCTCCTTCTCGCCTCGTTTGTCTGTCAGAGCCTGGAGATTGATGATCCTCCCACCAGCCGAAACCGCCTGGAGGAGCTGCGGCCTCCTGCGCTGGGTGTCTGTGCCCTGGGGGGGCGGGGCATGGCGAGGGCAGTGGCGGCTTGGGGCTCTGAACTTTCTAGAAGGTTATTAGGACTGTGATGGGAATAAGGGAATAGGTTATTTACTACACCCTCAATGGTAATTTAAAGCCATACCTCACCTTCTTCTTTCCCAAGCAGCCTCTTTGAAGCTGGAAAACACGTGAGCAAAGAGGGGAAAAGCACCAGCCAAACCTTTACAGGGAAGATGGGTGGTGTGGGGCAAGCACAACGACCCCTCGTTCTTTCTTTCCTTTCGTGAGGGAGTTACTATGTAATGACATTTAAAAGTGTCTCCTTTAAAACCTGCTAAAAGGGGCACCTGGGTGGCTCTGTCAGTTAAGTGTCTGCCTTCGGCTCAGGTCATGATCCACGGGTCCTGAGATCGAGCCCCACGTTGGGCTCTCTGCTCAATGGGGAGCCTGCTTTTCCCTCTCCTGCTTGTGCTCTCATTCTCTCTCTCTCTCTTTCTCTCTGTCTCTCTCTCTCTCTCTGTCAAGTAAAAGAAAAACCTTAAACCTGCTAAAAGATGTAGAGATGGGGGAAATGGCATTCAGAATCCAGGAATGTGGAAATTAAGATAAAAAATGTTGTAGATCCTGCAAAAGGTAAGGTGCCCTTTAGCACAGAAGGTTATGAGGTTTTAGATGCTGTTTAGATGTTAGTCAAGAGAATAGTCACTTGATAAATTAATGGACAGGGGCTGGGGAGCAAATGGAGCTGGAAACAGGAGTGGGAGCTGTGCTCGGGGGAGGCTGGGGATCACGGTTGTGATAGGAGAGGCGCACGGTGGGCCCCCAGCAGGGAGGCCTCCCTTCCTGTTCTCAGTTGGAGTGTGAGCACCAGATGATGTTAAGGGACAGGGAGGAGGACAGGGAGGTGGTTTCTCCAGGAAGGTCGTCCTGTTTGCCAAAGGGGACTGGACCCTCAGACGTGGTACCCAGAGTGCTGTGAGCCTGGAGGTAGGAGCGTAGTGTCCCGATTTTTTTCAATAAAGGAGAAGACTGTCTGGATTCTGTGAACACAGACGAGCAGCTGAGCTAGAGGGAGATCTGGAAAACTGTCCAAAGGGCTTATTAAACAGATGGCGGGTGAGTGATCAGCAAGGAAACTCTGATGTCGAGGGCCCAAACAGCCCACGCCAAGCTGGCCTTGTCCCCTTTCTGGACACGCTCCTTGGACAGGTTGATGGGATGAATGATATCCAGGTGGACGAGATGGGGGGGGGGGGGGCTGGGGGTGGGCGGATCAGGGGTGTGAATTCCTAGCAGGCCCAACAGTCCTACCCAAATAGCTTTCTCTTAATGGTTTGATTTCTGGTCACAAAGGAACTTGTGTGTGTGCGTGCGTGTGTGTGTGTGTGTGCGTGCAGAGTTCTTTCTTTAACGCTGCCCTGTTGAGGGCTGTTAGCAGTGGCTTGGATGGGGATGGCTTGGTCATGAAACATCATGTGGGACAGATAGCTTAATTCATGGAATGACAAGATCACAATCCAAGAATTTCTTCGGGGACTTGAACAAATATGAGATCTCGCAGGAGGTAACCAAAATACAGAAAGACCAAATAATGAGAAAAGACAGTTGCCCAAGCATATGCTGGCTTAACCGTCTCACTGGAGGAAAGTGCTAGCCTGTTGTCCCTTGTGTGACCAGCCCTGTGATGTGGTCGCCCGTGCAGCTCCCAGGGAACCAGGCCACTGTGGTTATTGCTGTGGCTCCCAGTCCAGGGACTGTGTGGTCCCACGGGTTTGCACAGGCCTCACTGTGGGAGGGTGGAACTGGGATGGGCTTTGACACATACCCTGAACCTCGAGGGTGACCAATGTCGTGCTGGGTTTTGTGACCGTGTGGGTGTGGAAGCCGGAGGTGCTCAGGTGGAAGGAAAGGTGACTTGGGAGGGGCAGAGGGACAGTCTCAACATACTTCTGGGCCGTGGTGTGGGAGCAGGAGGTGTGTCCCAGGGACATAACTGATAGTGGTGCGCGTGTCTACTGAATGCTCACTGGAGCGGGCGTTCGGTTGGCTCACTTACCCTCATCAGTCTTAGGAGGGGAGTGATATTATCTGCCTTTGGCCTTTGAAGATATGAGGCTCTGAGGGCTTGGGTACCTTGCCCCAGCTCCTGCTGGTAAGGGGCTCGTCCTGGGAGTGGGGACGAGGATTAAAGAGCACACGTGGACACCTCTTAAGTTCCCCTCCCCTGTGGCTGGGGGCTCTCCACCCTCCAGCTCATTAGGGCAACTTTGGAAGCCAACACTCTGTCTTACTCCGATAAGAGCGGCAAGGTGTGTAGCTGCTGGAAATCCCTGTGAGTGGAAAAGTTTGCTTCATTTGTTTCTGATACAAAACCTCAGAGCGTGTCTTTCTGAAGAACTTGGCTTTCCCTAATGTGTCTTTGCGTGTACGGTGTAAGGTGGGCTGGCACCTTCCCTGTGCCACGCAACAGCTTTGTGTTCCTGGGCAGCATACCTTTCTAAGCCTCTCTGTCCTCATCGGCAAAATGATAACCGGACTTAATTTTCAGGATTAAATGAGATAATGCGCGATGAAGTGCTTGGTGCCTTACCCAGTACGCGGAGAGCATGCATTCACCGTAAGCCGTTGTTACAACGAATGGCAATAGTTCGCAGCGGCGTTTTGGCCACGGGGAGTACAGAGATGAAAAACACCAGCACCTCTTTCTCAAAGCTCTTACCACAGGTAGAAATACGGGACTTCTATCCACCCCGGTGTGTGACAGTATAGGCAGCCGAAGGTGTTCGGGCACAGGGTGAGGGGTGCTGGCGGTGAGGAGCAGGATTGTTGAGAGTGAAATGCCCCGTGTGTGAGTCAGCAGAGCCCCCTGAACGCTGCTCCTAAACCGTGCTGTGCACACAGACGTTAAAAGGCCATGCCAGTGCCACCAGCATAAAAACAAAGCACACAACGTGGAATGCATTTGAAAGCATTAAAAATAAAAACCTAACACTTTCCCTCTGTATGAAGAAAACCCTTTCTGGCTGGGCCTGCAGCAGCTATCAGCCTGGCAAATCCTTGGGCTCAGAACATCTGGGAGGAGCAGAAGGTGCTAAGAGGAGCCTGGGGAGGGGGTGGGGTGGGGCGGGGTGGGGTTTCTTGAAATAGGCTTTTGTGAAGAGCTGCCCCTTGGGTAGGGAGAGCTCTTGCCAGCATTGCCTTTCCCAGTCCTGTGGCCCTTCTGCCCCACTTGCAGACAGGGTTGGGAGGGTGGGGATCCCAGCTGGCCTGCCCCCCTTGCACCCCTGGAGCACTGTTGGCTTGCTTCCCTGCTCTTTCATCAGGGACATGGTGTGGCTTCTAATCTTAAACCTCGCTCTTGGGGCTGCCCAAATATTCAACAGTGATAATACTAAAAAAAATCTGAGGATGGCTTTCCCTACTGGCTACAGGGAAGGCTCCCTTCCTTCTCTCCCTGTTAGGATGTCATTTTAGCTTTTTTTTTTTTTTTTTTTTTTTAAATGGCTTTTCAAGAAGAGATGAAGTTTAAGACTTAAAGCATTAACTACATTTCATGTTTGTTTTTAAATGTTGGCTTTTCAATTCTTTTCCCCATGTGTTTCTATTTTCTACTTAATCTTTCCATGTACTAAGCACAGAGCACAGGCCTCGGGCTAAAAGGGAGGACTAGAGATGGTCAGCCCCCCAGGAAGGGGGTGGTGAGCCTGGGGAGGCAGGCTGAGGCTGAGGTGGGCCAATCGGCCAACCCCGGTGTTCTGGGCGCTGGTGGTGTTCTCACTGAGGAAAAGGAGTGAGCTTCCTCCCTTCTTTCTTCCTTCACAGGCAAATGTATGGAGTTCCCTCCACATATAGGGCACAGGGCTGTGATATAGTCCTCGTTCCCAGTGGACCCTTGGAAGGCAGGGAGCCACGACACCTGTGCTGAGAGCCCCTGGCTTTCCTCCTTGCCAGCCGAGGGGTCCTGGGCAGGACCTTGGTCGGTCTACACTGTCTCCTCCCCCAGTCAGAGGGGGCCATCACTAGGATGTGCCCCTCCTCGGGTTGCTGTGGGATGGCCTGGGAGACAACAGGACCTTTGGCACGTGCCAAGGGCATGGAACAGACTTTGAAAGAAGGAGCTCTGGGATCCCTGGGTGGCTCAGCGGTTTAGCGCCTGCCTTTGGCCCAGGGCACCATCCTGGAGACCTGGGATTGAGTCCCACGTCGGGCTCCTGGCATGGAGCCTGCTTCTCCCTCTGCTTGTGCCTCTGTCCCCCACCCCCCATCATGAATAAATAAATAAAATCTTAAAAAAAAAAAAAAAGGAGCTCTGCACTGAGGGAAGTGCATGGGCCCTCTGCAGTAGTCCTGGAGTCCACTGTGCCTTAGGATGCTGGAGTCTCGAGAGGAAGAGAAGGTGAAGGTGGAGAGCACAGAAGCTGAGAAGGAAAGAGGGGAGCCTGCCTGCAGCAACAGGTGCCCTGCAGGGTAACCCCACAATGTACGTTGGACCGGTGCCTTTTACTTGGTACCATCCATGCTTTTTTGGGTGTATAAACCACTGTCCCTCCGCTGCTCTAGGGCATCCTCCTCTGGCCTCCCTGGCCCAGTCCAGCCTAGATGGGAACCTTGGGGTAGTGCTGAGCTGCCTGCTGCCCTGAACCTCACGGGTGGTCCTAGGGGTCATCTTCTGAGTAATTGTGCGGTGCATGCCTTGTGCTGCTCCCCCCGGGGCTCAGGCACCTGCTCCCTGGCTCTCACGCCCTTGGTGGAGGGTTGCTCTCTCTACCCCCACCCCCCGACCTTCTTCTCCTGTAGGCTGCTGCCTGGTGTGGACTGAGTAGCCTTAGGAAGTGTGTTGAGGCAGGGGGACGTGCAGGCTGCTGTCAGCTTTCCCGAGAGTGCCCGTCGCAGCTGCCATGGGAACCCAAGGTGCCCTCAGTGGGCCCAGAGGCCTTGCTCTGGTTCCGTCCACAAAGATCCAAGTTTATTTCAGGGCATGGTGCAAACTCAGCTCCCAGATACACATTTGACCCCAATGGTGCTTTGCTGGGAGCTCCCAGACATGGTTTCAGAGGGGGAGGCCAGCAAATACCCCAAGCCAACCACTTCATTGACCTTACAGATCATTTGATCAAGAAACAGACCCTGATCTCCATTCTTCACTCATCCAGATGTATATGGAAGGCTTGCTGTGCACCAAATGCTCACCTGGCCCCGGGGGAGAAATGTGTAAACAAGAGAGGTGGTTTCTGATTGTGATGAACTCACAACTCAGTTGTAGGAACTGCTCTTGAATAAAAAAGGATTTTTGGGTCAAAGGAGTCTGGGAAAGTCCGCCTGCCATAACCAGTCCTTTCTGGGGTGGCTGGTGAGGGGAGTCACAATGTTCATTTAAAAACTCTTCAAGTCTGGCAATAAGTAAATCATTTAAATATTTAACCCAATGTTTCCTAAGTACACTTGACTATCACATACCCAGCCTGACTCCTGATACTTTTTTAATTGAAAATAAAAGTTTTATTGAAATACAACTGACATCTAATATTGGGTTAGTCCAAGATGTACAATGTGTTGATTTGGTACATGTGTATACTGAGAAAGGATTGCCACAGTTAAGCCAGGTGAACGTTCATCACCTCATGTAGTTGCCAGTTTTTTTCTTCTGATGAGAACCTTTAAGGTCTTCAAATATACATTATTAACTCTAGTGACTATGCTGTACATTATGTCTCCCGAACTGTTTTTATAGCTGGGATATTACCTTTGGACTATGTTCACTCAATTCCCCCACCATGGACTCCCTCTGCCTCTGGCAACCACCAGTCTGTTCTGTTTCTGTGTGTTCAGGGTTTCTAGAATCCACACATAAGGGAGATTGTACAATATTTGTCTTTCTCTGGCTTCACTTAGTGTAACGCTTTGAAGGTCCATTGATGTTGTTGCAGATGACAGGATTTCCTTTTTTTTTAATGGCTGAATGATATTCTACTGTTATACATACACACACACACACACACACACACACACACACTCACTCACTCACCCTCCCACATTTTCTTTATCTGTTCATCCACTGATGGGCACTTAGGTTGTTTCCATGTCTTGGCTGTTGTGCATAGTGCTCCTGTGAGCATGTGCAGATGTGCTCACTGGTGTGCATATGTCTCTTCAAGATAGTGATTTGATTTCAGGGGTGCCTGGGTGGCTTACTTGGTTAAGCATCTGCTTTCAGCTTAGAGCATGATCCCGAGGTCCTGGGATTGAGCCCCGTGTGGGGCTCCCTGCTCAGCGGGAGTCTGCTTCTCATGCCCCCTGCTTGTACTCTCTTGTTCTCTTTCTCTCTCAAATAAAAAAATAGCAAAAAAAGATAGTGATTTCAGGGGTACCTGACTGGCTTAGTTTATGAAGGACCCCAAGATCTCTGGGTTTTGAGTTTAAACCCATATTGGGCGTAGAGATTACTTAACATAAAATTTTTTAAAAAATGATTCATGCAAAAGGTAATGATTCCATTTCTTCCAAATGCATACCTATAAATGAGATTGCTGGATCATATGGTAGTACTATTTTTAATTTTTGGGGGAACCACCATACTGTTTTCCATAGTGGTTGCACCAATCATTCTATTTTCAACATGAAGGTTGGGGGATTTCCTGTGTCCTCATTTTTTTTTTTTTTTCCTCAGGGCCCACCCTGTAAAGCTGTGGGTTTGCCTTTGCACACGCCCATCCCCTCCCTTGATGGATTCTTCATGCCCTTCCCAGCTGCTCTTTTCTCCAGGAGCCCCGGGAAGGAAGGGGACTTCAGAATCTTAATCACACTTAGGTATTAGGGACTCCGTGCTACCCATTTGAACTTATTTAAAGGGCAGCCCCTTTTAAAGCTTTAATAGGGCAGTATTTGATCCAAAGGAACAACTCTGTGATGGAAGAATTGGAAGTGCTATGGCATCTGTTCAGGGAAGAGAATTTTCGATGGAGTGGGAGCGGGTCCCAGGGCTGCCTCTCAAATCACTTTGCCTAAGAAGACTCCTCCTTAATATATATAAGCCTTCCATAAGTGTTTCGGAAACCAGGTCTCGCCAATAGCAGATGCACAGGAGAGGAAAACTGCTTACTGGTGGTGTTGTATGACTAGAATCCAGAATTCAGGGTTTGTGTGCCGTCTCTGCCTTTCCCTTCCCTGGTCTGTTTCTTCTCTGTCCACTGTACAGCAGAGCTCTTGCTCTGCCAGCCTCCTAGGGTTATCAAATGCAGAAATTTCTCTCTCGTTATATGTATAAATCTATGTATTTATGCATAAAATGTATGTGTCCTGATGTAGACTGTGGTTTCTAATGTTATTTCCAACTTGCTTTGGTCTTTCCCCCTTGGAGTAAGTGGTCTTAAAGCCAGCAGTTGAGAGTAATAACTAATACTTAGAACTAACTGTGTGTAAAGACCACACTGAGGACTTCATGTGAGTTATCACACTTAGGCCTTGGGTTCTAAAGGATTTGAGATGGGGAAAAAGGATGACAGTGGTCTCCCTCTTCCTTGTCCCTGGATCTTTGCAGGGTGGGGGGTGGAGGGGAGGAGGAGCTAGCTGGCATTGGAATAGGGGAGAAACAGGAGTGATGCCTTTAGAAGGAGAGAGGGCCAGGGAGATAGAAGAAGAGCAAGGGGGGGGGGGTGGAGAGGGACAAAAGGGAAGTGAGCTGGATGCCTGTGTTTGCCCCTTGGATCACCCCCCCCCCCCCCCCGCTGCCTTGCACCTGCTCTCTGCGTCTGAGCTCCTCTACCTCTTCCAGCATTTTGTGGGTTCAACTTCTAGGGGAGGGAGGAGCGACAGGTTGCGTGTTTATTCCTGGTCACCACATCACAGGCTGGCTGTGACCTGTGCCCCAGGTCATATCACCCCTCTCGATGCGGCCATTCTTGGTTCTGGCCTCTGTGCCTCCGTCTCTCCAGGCTTGGGGTTAAACCATCTCCTTCTGCCACCAGCCCTAGGTCCCTGCCCCACCCATTGCTGACCTCTACACCTTGGGCTCGGCTTTGTAAATTTTCTGGTTTTGAAACCCTTCTTAGCTACCCATGTGAGCCGGAGCCTGACGTGGGTCACCAGCTAGGAAGGCAGAGCACAGATGAAGGCTTAGTGTCCTCCCTTCTGAGGGTGCCCCCACCCTATCCAGGCTGAGGTCTCTGGGCCATGAACACAGGAGTCCCTCTTTCCGGGGAAGGCCATGCGCTTCTCTACTGCCTCTCAGGTGGCCCCTCTGGATCGGTGCAGGAAAACCTATTCGTCTCGGGAAGCCCACGTTCTGGGCACATGAATTTGGTGCCCAGATGGTGCCTGTATTTACAAAAGCCCAGCACACTGACAGGACCTGCAGACACATGGATAAATATTTTGCCTTTCTTCTGAGGCAATATTTGAGTCTTTCAAATTTAATTGCTGTCAAAGACAGGATGCTTGCATCCCCAAGGCAAAGCAAATAGCGAGGCCTCCAGCGGGGCTGCGGCGGCAGCTTCAGCCAGGCTCTCTGGCCGATCACCTGCGGTGCCAAGTGTCAGGTGGCTGGGTGGGCTGGGGCTGGGGAGCTGACCTCAGCCTGCCTGGAACCCGTGGCCACTTGCTGAGTTTGTTTTGAGCCTGAAAGAACCTGATCTCAGCCAAGACATTAGATCCTTTTCTCAGACATCAGTGATGGGCATCAGTCTGGCCATTTCTAGTGAGGTCTTGCCAGGTGTCTCTGAAGCTGAGTCCACCACAACTTGCTCTACTACACGTGTTCAAGTAGCTGCTGGTGGTATTCTTGATACAATTCTCTACCTTTTATATTTTCCTCTCCTTTTTCTTCTTAAAACCCAGAAACATGGACCTGGTTGCCCCTTGGATTACATTTATAAAGTACAGTGAGAGGCTGTTCTGTGCCTATATATATATATATATATATATTTTTTTTTTTTTCCCCTTCCTCACTGTGATCAAATAAGCCTCTCCCTACATTGTCTTATAGGAAAAACGTATTTGCTGGAGGCTGAGTTCTGCAGCCATCACCTTTATTCCTTTTATACTGATTTGCCTCAATTATTTTAGTCCCTTGCACAGAACAGAAGCAGTTGGATGCCTTGTCCACCTTGGTTTTACAGAGGACGTCTCCTATCATTCATCCCTTTCCTGAAAGCACATGTTACTGGTGCTCACCCTGTGCTGGGAGCCAGGGAGACCGAGATGAATGGATAAGACCAGTCCCTGCCCTTGAGAAACTCATAATCTAGTGGGGGAGTGAGGCGTGTAAACAGATAAATCACAGCCCATTGGTGTGCTTGCCGCAGTAGGGCAGGAGCACAGGGAGAGGGAGGAGGGATCTCGCCGAACCAGTACTTTCCTCTGTTGCAGGGCACAGTCCATGCTGCAGGGAAGGCTCTGCCGAGGAGCTGCCGTTTTGGCCACTTCTTAGGAGGGTTAGGTGTGCATCAGGTGAAGAAAAATAGGGAGGAGCCTAGGTGCAAAGTCCTGATGGATATGGCCTATTCCGGGAAGGGTAGGGGAGGGCCACCTGGCTGGGACTTCCCACCTGAAGATTGTGACATATATCCTGTGTGTAAAGGAGACCACAGTTTCCTTTCTGGAATACAGTCCATGCAGCAGTATATGGAGGGTGTCCTGGCCGAGGGAGACTCTGGTCAGACACTTCTGTGTTCTGCTCCTGGCACTGCTGTTTCCTTGGGCAAGTCACCCAATCTTTTTGAACCTCCATTTTCTCATTTGTGAAATATAATCACAGTGTGCTGATGGTCCTAGGAACACCTGCTTAATTGGGTCGTATGAAAGATTAAGTAAGACCATATCCATGTCAGGGTTCTCTTGGGATAAGTATAGGACATGCAGGGTTACAAGTGGATTGGGAATGTTGGTTCCTTCCTTGGGAGGCTGACAGGGCCCAGGCATCCGCATCTGTTTATCCCGGGGAGCTTTGCACATATTTCTTCCGTGTGTGCTGTGACACGAGTGAAGTTGTAAACTGTTGGTTTATGAAGCACTTGTCAAGTATTTCCTACAAGTTAGTCCTCCGTATATATGGCTGTTTGTTGAGATGGGTCATTGTATGCACACAACTACTTAAGAGGGTGAGGACACAGAGGATGGGCTGGCCTCCAGGGACATTTCTGAGGTAGAACCGACAGGATTTGGTGACCAATTGGATTTCAGGGAGGAGGGGCCTCCCCTAGGGGGTAGGAAGGCATTGGAGATGCCCAGGGATTGATTATGTTCTAGACCACTTGAGAGGAAGTGATGCTATTCATGGAGAATGTTAGAGCACGTGGGTTTAGGGTATGAACATGAGCTGAGATGGTCTGATGGATGGAGGACTTTTCTAAGAAGCATAGCAAGTTAGGGAAAAAGGAAGACCTGGTAGGGATGTGGTCAGGGGGCAATGCTGGGGACATTTGGGAGATTTCAGGCTAAGGGGACAGAGGCACAGGAGATTTAAAATTAAGGTGCGTCTAACGCTTTCTTCAAACTTTGCCTCTTTGGGCAGTGTCTGTCCCATTGGAGTGTCTGCCAATAACTGGCAGTAGGGCAGTTATCCAGATATGATTTACAAGAAGGCATCAGTTTCATGAAAGGTACTGTCTAAATTACTGCACTCTACCCATTGCCAGGTTCCCTGCTGACAGTGAGCCAGGGGTCAAACAATTCAATCAGGTGCCACCACTTATAAATTGAAAATCAGTGGGGTGCAAAATGGATTACCATCCAAATCCATTCAGGTGCAAAACCAAATTTTAAAGCCCCTAACCTTTAAAAATCACTTCTTTCTTGATCCTTTACCATCCCCTGGTACTGAGTTTTAATTCTCCCCAGATATGCAAGCATCAGCAGACATGCATGTAGGAGACCAAAAGTAACAAGGAAGAACTCCTAATTGGTCCTTCCTTTTGGAATTTGGAAACATGGTGGATTTCTGAATTAATACATTGGTTATTCGTTAGACTCTCGGGGGCAGTGGTTCTCAAACTTAGGAGTACAACATAATCACCTGGAATGCTTATTAAAAATTCAGATTACAGGCTCTGTCTCTGAGTTTCTGATGCAGCAGATCTGGGATTAGGCCTAGGAAATGACATTTCTAGCAAGTTCCCAGAGGATGCTGATGGTTCCTGGACCACACTTTGAGAAACTCTGCTCTAAGATAGAGGAGTACTTTAATAAGTTAGTAATTCATGCTTTGCCAGTCAAATTGCCAGTAAAGGCTCTATTGGATCAGGTGCTGAGTATGTTAAGGGGCTTGAGTGTCACCCGTGTCCCCCCACCCCCCAAACCCACCCCGCACGCCAAGAAGCCTGAGAAGGGGCTGGTTCAAGGAGATAGATGTTGATTTGGGTGCTTTGTGCTCAGGTGATGTTAGGGCCTAGGATGGGGAAAAGAGAAGACGCCCCTTTGGTTCACCCATTCCACAAGGCACAAATGACCTCATGGAGGCCAGAGCCTGTTCTGTATTGGTCCATGGGTACAAACTGTTCATGTCTTCCCATCACTTGAAAGTTGATTTTCTTAAGGTTAAACAAGCACAGGCACTACTTTCTTAGCAAGCTGCTATCAGCCTAAACTTTGGCTCATCTCCTCTTTGAATGATGCCAGAGAGGTATTTTTCTATTTAAATTGATGGTGTTTGACTTTAGTTCTACTCTCCTGAGAGGAGACATTACCTTTTGAAAAGTCGAAGTTATTGCCTTGTATAAACCATAGGTGTCACCAGGCCCAATAGGAA